>NW_027478167.1:909090-1212121 GCF_051020975.1 Osmia lignaria lignaria | reverse complement strand
AGCTGTGCAGAGGAAGAACAACAAGAAGAAGAAATATCTCGAAATATGTCCGTCAGGCCAGTTCCTTTGAGCTGAATCTGCAAATATCTCGGAAACCAAGCGAGCTATGGCAAAATGTTAAGAGAGGTTTTTTATAGAGAATTATGTTTCCTACAATTTATGTTCTATGATATTTTTTGATCAGAAGCGTAGTTTTCGAGATATATCGAGATATTTAAAAGTTCCGAAGCCGCACCAACATAATAGGGATACAGAAACACCGTGGCCCCTTTCTTTGAGATAACTCTGCACTATTTCGAGCTGCAAATGCCACTTCCAGCTTAGCTGTGCAGAAGAAGAACAACAAGAAGAAGAAATATCTCGAAATATGTCCGTCAGGCCCCTTCCCCTGAGATAAATCTGCAAATATCTCGGAAACGAAGAGAGCTATGGCAAAATGTTAAGAGACCTTTTTTGTAGAGAATTAAGTTTCCTACTTTTTATGTTCTATGATATTTTTTGATCAGATGCGTAGTTCTCGAGATATATCAAGATATTTAGAAGTTCCGAAGCCGCACCAACATAATAGGGATACAGAAACACCGTGGCCCCTTTCTTTCAGATAACTATGCACTATTGCGAGCTGCAAATGCCACTTCCAGCTTAGCTGTGCAGAAGAACAACAAGAAGAAGAAATATCTCGAAATATGTCCGTCAGGCCCCTTCCCTTGAGATAAATCTGCAAATATCTCGGAAACGAAGCGAGCTATGGCAAAATGTTTAGAGACCTTTCTTGTAGAGAATTAAGTTTCCTACTTTTTATGTAGTATGATATTTTTAGATCAGATGCGTAGTTCTCGAGATATATCAAGATATTTAAAAGTTCCGAAGTCGCACCAACATAATAGAGATACAGAAACACCGTGGCCCCTTTCTTTGAGATAACTCTGCACTATTGCGCGCTGCAAATGCCACTTCCAGCTTAGCTGTGCAGAAGAAGAACAACAAGAAGAAGAAATATCTCGAAATATGTCCGTCAGGCCCCTTCCCTTGAGATAAATCTGCAAATCTCTCGGAAACGAAGCGAGCTATGGCAAAATGTTAAGAGACCTTTTTTGTAGAGAATTAAGTTTCCTACTTTTTATGTTCTATGATATTTTTCGATCAGAGGCGTAGTTCTCGAGATATATCAAGATATTTAAAAGTTCCGAAGCCGCACCAACATAATAGAGATACAGAAACACCGTGGCCCCTTTCTTTGAGATAACTCTGCACGATTGCGAGCTGGAAATGCCACTTCCAGTTTAGCTGTGCAGAAGAAGAACAACAAGAAGAAGAAATATCTCGAAATATGTCCATCAGGACCCTTCCCTTGAGATAAATCTGCAAATATCTCGGAAACGAGGCGAGCTCTGGCAAAATATTAAGAGACCTTTTTTGTAGAGAATAACGTTTCCTACAATTTACGTTCTATGATATTTTTTGATCAGAAGCGTAGTTTTCGAGATATATCGATATATTTAAAAGTTCCGAAGCCGCACCAACATAATAGAGATACAGAAACACCGTGGCCCCTTTCTTTGAGATAACTCTGCACTATTGCGACCTGCAAATGCCACTTCCAGTTTAGCTGTGCAGAAGAAGAACAACAAGAAGAAGAAATATCTCGAAATATGTCCGTTAGGCCCCTTCCCTTGAGATAAATCTGCAAATATCTCGGAAACGAAGCGAGCTATGGCAAAATGTTAAGAGACCTTTTTTGTAGAGAATTAGGTTTCCTACTTTTTATGTTCTATGATATTTTTTGATCAGAAGCGTAGTTTTCGAGATATATCGAGATATTTAAAAGTTCCGAAGCCGCACCAACATAATAGAGATACAGAAACACCGTGGCCCCTTTCTTTGAGATATCTCTGCACTATTGCGACCTGCAAATGCCACTTCCAGTTTAGCTGTGCAGAAGAAGAACAACAAGAAGAAGAAATATCTCGAAATATGTCCGTTAGGCCCCTTCCCTTGAGATAAATCTGCAAATATCTCGGAAACGAAGCGAGCTATGGCAAAATGTTAAGAGACCTTTTTTGTAGAGAATTAGGTTTCCTACTTTTTATGTTCTATGATATTTTTTGATCAGAAGCGTAGTTTTCGAGATATATCGAGATATTTAAAAGTTCCGAAGCCGCACCAACATAATAGAGATACAGAAACACCGTGGCCCCTTTCTTTGAGATAACTCTGCACTAGTGCGAGCCGGAAATGCCACTTCCAGCTTAGCTGTGCAGAAGAAGAACAACAAGAAGAAGAAATATCTCGAAATATGTCCGTCAGGCCCCTTCCCTTGAGATAAATATACAAATATCTCGGAAACGAAGCGAGGTATGGCAAAATGTTAAGAGACCTTTTTTGTAGAGAATTAAGTTTCCTACTTTTTATGTTCTATGATATTTTTTGATCAGATGCGTAGTTCTCGAGATATATCAAGATATTTAAAAGTTCCGAAGCCGCACCAACATAATAGAGATACAGAAACACCGTGGCCCCTTTCTTTCAGATAACTATGCACTATTGCGAGCTGCAAATGCCACTTCCAGCTTAGCTGTGCAGAAGAACAACAAGAAGAAGAAATATCTCGAAATATGTCCGTCAGGCCCCTTCCCTTGAGATAAATCTGCAAATATCTCGGAAACGAAGAGAGCTATGGCAAAATGTTAAGAGACTTTTTTTGTAGAGAATTAAGTTTCCTACTTTTTATGTTCTATGATATTTTTTGATCTGATGCGTAGTTATCGAGATATATCAAGATATTTAAAAGTTCCGAAGCCGCACCAACATAATAGAGATACAGAAACACCGTGGCCCTTTTCTTTGAGATAACTCTGCACTATTGCGAGCTGGAAATGCCACTTCCAGCTTAGCTGTGCAGAAGAAGAACAACAAGAAGAAGAAATATCTCGAAATATGTCAGTCAGGCCCCTTCCCTTGAGATATATCAGCAAATATCTCGGAAACGAAGCGAGCTATGGCCAAATGTTAAGAGACCTTTTTTGTAGAGAATTATGTTTCCTACAATTTATGTTCTATGATATTTTTTGATCAGAAGCGTAGTTTTCGAGATAGATCGAGATATTTAAAAGTTCCGAAGCCGCACCAACATAATAGAGATACAGAAACACCGTGGCCCCTTTCTTTGAGATAACTCTGCACTAGTGCGAGCCGCAAATGCCACTTCCAGCTTAGCTGTGCAGAAGAAGAACAACAAGACGAAGAAATATCTCGAAATATGTCCGTCATATGTTTGATCAGATGCGTAGTTCTCGAGATATATCAAGATATTTAAAAGTTCCGAAGCCGCACCAACATAATAGAGATACAGAAACACCGTGGCCCCTTTCTTTGAGATAACTCTGCACTAGTGCGAGCCGCAAATGCCACTTCCAGCTTAGCTGTGCAGAAGAAGAACAACAAGACGAAGAAATATCTCGAAATATGTCCGTCATATGTTTGATCAGATGCGTAGTTCTCGAGATATATCAAGATATTTAAAAGTTCCGAAGCCGCACCAACATAATAGAGATACAGAAACACCGTGGCCCCTTTCTTTGAGATAACTCTGCACTATTGCGAGCTGTAAATGCCACTTCCAGCTTAGCTGTGCAGAAGAAGAACAACAAGAAGAAGAAATATCTCGAAATATGTCCGTCAGGCCCCTTCCCTTGAGATATATCTGCAAATATCTCGGAAACGAAGCGAGCTATGGCAAAATGTTAAGAGACCTTTTTTGTAGAGAATTATGTTTCCTACAATTTATGTTCTATGATATTTTTTGATCAGAAGCGTAGTTTTCGAGATACATCGAGATATTTAAAAGTTCCGAAGCCGCACCAACATAATAGAGATACAGAAACACCGTGGCCCCTTTCTTTGAGATAACTCTGCACTAGTGCGAGCCGCAAATGCCACTTCCAGCTTAGCTGTGCAGAAGAAGAACAACAAGAAGAAGAAATATCTCGAAATATGTCCGTCAGGCCCCTTCCCTTGAGATAAATCTGCAAATATCTCGGAAACGAAGCGAGCTATGGCAAAATGTTAAGAGACCTTTTTTGTAGAGAATTAAGTTTCCTACTTTTTATGTTCTATGATATTTTTTGATCAGATGCGTAGTTCTCGAGATATATCATGATATTTAAAAGTTCCGAAGCCGCACCAACATAATAGAGATACAGAAACACCGTGGCCCCATTCTTTGAGATAACTCTGCACTATTGCGAGCTGCAAATGCCACTTCCAGCTTAGCTGTGCAGAGGAAGAACAACAAGAAGAAGAAATATCTCGAAATATGTCCGTCAGGCCAGTTCCTTTGAGCTGAATCTGCAAATATCTCGGAAACCAAGCGAGCTATGGCAAAATGTTAAGAGAGGTTTTTTATAGAGAATTATGTTTCCTACAATTTATGTTCTATGATATTTTTTGATCAGAAGCGTAGTTTTCGAGATATATCGAGATATTTAAAAGTTCCGAAGCCGCACCAACATAATAGGGATACAGAAACACCGTGGCCCCTTTCTTTGAGATAACTCTGCACTATTTCGAGCTGCAAATGCCACTTCCAGCTTAGCTGTGCAGAAGAAGAACAACAAGAAGAAGAAATATCTCGAAATATGTCCGTCAGGCCCCTTCCCCTGAGATAAATCTGCAAATATCTCGGAAACGAAGAGAGCTATGGCAAAATGTTAAGAGACCTTTTTTGTAGAGAATTAAGTTTCCTACTTTTTATGTTCTATGATATTTTTTGATCAGATGCGTAGTTCTCGAGATATATCAAGATATTTAGAAGTTCCGAAGCCGCACCAACATAATAGGGATACAGAAACACCGTGGCCCCTTTCTTTCAGATAACTATGCACTATTGCGAGCTGCAAATGCCACTTCCAGCTTAGCTGTGCAGAAGAACAACAAGAAGAAGAAATATCTCGAAATATGTCCGTCAGGCCCCTTCCCTTGAGATAAATCTGCAAATATCTCGGAAACGAAGCGAGCTATGGCAAAATGTTTAGAGACCTTTCTTGTAGAGAATTAAGTTTCCTACTTTTTATGTAGTATGATATTTTTAGATCAGATGCGTAGTTCTCGAGATATATCAAGATATTTAAAAGTTCCGAAGTCGCACCAACATAATAGAGATACAGAAACACCGTGGCCCCTTTCTTTGAGATAACTCTGCACTATTGCGCGCTGCAAATGCCACTTCCAGCTTAGCTGTGCAGAAGAAGAACAACAAGAAGAAGAAATATCTCGAAATATGTCCGTCAGGCCCCTTCCCTTGAGATAAATCTGCAAATCTCTCGGAAACGAAGCGAGCTATGGCAAAATGTTAAGAGACCTTTTTTGTAGAGAATTAAGTTTCCTACTTTTTATGTTCTATGATATTTTTCGATCAGAGGCGTAGTTCTCGAGATATATCAAGATATTTAAAAGTTCCGAAGCCGCACCAACATAATAGAGATACAGAAACACCGTGGCCCCTTTCTTTGAGATAACTCTGCACGATTGCGAGCTGGAAATGCCACTTCCAGTTTAGCTGTGCAGAAGAAGAACAACAAGAAGAAGAAATATCTCGAAATATGTCCATCAGGACCCTTCCCTTGAGATAAATCTGCAAATATCTCGGAAACGAGGCGAGCTCTGGCAAAATATTAAGAGACCTTTTTTGTAGAGAATAACGTTTCCTACAATTTACGTTCTATGATATTTTTTGATCAGAAGCGTAGTTTTCGAGATATATCGATATATTTAAAAGTTCCGAAGCCGCACCAACATAATAGAGATACAGAAACACCGTGGCCCCTTTCTTTGAGATAACTCTGCACTATTGCGACCTGCAAATGCCACTTCCAGTTTAGCTGTGCAGAAGAAGAACAACAAGAAGAAGAAATATCTCGAAATATGTCCGTTAGGCCCCTTCCCTTGAGATAAATCTGCAAATATCTCGGAAACGAAGCGAGCTATGGCAAAATGTTAAGAGACCTTTTTTGTAGAGAATTAGGTTTCCTACTTTTTATGTTCTATGATATTTTTTGATCAGAAGCGTAGTTTTCGAGATATATCGAGATATTTAAAAGTTCCGAAGCCGCACCAACATAATAGAGATACAGAAACACCGTGGCCCCTTTCTTTGAGATATCTCTGCACTAGTGCGAGCCGCAAATGCCACTTCCAGCTTAGCTGTGCAGAAGAAGAACAACAAGAAAAAGAAATATCTCGAAATATGTCCGTCAGGCCCCTTCCCTTGAGATAAATATACAAATATCTCGGAAACGAAGCGAGGTATGGCAAAATGTTAAGAGACCTTTTTTGTAGAGAATTAAGTTTCCTACTTTTTATGTTCTATGATATTTTTTGATCAGATGCGTAGTTCTCGAGATATATCAAGATATTTAAAAGTTCCGAAGCCGCACCAACATAATAGAGATACAGAAACACCGTGGCCCCTTTCTTTCAGATAACTATGCACTATTGCGAGCTGCAAATGCCACTTCCAGCTTAGCTGTGCAGAAGAACAACAAGAAGAAGAAATATCTCGAAATATGTCCGTCAGGCCCCTTCCCTTGAGATAAATCTGCAAATATCTCGGAAACGAAGAGAGCTATGGCAAAATGTTAAGAGACTTTTTTTGTAGAGAATTAAGTTTCCTACTTTTTATGTTCTATGATATTTTTTGATCTGATGCGTAGTTATCGAGATATATCAAGATATTTAAAAGTTCCGAAGCCGCACCAACATAATAGAGATACAGAAACACCGTGGCCCCTTTCTTTGAGATAACTCTGCACTATTGCGAGCTGGAAATGCCACTTCCAGCTTAGCTGTGCAGAAGAAGAACAACAAGAAGAAGAAATATCTCGAAATATGTCAGTCAGGCCCCTTCCCTTGAGATATATCAGCAAATATCTCGGAAACGAAACGAGCTATGGCAAAATGGTAAGAGACCTTTTTTGTAGAGAATTATGTTTCCTACAATTTATGTTGTATGATATTTTTTAATCAGAAGCGTAGTTTTCGAGAGATATCGAGATATTTAAAAGATCCGAAGCCGCACCAACATAATAGAGATACAGAAACACCGTGGCCCCTTTCTGTGAGATAACTCTGCACTAGTGCGAGCCGCAAATGCCACTTCCAGCTTAGCTGTGCAGAAGAAGAACAACAAGAAGAAGAAATATCTCGAAATATGTCCGTCAGACCCCTTCCCTTGAGATGAATCTGCAAATATCTCGGAAACGAAGCGAGCTATGGCAAAATGTTAAGAGACCTTTTTTGTAGAGAATTATGTTTCCTACAATTTATGTTCTATGATATTTTTTGATCAGAAGCGTAGTTTTCGAGATATATCGAGATATTTAAAAGTTCCGAAGCCGCACCAACATAATAGAGATACAGAAACACCGTGGCCCCTTTCTTTGAGATAACTCTGCACTAGTGCGAGCCGCAAATGCCACTTCCAGCTTAGCTGTGCAGAAGAAGAACAACAAGAAGAAGAAATATCTCGAAATATGTCCGTCAGGCCCCTTCCCTTGAGATAAATCTGCAAATATCTCGGAAACGAAGAGAGCTATGGCAAAATGTTAAGAGACCTTTTTTGTAGAGAATTAAGTTTCCTACTTTTCATGTTCTATGATATTTTTTGATCAGATGCGTAGTTCTCGAGATATATCAAGATATTTAAAAGTTCCGAAGCCGCACCAACATAATAGAGATACAGAAACACCGTGGCCCCTTTCTTTGAGATAACTCTGCACTATTGCGAGCTGTAAATGCCACTTCCAGTTTAGCTGCGCAGAAGAAGAACAACAACAAGAAGAAATATCTCGAAATATGTCCGTCAGGCCCCTTCCCTTGAGATATATCTGCAAATATCTCGGAAACGAAGCGAGCTATGGCAAAATGTTAAGAGATGTTTTTTGTAGAGAATTATGTTTCCTACAATTTATGTTCTATGATATTTTTTGATCAGAAGCGTAGTTTTCGAGATATATCGAGATATTTAAAAGTTCCGAAGACGCACCAACATAATAGAGATACAGAAACACCGTGGCCCCTTTCTTTCAGATAACTCTGCGCTATTGCGAGCTGGAAATGCCACTTCCAGTTTAGCTGTGCAGAAGAAGAACAACAAGAAGAGGAAATATCTCGAAATATGTCCGTCAGGCCCCTTCCCTTGAGATATATCTGCAAATATCTCGGAAACGAAGCGAGCTATGGCAAAATGTTAAGAGACCTTTTTTGTAGAGAATTATGTTTCCTACAATTTATGTTCTATGATATTTTTTAATCAGAAGCGTAGTTTTCGAGATATATCGAGATATTTAAAAGTTCCGAAGCCGCCCCAACATAATAGAGATACAGAAACACCGTGGCCCTTTTCTTTGAGATAACTCTGCACTATTGCGAGCTGTAAATGCCACTTCCAGTTTAGCTGTGCAGAAGAAGAACAACAAGAAGAAGAAATATCTCGTAATATGTCCGTCAGGCCAGTTCCTTTGAGCTGAATCTGCAAATATCTCGGAAACGAAGCGAGCTATGGCAAAATGTTAAGAGACGTTTTTTGTAGAGAATTATGTTTCCTACAATTTATGTTCTATGATATTTTTTGGTCAGATGCGTAGTTCTCGAGATATATCAAGATATTTAAAAGTTCCGAAGCCGCACCAACATAATAGAGATACAGAAACACCGTGGCCCCTTTCTTTGAGATAACTCTGCACTATTGCGAGCTGTAAATGCCACTTCCAGTTTAGCTGTGCAGAAGAAGAACAACAAGAAGAAGAAATATCTCGAAATATGTCCGTCAGGCCCCTTCCCTCGAGATAAATCTGCAAATATCTCGGAAACGAAGCGAGCTCTGGCAAAATGTTAAGAGACCTTTTTTGTAGAGAATTAAGTTTCCTACTTTTTATGTTCTATGATATTTTTTGATCGGATGCGTAGTTCTCGAGATATATCAAGATATTTAAAAAATCCGAAGCCGCACCAACATAATAGAGATACAGAAACACCGTGGCCCCTTTCTTTGAGATAACTCTGCACTATTGCGAGCTGCAAATGCCACTTCCAGCTGAGCTGTGCAGAAGAAGAACAACAAAAAGAAGAAATATCTCGAAATATGTCCGTCAGGCCCCTTCCCTTGAGATAAATCTGCAAATATCTCGGAAACGAAGCGAGCTATGGCAAAATGTTAAGAGACCTCTTTTGTAGAGAATTAAGTTTCCTACTTTTTATGTTCTATGATATTTTTCGATCAGATGCGTAGTTCTCGAGATATATCGAGATATTTAAAAGTTCCGAAGCCGCACCAACATAATAGAGATACAGAAACACCGTGGCCCCTTTCTTTGAGATAACTCTGCACTATTGCGAGCTGCAAATGCCACTTCCAGCTTAGCTGTGCAGAAGAAGAACAACAAGAAGAAGAAATATCTCGAAATATGTCCGTCAGGCCCCTTCCCTCGAGATAAATCTGCAAATATCTCGGAAACGAAGCGAGCTATGGCAAAATGTTAAGAGACCTTTTTTGTAGAGAATTATGTTTCCTACAATTTATGTTCTATGATATTTTTTGATCAGAAGCGTAGTTTTCGAGATATATCGAGATATTTAAAAGTTCCGAAGCCGCCCCAACATAATAGAGATACAGAAACACCGTGGCCCTTTTCTTTGAGATAACTCTGCACTATTGCGAGCTGCAAATGCCACTTCCAGCTTAGCTGTGCAGAGGAAGAACAACAAGAAGAAGAAATATCTCGAAATATGTCCGTCAGGCCAGTTCCTTTGAGCTGAATCTGCAAATATCTCGGAAACGAAGCGAGCTATGGCAAAATGTTAAGAGACGTTTTTTGTAGAGAATTATGTTTCCTACAATTTATGTTTTATGATATTTTTTGATCAGATGCGTAGTTCTCGAGATATATCAAGATATTTAAAAGTTCCGAAGCCGCACCAACATAATAGAGATACAGAAACACCGTGGCCCCTTTCTTTGAGATAACTCTGCACTATTGCGAGCTGTAAATGCCACTTCCAGTTTAGCTGTGCAGAAGAAGAACAACAAGAAGAAGAAATATCTCGAAATATGTCCGTCAGGCCCCTTCCCTTGAGATATATCTGCAAATATCTCGGAAACGAAGCGAGCTATGGCAAAATGTTAAGAGACCTTTTTTGTAGAGAACTATGTTTCCTACAATTTATGTTCTATGATATTTTTTGATCAGAAGCGTAGTTTTCGAGATATATCGAGATATTTAAAAGTTCCGAAGCCGCCCCAACATAATAGAGATACAGAAACACCGTGGCCCCTTTCTTTGAGATAACTCTGCACTATTGCGAGCTGCAGATGCCACTTCCAGCTTAGCTGTGCAGAGGAAGAACAACAAGAAGAAAAAATATCTCGAAATATGTCCGTCAGGCCAGTTCCTTTGAGATGAATCTGCAAATATCTCGGAAACGAAGCGAGCTATGGCAAAATGTTAAGAGACGTTTTTTGTAGAGAATTATGTTTCCTACAATTTATGTTCTATGATATTTTTTAATCAGAAGCGTAGTTTTCGAGATATATCGAGATATTTAAAAGATCCGAAGCCGCACCAACATAATAGAGATACAGAAACACCGTGGCCCCTTTCTTTGAGATAACCCTGCACTAGTGCGAGCCGCAAATGCCGCTTCCAGCTTAGCTGTGCAGAAGAAGAACAACAAGAAGAAGAAATATCTCGAAATATGTCCGTCAGGCCCCTTCCCTCGAGATAAATCTGCAAATATCTCGGAAACGAAGCGAGCTCTGGCAAAATGTTAAGAGACCTTTTTTGTAGAGAATTAAGTTTCCTACTTTTTATGTTCTATGATATTTTTTGATCAGATGCGTAGTTCTCGAGATATATCCAGATATTTAAAAGTTCCGAAGCCGCACCAACATAATAGAGATACAGAAACACCGTGGCCCCTTTCTTTGAGATAACTCTGCGCTATTGCGAGCTGGAAATGCCACTTCCAGTTTAGCTGTGCAGAAGAAGAACAACAAGAAGAGGAAATATCTCGGAATATGTCCGTCAGGCCCCTTCCCTTGAGATATCTCTGCAAATATCTCGGAAACGAAGCGAGCTATGGCAAAATGTTAAGAGACCTTTTTTGTAGAGAATTAAGTTTCCTACCTTTTATGTTCTATGATATTTTTTGATCGGATGCGTAGTTCTCGAGATATATCAAGATATTTAAAAGTTCCGAAGCCGCACCAACATAATAGAGATACAGAAACACCGTGGCCCCTTTCTTTGAGATAACTCTGCACTATTGCGAGCTGCAAATGCCACTTCCAGCTTAGCTGTGCAGAAGAAGAACAACAAGAAGAAGAAATATCTGGAAATATGTCCGTCAGGCCCCTTTCCTTGAGATAAATCTGCAAATATCTCGGAAACGAAGCGAGCTACGGCAAAATGTTGAGAGACCTTTTTTGTAGAGAATTATATTTCCTACAATTTATGTTCTATGATATTTTTTGATCAGAAGCGTAGTTTTCGAGATATATCGAGATATTTAAAAGTTCCGAAGCCGCACCAACATAATAGAGATACAGAAACACCGTGGCCCCTTTCTTTGAGATAACTCTGCACTAGTGCGAGCCGCAAATGCCACTTCCAGCTTAGCTGTGCAGAGGAAGAACAACAAGAAGAAGAAATATCTCGTAATATGTCCGTCAGGCCAGTTCCTTTGAGCTGAATCTGCAAATATCTCGGAAACGAAGCGAGCTATGGCAAAATGTTAAGAGACGTTTTTTGTAGAGAATTATGTTTCCTACAATTTATGTTCTATGATATTTTTTGATCAGAAGCGTAGTTTTCGAGATATATCGAGATATTTAAAAGTTCCGAAGCCGCACCAACATAATAGAGATACAGAAACACCGTGGCCCCTTTCTTTGAGATAACTCTGCACGATTGCGAGCTGGAAATGCCACTTCCAGTTTAGCTGCGCAGAAGAAGAACAACAAGAAGAAGAAATATCTCGAAATATGTCCATCAGGACCCTTCCCTTGAGATAAATCTGCAAATATCTCGGAAACGAAGCGAGCTATGGCAAAATGTTAAGAGACCTTTTTTGTAGAGAATTAACTTTCCTACTTTTTATGTTCGATGATATTTTTTGATCAGATGCGTAGTTCTCGAGATATATCAAGATATTTAAAAGTTCCGAAGCTGCACCAACATAATAGAGGTACAGAAACACCGTGGCCTCTTTCTTTGAGATAACTCTGCACTATTGCGAGCTGCAAATGCCACTTCCAGCTTAGCTGTGCAGAAGAAGAACAACAAGAAGAAGAAATATCTCGAAATATGTCCGTCAGGCCCCTTCCCTTGAGATATATCTGCAAATATCTCGGAAACGAAGCGAGCCATGGCAAAATGTTAAGAGACCGTTTTTGTAGAGAATTAAGTTTCCTACTTTTTATGTTTTACGATATTTTTTGATCAGACGCGTAGTTCTCGAGATATATCAAGATATTTAAAAGTTCCGAAGCCGCACCAACATAATAGAGATACAGAAACACCGTGGCCCCTTTCTTTGAGATAACTCTGCACTATTGCGAGCTGCAAATGCCACTTCCAGTTAAGCTGTGCAGAAGAAGAACAGCAAGAAGAAGAAATATCTCGAAATATGTCCGTCAGGCCCCTTCCCTTGAGATAAATCTGCAAATAGCTCGGAAACGAAGAGAGCTATGGCAAAATGTTAAGAGACCTTTTTTGTAGAGAATTAAGTTTCCTACTTTTTATGTTCGATGATATTTTTTGATCAGATGCGTAGTTCTCGAGATATATCAAGATATTTAAAAGTTCCGAAGCTGCACCAACATAATAGAGGTACAGAAACACCGTGGCCTCTTTCTTTGAGATAACTCTGCACTATTGCGAGCTGCAAATGCCACTTCCAGCTTAGCTGTGCAGAAGAAGAACAACAAGAAGAAGAAATATCTCGAAATATGTCCGTCAGGCCCCTTCCCTTGAGATATATCTGCAAATATCTCGGAAACGAAGCGAGCCATGGCAAAATGTTAAGAGACCGTTTTTGTAGAGAATTAAGTTTCCTACTTTTTATGTTTTACGATATTTTTTGATCAGACGCGTAGTTCTCGAGATATATCAAGATATTTAAAAGTTCCGAAGCCGCACCAACATAATAGAGATACAGAAACACCGTGGCCCCTTTCTTTGAGATAACTCTGCACTATTGCGAGCTGCAAATGCCACTTCCAGTTAAGCTGTGCAGAAGAAGAACAGCAAGAAGAAGAAATATCTCGAAATATGTCCGTCAGGCCCCTTCCCTTGAGATAAATCTGCAAATATCTCGGAAACGAAGAGAGCTATGGCAAAATGTTAAGAGACCTTTTTTGTAGAGAATTAAGTTTCCTACTTTTTATGTTCTATGATATTTTTTGATCAGATGCGTAGTTCTCGAGATATATCAAGATATTTAAAAGTTCCGAAGCCGCACCAACATAATAGAGATACAGAAACACCGTGGCCCCTTTCTTTGAGATAACTCTGCACTATTGCGAGCTGTAAATGCCACTTCCAGTTTAGCTGTGCAGAAGAAGAACAACAAGAAGAAGAAATATCTCGAAATATGTCCGTCAGGCCCCTTCCCTTGAGATATATCTGCAAATATCTCGGAAACGAAGCGAGCTATGGCAAAATGTTAAGAGACCTTTTTTGTAGAGAATTATGTTTCCTACAATTTATGTTCTATGATATTTTTTGATCAGAAGCGTAGTTTTCGAGATATATCGAGATATTTAAAAGTCCCGAAGCCGCCGCAACATAATAGAGATACAGAAACACCGTGGCCCCTTTCTTTGAGATAACTCTGCACTATTGCGAGCTGCAGATGCCACTTCCAGCTTAGCTGTGCAGAAGACGAACAACAAAAAGAAGAAATATCTCGAAATATGTCCGTCAGGCCCCTTCCCTTGAGATAAATCTGCAAATATCTCGGAAAGGAAGCGAGCTATGGCAAAATGTTAAGAGACCTTATTTGTAGAGAATTAAGTTTCCTACTTTTTATGTTCTATGATATTTTTTGATCAGATGCGTAGTTCTCGAGATATATCGAGATATTTAAAAGTTCCGAAGCCGCACCAACATAATAGAGATACAGAAACACCGTGGCCCCTTTCTTTGAGATAACTCTGCGCTATTGCGAGCTGGAAATGCCACTTCCAGTTTAGCTGTGCAGAAGAAGAACAACAAGAAGAGGAAATATCTCGAAATATGTCCGTCAGGCCCCTTCCCTTGAGATATATCTGCAAATATCTCGGAAACGAAACGAGCTATGGCAAAATGTTAAGAGACCTTTTTTGTAGAGGATTACGTTTCCTACAATTTATGTTCTATGATATTTTTTAATCAGAAGCGTAGTTTT
The DNA here is from genome assembly GCF_051020975.1 of Osmia lignaria lignaria. Taxonomy (NCBI): domain Eukaryota; kingdom Metazoa; phylum Arthropoda; class Insecta; order Hymenoptera; family Megachilidae; genus Osmia; species Osmia lignaria. The sequence continues at coordinate 1,197,679 of NW_027478167.1, read as the reverse complement.
CGAGATATATCGAGATATTTAAAAGATCCGAAGCTGCACCAACATAATAGAGATACAGAAACACCGTGGCCCATTTCTTTGAGATAACTCTGCACTATTGCGAGCTGCAAATGCCACTTCCAGCTTAGCTGTGCAGAAGAAGAACAACAAGAAGAAGAAATATCTGGAAATATGTCCGTCAGGCCCCTTCCCTTGAGATAAATCTGCAAATATCTCGGAAACGAAGCGAGCTACGGCAAAATGTTGAGAGACCTTTTTTGTAGAGAATTATATTTCCTACAATTTATGTTCTATGATATTTTTTGATCAGAAGCGTCGTTTTCGAGATATATCGAGATATTTAAAAGTTCCGAAGCCGCACCAACATAATCGAGATACAGAAACACCGTGGCCCCTTTCTTTGAGATAACTCTGCACTAGTGCGAGCCGCAAATGCCACTTCCAGCTTAGATGTGCAGAAGAAGAACAACAAGAAGAAGAAGTATCTCGAAATATGTCCGTCAGGCCCGTTCCTTTGAGCTGAATCTGCAAATATCTCGGAAACGAAGCGAGCTATGGCAAAATGTTAAGAGACGTTTTTTGTAGAGAATTATGTTTCCTACAATTTATGTTCTATGATATTTTTTGATCAGAAGCGTAGTTTTCGAGATATATCGAGATATTTAAAAGTTCCGAAGCCGCACCAACATAATAGAGATACAGAAACACCGTGGCCCCTTTCTTTGAGATAACTCTGCACGATTGCGAGCTGGAAATGCCACTTCCAGTTTAGCTGTGCAGAAGAAGAACAACAAGAAGAAGAAATATCTCGAAATATGTCCATCAGGACCCTTCCCTTGAGATAAATCTGCAAATATCTCGGAAACGAAGCGAGCTATGGCAAAATGTTAAGAGACCTTTTTTGTAGAGAATTAAGTTTCCTACTTTTTATGTTCGATGATATTTTTTGATCAGATGCGTAGGTCTCGAGATATATCAAGATATTTAAAAGTTCCGAAGCCGCACCAACATAATAGAGATACAGAAACACCGTGGCCCCTTTCTTTCAGATAACTCTGCACTATTGCGAGCTGGAAATGCCACTTCCAGTTTAGCTGTGCAGAAGAAGAACAACAAGAAGAAGAAATATCCCGAAATATGTCCGTCAGGCCGCTTCCCTTGAGATAAATCTGCATATATCTCGGAAACGAAGCGAGCTATGGCAAAATGTTAAGAGACCTTTTTGGTAGAAAATGAAGTTTCCTACTTTTTATGTTCTATGATATTTTTTGATCAGATGCGTAGTTCTCGAGATATATCAAGATATTTAAAAGTTCCGAAGCCGCACCAACATAATAGAGATACAGAAACACCGTGGCCCCTTTCTTTGAGATAACTCTGCGCTATTGCGAGCTGGAAATGCCACTTCCAGTTTAGCTGTGCAGAAGAAGAACAACAAGAAGAGGAAATATCTCGAAATATGTCCGTCAGGCCCCTTCCCTTGAGATATATCTGCAAATATCTCGGAAACGAAACGAGCTATGGCAAAATATTAAGAGACCTTTTTTGTAGAGAATTATGTTTCCTACAATTTATGTTCTATGATATTTTTTAATCAGAAGCGTAGTTCTCGAGATATATCGAGATATTTAAAAGATCCGAAGCCGCACCAACATAATAGAGATACAGAAACACCGTGGCCCCTTTCTTTGAGATAACCCTGCACTAGTGCGAGCCGCAAATGCCGCTTCCAGCTTAGCTGTGCAGAAGAAGAACAACAAGAAGAAGAAATATCTCGAAATATGTCCGTCAGGCCCCTTCCCTTGAGATATATCTGCAAATATCTCGGAAACGAAGCGAGCCATGGCAAAATGTTAAGAGACCGTTTTTGTAGAGAATTAAGTTTCCTACTTTTTATGTTCTATGATATTTTTTGATCAGACGCGTAGTTCTCGAGATATATCAAGATATTTAAAAGTTCCGAAGCCGCACCAACATAATAGAGATACAGAAACACCGTGGCCCCTTTCTTTGAGATAACTCTGCACTATTGCGAGCTGCAAATGCCACTTCCAGCTAAGCTGTGCAGAAGAAGAACAACAAGAAGAAGAAATATCTCGAAATATGTCCGTCAGGCCCCTTCCCTTGAGATAAATCTGCAAATATCTCGGAAACGAAGAGAGCTATGGCAAAATGTTAAGAGACCTTTTTTGTAGAGAAGTAAGTTTCCTACTTTTCATGTTCTATGATATTTTTTGATCAGATGCGTAGTTCTCGAGATATATCAAGATATTTAAAAGTTCCGAAGCCGCACCAACATAATAGAGATACAGAAACACCGTGGCCCCTTTCTTTGAGATAACTCTGCACTATTGCGAGCTGTAAATGCCACTTCCAGTTTAGCTGTGCAGAAGAAGAACAACAAGAAGAAGGAATATCTCGAAATATGTCCGTCAGGCCCCTTCCCTTGAGATATATCTGCAAATATCTCGGAAACAAAGCGAGCTATGGCAAAATGTTGAGAGACCTTTTTTGTAGAGAATTATGTTTCCTACAATTTATGGTCTATGATATTTTTTGATCAGAAGCGTAGTTTTCGAGATATATCGAGATATTTAAAAGTTCCGAAGCCGCCCCAACATAATAGAGATACAGAAACACCGTGGCCCCTTTCTTTGAGATAACTCTGCACTATTGCGAGCTGCAGATGCCACTTCCAGCTTAGCTGTGCAGAGGAAGAACAACAAGAAGAAAAAATATCTCGAAATATGTCCGTCAGGCCAGTTCCTTTGAGCTGAATCTGCAAATATCTCGGAAACGAAGCGAGCTATGGCAAAATGTTAAGAGACGTTTTTTGTAGAGAATTATGTTTCCTACAATTTATGTTCTATGATATTTTTTGATCAGAAGCGTAGTTTTCGAGATATATCGAGATATTTAAAAGTTCCGAAGACGCACCAACATAATAGAGATACAGAAACACCGTGGCCCCTTTCTTTGAGATAACTCTGCGCTATTGCGAGCTGGAAATGCCACTTCCAGTTTAGCTGTGCAGAAGAAGAACAACAAGAAGAGGAAATATCTCGAAATATGTCCGTCAGGCCCCTTCCCTTGAGATATATCTGCAAATATCTCGGAAACGAAACGAGCTATGGCAAAATGTTAAGAGACCTTTTTTGTAGAGAATTATGTTTCCTACAATTTATGTTCTATGATATTTTTTAATCAGAAGCGTAGTTTTCGAGATATATCGAGATATTTAAAAGATCCGAAGCCGCACCAACATAATAGAGATACAGAAACACCGTGGCCCCTTTCTTTGAGATAACCCTGCACTAGTGCGAGCCGCAAATGCCGCTTCCAGCTTAGCTGTGCAGAAGAAGAACAACAAAAAGAAGAAATATCTCGAAATATGTCCGTCAGGCCCCTTCCCTTGAGATAAATCTGCAAATATCTCGGAAACGAAGCGAGCTATGGCAAAATGTTAAGAGACCTCTTTTGTAGAGAATTAAGTTTCCTACTTTTTATGTTCTATGATATTTTTCGATCAGATGCGTAGTTCTCGAGATATATCGAGATATTTAAAAGTTCCGAAGCCGCACCAACATAATAGAGATACAGAAACACCGTGGCCCCTTTCTTTGAGATAACTCTGCACTATTGCGAGCTGCAAATGCCACTTCCAGCTTAGCTGTGCAGAAGAAGAACAACAAGAAGAAGAAATATCTCGAAATATGTCCGTCAGGCCCCTTCCCTTGAGATAAATCTGCAAATATCTCGGAAACGAAGCGAGCTATGGCAAAATGTTAAGAGACCTTTTTTGTAGAGAATTAAGTTTCCTACTTTTTATGTTCTATGATATTATTTGATCAGATGCGTAGTTCTCGAGATATATCAAGATATTTAAAAGTTCCGAAGCCGCCCCAACATAATAGAGATACAGAAACACCGTGGCCCCTTTCTTTCAGATAACTCTGCACTATTGCGAGCTGGAAATGCCACTTCCAGTTTAGCTGTGCAGAAGAAGAACAACAAGAAGAAGAAATATCCCGAAATATGTCCGTCAGGCCCCTTCCCTTGAGATAAATCTGCATATATCTCGGAAACGAAGCGAGCTATGGCAAAATGTTAACAGACCTTTTTGGTAGAGAATGAAGTTTCCTACTTTTTATGTTCTATGATATTTTTTGATCAGATGCGTAGTTCTCGAGATATATCAAGATATTTAAAAGTTCCGAAGCCGCACCAACATAATAGAGATACAGAAACACCGTGGCCCCTTTCTTTGAGATAACTCTGCACTATTGCGAGCTGCAAATGCCACTTCCAGCTTAGCTGTGCAGAAGAAGAACAACAAGAAGAAGAAATATCTCGAAATATGTCCATCAGGACCCTTCCCTTGAGATAAATCTGCAAATATCTCGGAAACGAAGCGAGCTATGGCAAAATGTTAAGAGACCTTTTTTGTAGAGAATTAAGTTTCCTACTTTTTATGTTCGATGATATTTTTTGATCAGATGCGTAGTTCTCGAGATATATCAAGATATTTAAAAGTTCCGAAGCTGCACCAACATAATAGAGGTACAGAAACACCGTGGCCTCTTTCCTTGAGATAACTCTGCACTATTGCGAGCTGCAAATGCCACTTCGAGCTTAGCTGTGCAGAAGAAGAACAACAAGAAGAAGAAATATCTCGAAATATGTCCGTCAGACCCCTTCCCTTGAGATGAATCTGCAAATATCTCGGAAACGAAGCGAGCTATGGCAAAATGTTAAGAGACCTTTTTTGTAGAGAATAATGTTTCCTACAATTTACGTTCTATGATATTTTTTGATCAGAAGCGTAGTTCTCGAGATATATCAAGATATTTAAAAGTTCCGAAGACGCACCAACATAATAGAGATACACAAACACCGTGGCCCCTTTCTTTGAGATAACTGTGCACTAGTGCGAGCCGCAAATGCCACTTCCAGCTTAGCTGTGCAGAAGAAGAACAACAAGAAGAAGAAATATCTCGAAATATGTCCGTCAGGCCCCTTCCCTTGAGATATATCTGCAAATATCTCGGAAACGAAGCGAGCCATGGCAAAATGTTAAGAGACCGTTTTTGTAGAGAATTAAGTTTCCTACTTTTTATGTTCTATGATATTTTTTGATCAGACGCGTAGTTCTCGAGATATATCAAGATATTTAAAAGTTCCGAAGCCGCACCAACATAATAGAGATACAGAAACACCGTGGCCCCTTTCTTTGAGATAACTCTGCACTATTGCGAGCTGCAAATGCCACTTCCAGCTAAGCTGTGCAGAAGAAGAACAACAAGAAGAAGAAATATCTCGAAATATGTCCGTCAGGCCCCTTCCCTTGAGATAAATCTGCAAATATCTCGGAAACGAAGAGAGCTATGGCAAAATGTTAAGAGACCTTTTTTGTAGAGAAGTAAGTTTCCTACTTTTCATGTTCTATGATATTTTTTGATCAGATGCGTAGTTCTCGAGATATATCAAGATATTTAAAAGTTCCGAAGCCGCACCAACATAATAGAGATACAGAAACACCGTGGCCCCTTTCTTTGAGATAACTCTGCACTATTGCGAGCTGTAAATGCCACTTCCAGTTTAGCTGTGCAGAAGAAGAACAACAAGAAGAAGAAATATCTCGAAATATGTCCGTCAGGCCCCTTCCCTTGAGATATATCTGCAAATATCTCGGAAACAAAGCGAGCTATGGCAAAATGTTGAGAGACCTTTTTTGTAGAGAATTATGTTTCCTACAATTTATGGTCTATGATATTTTTTGATCAGAAGCGTAGTTTTCGAGATATATCGAGATATTTAAAAGTTCCGAAGCCGCCCCAACATAATAGAGATACAGAAACACCGTGGCCCCTTTCTTTGAGATAACTCTGCACTATTGCGAGCTGCAGATGCCACTTCCAGCTTAGCTGTGCAGAGGAAGAACAACAAGAAGAAAAAATATCTCGAAATATGTCCGTCAGGCCAGTTCCTTTGAGCTGAATCTGCAAATATCTCGGAAACGAAGCGAGCTATGGCAAAATGTTAAGAGACGTTTTTTGTAGAGAATTATGTTTCCTACAATTTATGTTCTATGATATTTTTTGATCAGAAGCGTAGTTTTCGAGATATATCGAGATATTTAAAAGTTCCGAAGACGCACCAACATAATAGAGATACAGAAACACCGTGGCCTCTTTCTTTGAGATAACTCTGCGCTATTGCGAGCTGGAAATGCCACTTCCAGTTTAGCTGTGCAGAAGAAGAACAACAAGAAGAGGAAATATCTCGAAATATGTCCGTCAGGCCCCTTCCCTTGAGATATATCTGCAAATATCTCGGAAACGAAACGAGCTATGGCAAAATGTTAAGAGACCTTTTTTGTAGAGAATTATGTTTCCTACAATTTATGTTCTATGATATTTTTTAATCAGAAGCGTAGTTTTCGAGATATATCGAGATATTTAAAAGATCCGAAGCCGCACCAACATAATAGAGATACAGAAACACCGTGGCCCCTTTCTTTGAGATAACCCTGCACTAGTGCGAGCCGCAAATGCCGCTTCCAGCTTAGCTGTGCAGAAGAAGAACAACAAAAAGAAGAAATATCTCGAAATATGTCCGTCAGGCCCCTTCCCTTGAGATAAATCTGCAAATATCTCGGAAACGAAGCGAGCTATGGCAAAATGTTAAGAGACCTCTTTTGTAGAGAATTAAGTTTCCTACTTTTTATGTTCTATGATATTTTTCGATCAGATGCGTAGTTCTCGAGATATATCGAGATATTTAAAAGTTCCGAAGCCGCACCAACATAATAGAGATACAGAAACACCGTGGCCCCTTTCTTTGAGATAACCCTGCACTAGTGCGAGCCGCAAATGCCGCTTCCAGCTTAGCTGTGCAGAAGAAGAACAACAAGAAGAAGAAATATCTCGAAATATGTCCGTCAGGCCCCTTCCCTCGAGATAAATCTGCAAATATCTCGGAAACGAAGCGAGCTATGGCAAAATGTTAAGAGACCTTTTTTGTAGAGAATTAAGTTTCCTACAATTTATGTTCTATGAAATTTTTTGATCAGAAGCGTAGTTTTCGAGATATATCGAGATATTTAAAAGTTCCGAAGCCGCACCAACATAATAGAGATACAGAAACACCGTGGCCCCTTTCTTTGAGATAACTCTGCACTATTGCGAGCTGCAAATGCCACTTCCAGCTTAGCTGTGCTGAAGAAGAACAACAAAAAGAAGAAATATCTCGAAATATGTCCGTCAGGCCCCTTCCCTTGAGATAAATCTGCAAATATCTCGGAAACGAAGCGAGCTATGGCAAAATGTTAAGAGACCTTATTTGTAGAGAATTAAGTTTCCTACTTTTTATGTTCTATGATATTTTTTGATCAGATGCGTAGTTCTCGAGATATATCCAGATATTTAAAAGTTCCGAAGCCGCACCAACATAATAGAGATACAGAAACACCGTGGCCCCTTTCTTTGAGATAACTCTGCGCTATTGCGAGCTGGAAATGCCACTTCCAGTTTAGCTGTGCAGAACAAGAACAACAAGAAGAGGAAATATCTCGAAATATGTCCGTCAGGCCCCTTCCCTTGAGATATATCTGCAAATATCTCGGAAACGAAACGAGCTATGGCAAAATGTTAAGAGACCTTTTTTGTAGAGAATTAAGTTTCCTACTTTTTATGTTCTATGATATTTTTTGATCGGATGCGTAGTTCTCGAGATATAACAAGATATTTAAAAGTTCCGAAGCCGCACCAACATAATAGAGATACAGAAACACCGTGGCCCCTTTCTTTGAGATAACTCTGCACCATTGCGAGCTGCAAATGCCACTTCCAGCTTAGCTGTGCAGAAGAAGAACAACAAGAAGAAGAAATATCTGGAAATATGTCCGTCAGGCCCCTTCCCTTGAGATAAATCTGCAAATATCTCGGAAACGAAGCGAGCTACGGCAAAATGTTAAGAGACCTTTTTTGTAGAGAATTATATTTCCCACAATTTAGGTTCTATGATATTTTTTGATCAGAAGCGTAGTTTTCGATATATATCGAGATATTTAAAAGATCCGAAGCCGCACCAACATAATAGAGATACAGAAACACCGTGGCCCCTTTCTTTGAGATAACTCTGCACCATTGCGAGCTGCAAATGCCACTTCCAGCTTAGCTGTGCAGAAGAAGACCAACAAGAAGAAGAAATATCTCGAAATATGTCCGTCAGGCCCCTTCCCTTGAGATAAATCTGCAAATATCTCGGAAACGAAGCGAGCTATGGCAAAATGTTAAGAGACCTTATTTGTAGAGAATTAAGTTTCCTACTTTTTATGTTCTATGATATTATTTGATCAGATGCGTAGTTCTCGAGATATATCAAGATATTTAAAAGTTCCGAAGCCGCCCCAACATAATAGAGATACAGAAACACCGTGGCCCCTTTCTTTCAGATAACTCTGCACTATTGCGAGCTGGAAATGCCACTTCCAGTTTAGCTGTGCAGAAGAAGAACAACAAGAAGAAGAAATATCCCGAAATATGTCCGTCAGGCCCCTTCCCTTGAGATAAATCTGCATATATCTCGGAAACGAAGCGAACTATGGCAAAATGTTAAGAGACCTTTTTTGTAGAGAATAATGTTTCCTACAATTTACGTTCTATGATATTTTTTGATCAGAAGCGTAGTTCTCGAGATATATCAAGATATTTAAAAGTTCCGAAGACGCACCAACATAATAGAGATACACAAACACCGTGGCCCCTTTCTTTGAGATAACTGTGCACTAGTGCGAGACGCAAATGCCACTTCCAGCTTAGCTGTGCAGAAGAAGAACAACAAGAAGAAGAAATATATCGAAATATGTCCGTCAGGCCCCTTCCCTTGAGATATATCTGCAAATATCTCGGAAACGAAGCGAGCCATGGCAAAATGTTAAGAGACCGTTTTTGTAGAGAATTAAGTTTCCTACTTTTTATGTTCTATGATATTTTTTGATCAGACGCGTAGTTCTCGAGATATATCAAGATATTTAAAAGTTGCGAAGCCGCACCAACATAATAGAGATACAGAAACACCGTGGCCCCTTTCTTTGAGATAACTCTGCACTATTGCGAGCTGCAGATGCCACTTCCAGCTTAGCTGTGCAGAGGAAGAACAACAAGAAGAAAAAATATCTCGAAATATGTCCGTCAGGCCAGTTCCTTTGAGCTGAATCTGCAAATATCTCGGAAACGAAGCGAGCTATGGCAAAATGTTAAGAGACGTTTTTTGTAGAGAATTGTGTTTCCTACAATTTATGTTCTATGATATTTTTTGATCAGAAGCGTAGTTTTCGAGATATATCGAGATATTTAAAAGTTCCGAAGACGCACCAACATAATAGAGATACAGAAACACCGTGGCCCCTTTCTTTGAGATAACTCTGCGCTATTGCGAGCTGGAAATGCCACTTCCAGTTTAGCTGTGCAGAAGAAGAACAACAAGAAGAGGAAATATCTCGAAATATGTCCGTCAGGCCCCTTCCCTTGAGATATATCTGCAAATATCTCGGAAACGAAACGAGCTATGGCAAAATGTTAAGAGACCTTTTTTGTAGAGAATTATGTTTCCTACAATTTATGTTCTATGATATTTTTTAATCAGAAGCGTAGTTTTCGAGATATATCGAGATATTTAAAAGATCCGAAGCCGCACCAACATAATAGAGATACAGAAACACCGTGGCCCCTTTCTTTGAGATAACCCTGCACTAGTGCGAGCCGCAAATGCCGCTTCCAGCTTAGCTGTGCAGAAGAAGAACAACAAGAAGAAGAAATATCCCGAAATATGTCCGTCAGGCCCCTTCCCTTGAGATAAATCTGCATATATCTCGGAAACAAAGCGAGCTATGGCAAAATGTTAAGAGACCTTTTTGGTAGAGAATGAAGTTTCCTACTTTTTATGTTCTATGATATTTTTTGATCAGATGCGTAGTTCTCGAGATATATCAAGATATTTAAAAGTTCCGAGGCCGCACCAACATAATAGAGATACAGAAACACCGTGGCCCCTTTCTTTGAGATAACTCTGCACTATTGCGAGCTGCAAATGCCACTTCCAGCTTAGCTGTGCAGAAGAAGAACAACAAGAAGAAGAAATATCTCGAAATATGTCCATCAGGACCCTTCCCTTGAGATAAATCTGCAAATATCTCGGAAACGAAGCGAGCTATGGCAAAATGTTAAGAGACCTTTTTTGTAGAGAATTAAGTTTCCTACTTTTTATGTTCGATGATATTTTTTGATCAGATGCGTAGTTCTCGAGATATATCAAGATATTTAAAAGTTCCGAAGCTGCACCAACATAATAGAGGTACAGAAACACCGTGGCCTCTTTCCTTGAGATAACTCTGCACTATTGCGAGCTGCAAATGCCACTTCGAGCTTAGCTGTGCAGAAGAAGAACAACAAGAAGGAGAAATATCTCGAAATATGTCCGTCAGACCCCTTCCCTTGAGATGAATCTGCAAATATCTCGGAAACGAAGCGAGCTATGGCAAAATGTTAAGAGACCTTTTTTGTAGAGAATAATGTTTCCTACAATTTACGTCCTATGATATTTTTTGATCAGAAGCGTAGTTCTCGAGATATATCAAGATATTTAAAAGTTCCGAAGACGCACCAACATAATAGAGATACAGAAACACCGTGGCCCCTTTCTTTGAGATAACTGTGCACTAGTGCGAGCCGCAAATGCCACTTCCAGCTTAGCTGTGCAGAAGAAGAACAACAAGAAGAAGAAATATCTCGAAATATGTCCGTCAGGCCCCTTCCCTTGAGATATATCTGCAAATATCTCGGAAACGAAGCGAGCCATGGCAAAATGTTAAGAGACCGTTTTTGTAGAGAATTAAGTTTCCTACTTTTTATGTTCTATGATATTTTTTGATCAGACGCGTAGTTCTCGAGATATATCAAGATATTTAAAAGTTCCGAAGCCGCACCAACATAATAGAGATACAGAAACACCGTGGCCCCTTTCTTTGAGATAACTCTGCACTATTGCGAGCTGCAAATGCCACTTCCAGCTAAGCTGTGCAGAAGAAGAACAACAAAAAGAAGAAATATCTCGAAATATGTCCGTCAGGCCCCTTCCCTTGAGATAAATCTGCAAATATCTCGGAAACGAAGCGAGCTATGGCAAAATGTTAAGAGACCTTTTTTGTAGAGAATTAAGTTTCCTACTTTTTATGTTCTATGATATTTTTTGATCAGATGCGTAGTTCTCGAGATATATCAAGATATCTAAAAGTTCCGAAGCCGCACCAACATAATAGAGATACAGAAACACCGTGGCCCCTTTCTTCGAGATAACTCTGCACTATTGCGAGCTGCAAATGCCACTTCCAGCTTAGCTGTGCAGAAGAAGAACAACAAGAAGAAGAAATATCCCGAAATATGTCCGTCAGGCCCCTTCCCTTGAGATAAATCTGCATATATCTCGGAAACGAAGCGAGCTATGGCAAAATGTTAAGAGACCTTTTTGGTAGAGAATGAAGTTTCCTACTTTTTATGTTCTATGATATTTTTTGATCAGATGCGTAGTTCTCGAGATATATCAAGATATTTAAAAGTTCCGAGGCCGCACCAACATAATAGAGATACAGAAACACCGTGGCCCCTTTCTTTGAGATAACTCTGCACTATTGCGAGCTGCAAATGCCACTTCCAGCTTAGCTGTGCAGAAGAAGAACAACAAGAAGAAGAAATATCTCGAAATATGTCCATCAGGACCCTTCCCTTGAGATAAATCTGCAAATATCTCGGAAACGAAGCGAGCTATGGCAAAATGTTAAGAGACCTTTTTTGTAGAGAATTAAGTTTCCTACTTTTTATGTTCGATGATATTTTTTGATCAGATGCGTAGTTCTCGAGATATATCAAGATATTTAAAAGTTCCGAAGCCGCACCAACATAATAGAGATACAGAAACACCGTGGCCCCTTTCTTGGAGATAACTCTGCACTATTGCGAGCTGCAAATGCCACTTCCAGCTTAGCTGTGCAGAAGAAGAACAACAAGAAGAAGAAATATCTCGAAAAATGTCCGTCAGGCCCCTTCCCTTGAGATAAATCTGCAAATATCTCGGAAACGAAGCGAGCTATGGCAAAATGTTAAGAGACCTGTTTTGTAGAGAATTATGTTTCCCACAATTTACGTTCTATGATATTTTTTGATCAGAAGCGTAGTTTTCGAGATATATCGAGATATTTAAAAGATCCGAAGCCGCACCAACATAATAGAGATACAGAAACACCGTGGCCCCTTTCTTTGAGATAACTCTGCACTATTGCGAGCTGTAAATGCCACGTCCAGCTTAGCTGTGCAGAAGAAGAACAACAAGAAGAAGAAATATCTCGAAATATGTCCGTCAGGCCCCTTCCCTCGAGATAAATCTGCAAATATCTCGGAAACGAAGCGAGCTATGGCAAAATGTTGAGAGACCTTATTTGTGGAGAATTAAGTTTCCTACTTTTTATGTTCTATGATATTATTTGATCAGATGCGTAGTTCTTGAGATATATCAAGATATTTAAAAGTTCCGAAGCCGCACCAACATAATAGAGATACAGAAACACCGTGGCCCCTTTCTTTGAGATAACTCTGCACTATTGCGAGCTGCAAATGCCGCTTCCAGCTTAGCTGTGCAGAAGAAGAACAACAAGAAGAAGGAATATCTCGAAATATGTCCGTCAGGCCCCTTCCCTTGAGATAAATCTGCATATATCTCGGAAACGAAGCGAGCTATGGCAAAATGTTGAGAGACCTTTTTTGTAGAGAATTAAGTTTTCTACTTTTTATGTTCTATGATATTTTTTGATCAGATGCGTAGTTCTCGAGATATATCAAGATATTTAAAAGTTCCGAAGCCGCACCAACATAATAGAGATACAGAAACACCGTGGCCCCTTTCTTTGAGATAACTCTGCGCTATTGCGAGCTGGAAATGCCACTTCCAGTTTAGCTGTGCAGAAGAAGAACAACAAGAAGAGGAAATATCTCGAAATATGTCCGTCAGGCCCCTTCCCTTGAGATATATCTGCAAATATCTCGGAAACGAAACGAGCTATGGCAAAATGTTTAGAGACCTTTTTTGTAGAGAATTATGTTTCCTACAATTTATGTTCTATGATATTTTTTGATCAGAAGCGTAGTTTTCGAGATATATCGAGATATTTAAAAGATCCGAAGCTGCACCAACATAATAGAGATACAGAAACACCGTGGCCCCTTTCTTTGAGATAACTCTGCATTAGTGCGAGCCGCAAATGCCGCTTCCAGCTTAGCTGTGCAGAAGAAGAACAACAAGAAGAAGAAATATCTCGATATATGTCCGTCAGGCCCCTTCCCTCGAGATAAATCTGCAAATATCTCGGAAACGAAGCGAGCTATGGCAAAATGTTAAGAGACCTTTTTTGTAGAGAATTAAGTTTCCTACTTTTTATGTCCTATGATATTTTTTGATCGGATGCGTAGTTCTCGAGATATATCAAGATATTTAAAAGTTCCGAAGCCGCACCAACATAATAGAGGTACAGAAACACCGTGGCCCCTTTCTTTGAGATAACTCTGCGCTATTGCCAGCTGCAAATGCCACTTCCAGCTTAGCTGTGCAGAAGAAGAACAACAAAAGAAGAAATATCTCGAAATATGTCCGTCAGGCCCCTTCTCTTGAGATAAATCTGCAAATATCTCGGAAACGAAGCGAGCTATGGCAAAATGTTAAGAGACCTCTTTTGTAGAGAATTAAGTTTCCTACTTTTTATGTTCTATGATATTTTTCGATCAGATGCGTAGTTCTCGAGATATATCAAGATATTTAAAAGTTCCGAAGCCGCACCAACATAATAGAGATACAGACACACCGTGGCCCCTTTCTTTGAGATAACTCTGCACTATTGCGAGCTGCAAATGCCACTTCCAGCTTAGCTGTGCAGAAGAAGAACAACAAGAAGAAGAAATATCTCGAAATATGTCCGTCAGACCCCTTCCCTTGAGATAAATCTGCAAATATCTCGGTAACGAAGCGAGCTACGGCAAAATGTTAAGAGACCTTTTTTGTAGAGAATTATGTTTCCTACAATTTATGTTCTATGATATTTTTTGATCAGAAGCGTAGTTTTCGAGATATATCGAGATATTTAAAAGATCCGAAGCTGCACCAACATAATAGAGATACAGAAACACCGTGGCCCCTTTCTTTGAGATAACTCTGCATTAGTGCGAGCCGCAAATGCCGCTTCCAGCTTAGCTGTGCAGAAGAAGAACAACAAGAAGAAGAAATATCTCGAAATATGTCCGTCAGGCCCCTTCCCTCGAGATAAATCTGCAAATATCTCGGAAACGAAGCGAGCTATGGCAAAATGTTAAGAGACCTTTTTTGTAGAGAATTAAGTTTCCTACTTTTTATGTTCTATGATATTTTTTGATCGGATGCGTAGTTCTCGAGATATATCAAGATATTTAAAAGTTCCGAAGCCGCACCAACATAATAGAGGTACAGAAACACCGTGGCCCCATTCTTTGAGATAACTCTGCACTATTGCCAGCTGCAAATGCCACTTCCAGCTTAGCTGTGCAGAAGAAGAACAACAAAAGAAGAAATATCTCGAAATATGTCCGTCAGGCCCCTTCCCTTGAGATAAATCTGCAAATATCTCGGAAACGAAGCGAGCTATGGCAAAATGTTAAGAGACCTCTTTTGTAGAGAATTAAGTTTCCTACTTTTTATGTTCTATGATATTTTTCGATCAGATGCGTAGTTCTCGAGATATATCAAGATATTTAAAAGTTCCGAAGCCGCACCAACATAATAGAGATACAGACACACCGTGGCCCCTTTCTTTGAGATAACTCTGCACTATTGCGAGCTGCAAATGCCACTTCCAGCTTAGCTGTGCAGAAGAAGAACAACAAGAAGAAGAAATATCTCGAAATATGTCCGTCAGACCCCTTCCCTTGAGATAAATCTGCAAATATCTCGGTAACGAAGCGAGCTACGGCAAAATGTTAAGAGACCTTTTTTGTAGAAAATTAGGTTTCCTACTTTTTATGTTCTATGATATTTTTTGATCAGATGCGTAGTTCTCGAGATATATCAAGATATTTAAAAGTTCCGAAGCCGCACCAACATAATAGAGATACAGAAACACCGTGGCCCCTTTCTTTGCGATAACTCTGCACTATTGCGAGCTGCAAATGCCACTTCCAGCTTAGCTGTGCAGAAGAAGAACAACAAGAAGAAGAAATATCTCGAAATATGTCCGTCAGGCCCCTTCCCTTGAGATAAATCTGCAAATATCTCGGAAACGAAGCGAGCTATGGCAAAATGTTAAGAGACCTTTTTTGTAGAGAATTATGTTTCCTACTTTTTATGTTCTATGATATTTTTCGATCAGAGGCGTAGTTCTCGAGATATATCAAGATATTTAAAAGTTCCGAAGCCGCACCAACATAATAGAGATACAGAAACACCGTGGCCGCTTTCTTTGAGATAACTCTGCGCTATTGCCAGCTGCAAATGCCACTTCCAGCTTAGCTGTGCAGAAGAAGAACAACAAAAGAAGAAATATCTCGAAATATGTCCGTCAGGCCCCTTCCCTTGAGATAAATCTGCAAATATCTCGGAAACGAAGCGAGCTATTGCAAAATGTTCAGAGACCTCTTTTGTAGAGAATTAAGTTTCCTACTTTTTATGTTCTATGATATTTTTCGATCAGATGCGTAGTTCTCGAGATATATCAAGATATTTAAAAGTTCCGAAGCCGCACCAACATAATAGAGATACAGACACACCGTGGCCCCTTTCTTTGAGATAACTCTGCACTATTGCGAGCTGCAAATGCCACTTCCAGCTTAGCTGTGCAGAAGAAGAACAACAAGAAGAAGAAATATCTCGAAATATGTCCGTCAGACCCCTTCCCTTGAGATAAATCTGCAAATATCTCGGTAACCAAGCGAGCTACGGCAAAATGTTAAGAGACCTTTTTTGTAGAGAATTATGTTTCCTACAATTTATGTTCTATGATATTTTTTGATCAGAAGCGTAGTTTTCGAGATATATCGAGATATTTAAAAGATCCGAAGCTGCACCAACATAATAGAGATACAGAAACACCGTGGCCCCTTTCTTTGAGATAACTCTGCATTAGTGCGAGCCGCAAATGCCGCTTCCAGCTTAGCTGTGCAGAAGAAGAACAACAAGAAGAAGAAATATCTCGAAATATGTCCGTCAGGCCCCTTCCCTCGAGATAAATCTGCACATATCTCGGAAACGAAGCGAGCTATGGCAAAATGTTAAGAGACCTTTTTTGTAGAGAATTAAGTTTCCTACTTTTTATGTTCTATGATATTTTTTGATCGGATGCGTAGTTCTCGAGATATATCAAGATATTTAAAAGTTCCGAAGCCGCACCAACATAATAGAGGTACAGAAACACCGTGGCCCCTTTCTTTGAGATAACTCTGCACTATTGCCAGCTGCAAATGCCACTTCCAGCTTAGCTGTGCAGAAGAAGAACAACAAAAGAAGAAATATCTCGAAATATGTCCGTCAGGCCCCTTCCCTTGAGATAAATCTGCAAATATCTCGGAAACGAAGCGAGCTATGGCAAAATGTTAAGAGACCTCTTTTGTAGAGAATTAAGTTTCCTACTTTTTATGTTCTATGATATTTTTCGATCAGATGCGTAGTTCTCGAGATATATCAAGATATTTAAAAGTTCCGAAGCCGCACCAACATAATAGAGATACAGACACACCGTGGCCCCTTTCTTTGAGATAACTCTGCACTATTGCGAGCTGCAAATGCCACTTCCAGCTTAGCTGTGCAGAAGAAGAACAACAAGAAGAAGAAATATCTCGAAATATGTCCGTCAGACCCCTTCCCTTGAGATAAATCTGCAAATATCTCGGTAACGAAGCGAGCTACGGCAAAATGTTAAGAGACCTTTTTTGTAGAAAATTAGGTTTCCTACTTTTTATGTTCTATGATATTTTTTGATCAGATGCGTAGTTCTCGAGATATATCAAGATATTTAAAAGTTCCGAAGCCGCACCAACATAATAGAGATACAGAAACACCGTGGCCCCTCTCTTTGAGATAACTCTGCACAATTGCGAGCTGCAAATGCCACTTCCAGCTTAGCTGTGCAGAAGAAGAACAACAAGAAGAAGAAATATCTCGAAATATGTCCGTCAGGCCCCTTCCCTTGAGATAAATCTGCAAATATCTCGGAAACGAAGCGAGCTATTGCAAAATGTTAAGAGACCTTTTTTGTAGAGAATTGAGTTTCCTACTTTTTATGTTCCATGATATTTTTTGATCAGATGCATAGTTCTCGAGATATATCGAGATATTTAAAAGTTCCGAAGCCGCACCAACATAATAGAGATACAGAAACACCGTGGCCCCTTTCTTTGAGATAACTCTGCACTAGTGCGAGCCGCAAATGCCACTTCCAGCTTAGCTGTGCAGAAGAAGAACAACAAGAAGAAGAAATATCTCGAAATATGTCCGTCAGGCCCCTTCCCTTGAGATAAATCTGCAAATATCTCGGAAACGAAGCGAGCTATGGCAAAATGTTAAGAGACCTTTTTTGTAGAGAATTATGTTTCCTACTTTTTATGTTCTATGATATTTTTTGATCAGACGCGTAGCTCTCGAGATATATCAAGATATTTAAAAGTTCCGAAGCCGCACCAACATAATAGAGATACAGCAACACCGTGGCCCCTCTCTTTGAGATAACTCTGCACTATTGCGAGCTGGAAATGCCACGTCCAGTTTAGCTGTGCAGAAGAAGAACAACAAGAAGAAGAAATATCTCGAAATATGTCCGTTAGGCCCCTTCCCTTGAGATAAATCTGCAAATATCTCGGAAACGAAGCGAGCTATGGCAAAATGTTAAGAGACCTTTTTTGTAGAGAATTATGTTTCCTACAATTTATGTTCTATGATATTTTTTGATCAGAAGCGTAGTTTTCGAGATATATCGAGATATTTAAAAGTTCCGAAGCCGCACCAACATAATAGAGATACAGAAACACCGTGGCCCCTTTCTTTGAGATAACTCTGCACTATTGCGAGCTGCAAATGCCACTTCCAGCTTAGCAGTGCAGAGGAAGAACAACAAGAAGAAGAAATATCTCGAAATATGTCCGTCAGGCCAGTTCCTTTGAGCTGAATCTGCAAATATCTTGGAAACGAAGCGAGCTATGGCAAAATGTTAAGAGACCTTTTTTGTAGAGAATTGAGTTTCCTACTTTTTACGTTGTATGATATTTTTTGATCAGATGCGTAGTTCTCGAGATATATCAAGATAATTAAAAGTTAAGAAGCCGCACCAACATAATAGAGATACACAAACACCGTGGCCCCTTTCTTTGAGATAACTCTGCACTATTGCGAGCTGGAAATGCCACTTCTAGTTTAGCTGTGCAGAAGAAGAACAACAAGAAGAAGAAATATCTCGAAATATGTCCGTTAGGCCCCTTCCCTTGAGATAAATCTGCAAATATCTCGGAAACGAAGCGAGCTATGGCAAAATGTTAAGAGACCTTTTTTGTAGAGAATTAAGTTTCCTACGTTTTATGTTGTATGATATTTTTTGATCAGATGCGTAGTTCTCGAGATATATCAAGATATTTAAAAGTTCCGAAGCCGCACCAACATAATAGAGATACAGAAACACCGTGGCCCCTCTCTTTGAGATAACTCTGCACTATTGCGAGCTGCAAATGCCACTTCCAGCTTAGCTGTGCAGAGGAAGAACAACAAGAAGAAGAAATATCTCGAAATATGTCCGTCAGGCCAGTTCCTTTGAGCTGAATCTGCAAATATCTTGGAAACGAAGCGAGCTATGGCAAAATGTTAAGAGACCTTTTTTGTAGAGAATTGAGTTTCCTACTTTTTACGTTCTATGATATTTTTTGATCAGATGCGTAGTTCTCGAGATATATCAAGATAATTAAAAGTTAAGAAGCCGCACCAACATAATAGAGATACACAAACACCGTGGCCCCTTTCTTTGAGATAACTCTGCACTATTGCGAGCTGGAAATGCCACTTCTAGTTTAGCTGTGCAGAAGAAGAACAACAAGAAGAAGAAATATCTCGAAATATGTCCGTTAGGCCCCTTCCCTTGAGATAAATCTGCAAATATCTCGGAAACGAAGCGAGCTATGGCAAAATGTTAAGAGACCTTTTTTGTAGAGAATTAAGTTTCCTACGTTTTATGTTGTATGATATTTTTTGATCAGATGCGTAGTTCTCGAGATATATCAAGATATTTAAAAGTTCCGAAGCCGCACCAACATAATAGAGATACAGAAACACCGTGGCCCCTTTCTTTCAGATAACTATGCACTATTCCGAGCTGGAAATGCCACTTCCAGCTTAGCTGTGCAGAAGAAGAACAACAAGAAGAAGAAATATCTCGAAATATGTCCGTTAGGCCCCTTCCCTTGAGATGAATCTGCAAATATCTCGGAAACGAAGCGAGCTATGGCAAAATGTTAAGAGACGTTTTTTGTAGAGAATTATGTTTCCTACAATTTATGTTCTATGATATTTTTTGATCAGAAGCGTAGTTTTCGAGATATATCGAGATATTTAAAAGTTCCGAAGCAGCACCAACATAATAGAGATACAGAAACACCGTGGCCCCTTTCTTTGAGATAACGCTGCACTATTGCGAGCTGCAAATGCCACTTCCAGCTTAGCTGTGCAGAAGAAGAACAACAAGAAGAAGAAATATCTCGAAATGTGTCCGTCAGGCCCCTTCCCTTGAGATAAATCTGCAAATATCTCGGAAACGAAGAGAGCTATGGCAAAATGTTAAGAGACCTTTTTTGTAGAGAATTAAGTTTCCTACTTTTTATGTTCTATGATATTTTTTGATCAGATGCGTAGTTCTCGAGATATATCAAGATATTTAAAAGTTCCGAAGCCGCACCAACATAATAGAGATACAGAAACACCGTGGTCCCTTTCTTTGAGATAACTCTGTACTATTGCGAGCTGGAAATGCCACTTCCAGTTTAGCTGTGCAGAAGAAGAACAACAAGAAGAAGCAATATCTCGAAATATGTCCGTTAGGCCCCTTCCCTTGAGATAAATCTGCAAATATCTCGGAAACGAAGCGAGCTATGGCAAAATGTTAAGAGACGTTTTTTGTAGAGAATTATGTTTCCTACAATTTATGTTCTATGGTATTTTTTGATCAGAATCGTAGTTTTCGAGATATATCGAGATATTTAAAAGTTCCGAAGCAGCACCAACATAATAGAGATACAGAAACACCGTGGCCCCTTTCTTTGAGATAACTCTGCACTAGTGCGAGCCGCAAATGCCACTTCCAGCTTAGCTGTGCAGAAGAAGAACAACAAGAAGAAGAAATATCTCGAAATATGTCCGTCAGGCCCCTTCCCTTGAGATAAATCTGCAAATATCTCGGAAACGAAGCGAGCTATTGCAAAATGGTAAGAGACCTTTTTTGTAGAGAATTGAGTTTCCTACTTTTTATGTTCTATGATATTTTTTGATCAGATGCGTAGTTCTCGAGATATATCAAGATATTTAAAAGTTCCGAAGCCGCACCAACATAATAGAGATACAGAAACACCGTGGCCCCTTTCTTTCAGATAACTATGCACTATTGCGAGCTGTAAATGCCACTTCCAGCTTAGCTGTGCAGAAGAAGAACAACAAGAAGAAGAAATATCTCGAAATATGTCCGTCAGGCCCCTTACCTTGAGATAAATCTGCAAATATCTCGGAAACGAAGCGAGCTATGGCAAAATGTTAAGAGACGTTTTTTGTAGAGAATTAAGTTTCCTACTTTTTATCTTCTATGAGATTTTCTGATCAGATGCGTAGTTCTCGAGATATATCAAGATATTTAAAAGTTCCGAAGCCGCACCAACATAATAGAGATACAGAAACACCGTGGCCCCTTTCTTTGAGATAACTCTGCACTATTGCGAGCCGCAAATGCCACTTCCAGCTTAGCTGTGCAGAAGAAGAACAACAAGAAGAAGAAATATCTCGAAATATGTCCGTCAGGCCACTTCCCTTGAGATAAATCTGCAAATATCTCGGGAACGAAGCGAGCTATGGCAAAATGTTAAGAGACCTTTTTTGTAGAGAATTATGTTTCCTACTTTTTATGTTCTATGATATTTTTTGATCAGACACGTAGCTCTCGAGATATATCAAGATATTTAAAAGTTCCGAAGCCGCACCAACATAATAGAGATACAGAAACACCGTGGCCCCTCTCTTTGAGATAACTCTGCACTATTGCGAGCTGGAAATGCCACTTCCAGTTTAGCTGTGCAGAAGAAGAACAACAAGAAGAAGAAATATCTCGAAATATGTCCGTTAGGCCCCTTCCCTTGAGATAAATCTGCAAATATCTCGAAAACGAAGCGAGCTATGGCAAAATGTTAAGAGACCTTTTTTGTAGAGAATTATGTTTCCTACAATTTATGTTCTATGATATTTTTTGATCAGAAGCGTAGTTTTCGAGATATATCGAGATATTTAAAAGTTCCGAAGCCGCACCAACATAATAGAGATACAGAAACACCGTGGCCCCTTTCTTTGAGATAACTCTGCACTATTGCGAGCTGCAAATGCCACTTCCAGCTTAGCTGTGCAGAGGAAGAACAACAAGAAGAAGAAATATCTCGAAATATATCCGTCAGGCCAGTTCCTTTGAGCTGAATCTGCAAATATCTCGGAAACGAAGCGAGCTATGGCAAAATGTTAAGAGACCTTTTTTGTAGAGAATTAAGTTTCCTACTTTTTATCTTCTATGACATTCTCTGATCAGATGCGTAGTTCTCGAGATATATCAAGATATTTAAAAGTTCCGAAGCCGCACCAACATAATAGAGATACAGAAACACCGTGGCCCCTTTCTTTGAGATAACTCTGCACTAGTGCGAGCCGCAAATGCCACTTCCAGCTTAGCTGTGCAGCAGAAGAACGACAAGAAGAAGAAATATCTCGAAATATGTCCGTCAGGCCACTTCCCTTGAGATAAATCTGCAAATATCTCGGAAACGAAGCGAGCTATGGCAAAATGTTAAGAGACCTTTTTTGTAGAGAATTATGTTTCCTACTTTTTATGTTCTATGATATTTTTTGATCAGAAGCGTAGTTTTCGAGATATATCGAGATATTTAAAAGTTCCGAAGCCGCACCAACATAATAGGGATACAGAAACACCGTGGCCCCTTTCTTTGAGATAACTCTGCACTAGTGCGAGCCGCAAATGCCACTTCCAGCTTAGCTGTGCAGAAGAAGTACAACAAGAAGAAGAAATATCTCGAAATATGTCCGTCAGGCCCCTTACCTTGAGATAAATCTGCAAATATCTCGGAAACGAAGCGAGCTATGGCAAAATGTTAAGACACCTTTTTTGTAGAGAATTAAGTTTCCTACTTTTTATGTTCTATGATATTTTTTGATCAGATGCGTAGTTCTCGAGATATATCAAGATATTTAAAAGTTCCGAAGCCGCACCAACATAATAGAGATACAGAAACACCGTGGCCCCTCTCTTTGAGATAACTCTGCACTATTGCGAGCTGGAAATGCCACTTCCAGTTTAGCTGTGCAGAAGAAGAACAACAAGAAGAAGAAATATCTCGAAATATGTCCGTTAGGCCCCTTCCCTTGAGATAAATCTGCAAATATCTCGGAAACGAAGCGAGCTATGGCAAAATGTTAAGAGACCTTTTTTGTAGAGAATTAAGTTTCCTACTTTTTATGTTCTATGATATTTTTTGATCAGATGCGTAGTTCTCGAGATATATCAAGATATTTAAAAGTTCCGAAGCCGCACCAACATAATAGAGATACAGAAACACCGTGGCCCCTTTCTTTGAGATAACTCTGCACTATTGCGAGCTGTAAATGCCACTTCCAGCTTAGCTGTGCAGAAGAAGAACAACAAGAAGAAGAAATATCTCGAAATATGTCCGTCAGGCCCCTTCCCTTGAGATAAATCTGCAAATATCTCGGAAACGAAGCGAGCTATTGCAAAATGGTAAGTGACCTTTTTTGTAGAGAATTGAGTTTCCTACTTTTTATGTTCTATGATATTTTTTGATCAGATGCGTAGTTCTCGAGATATATCAAGATATTTAAAAGTTCCGAAGCCGCACCAACATAATAGAGATACAGAAACACCGTGGCCCCTTTCTTTCAGATAACTATGCACTATTGCGAGCTGTAAATGCCACTTCCAGCTTAGCTGTGCAGAAGAAGAACAACAAGAAGAAGAAATATCTCGAAATATGTCCGTCAGGCCCCTTACCTTGAGATAAATCTGCAAATATCTCGGAAACGAAGCGAGCTATGGCAAAATGTTAAGAGACGTTTTTTGTAGAGAATTAAGTTTCCTACTTTTTATCTTCTATGAGATTTTCTGATCAGATGCGTAGTTCTCGAGATATATCAAGATATTTAAAAGTTCCGAAGCCGCACCAACATAATAGAGATACAGAAACACCGTGGCCCCTTTCTTTGAGATAACTCTGCACTAGTGCGAGCCGCAAATGCCACTTCCAGCTTAGCTGTGCAGAAGAAGAACAACAAGAAGAAGAAATATCTCGAAATATGTCCGTTAGGCCCCTTCCCTTGAGATAAATCTGCAAATATCTCGGAAACGAAGCGAGCTATGGCAAAATGTTAAGAGACCTTTTTTGTAGAGAATTAAGTTTCCTACTTTTTATGTTCTATGATATTTTTTGATCAGATGCGTAGTTCTCGAGATATATCAAGATATTTAAAAGTTCCGAAGCCGCACCAACATAATAGAGATACAGAAACACCGTGGCCCCTTTCTTTGAGATAACTCTGCACTATTGCGAGCTGTAAATGCCACTTCCAGCTTAGCTGTGCAGAAGAAGAACAACAAGAAGAAGAAATATCTCGAAATATGTCCGTCAGGCCCCTTCCCTTGAGATAAATCTGCAAATATCTCGGAAACGAAGCGAGCTATTGCAAAATGGTAAGTGAGCTTTTTTGTAGAGAATTGAGTTTCCTACTTTTTATGTTCTATGATATTTTTTGATCAGATGCGTAGTTCTCGAGATATATCAAGATATTTAAAAGTTCCGAAGCCGCACCAACATAATAGAGATACAGAAACACCGTGGCCCCTTTCTTTCAGATAACTATGCACTATTGCGAGCTGTAAATGCCACTTCCAGCTTAGCTGTGCAGAAGAAGAACAACAAGAAGAAGAAATATCTCGAAATATGTCCGTCAGGCCCCTTACCTTGAGATAAATCTGCAAATATCTCGGAAACGAAGCGAGCTATGGCAAAATGTTAAGAGACGTTTTTTGTAGAGAATTAAGTTTCCTACTTTTTATCTTCTATGAGATTTTCTGATCAGATGCGTAGTTCTCGAGATATATCAAGATATTTAAAAGTTCCGAAGCCGCACCAACATAATAGAGATACAGAAACACCGTGGCCCCTTTCTTTGAGATAACTCTGCACTAGTGCGAGCCGCAAATGCCACTTCCAGCTTAGCTGTGCAGAAGAAGAACAACAAGAAGAAGAAATATCTCGAAATATGTCCGTCAGGCCACTTCCCTTGAGATAAATCTGCAAATATCTCGGGAACGAAGCGAGCTATGGCAAAATGTTAAGAGACCTTTTTTGTAGAGAATTATGTTTCCTACTTTTTATGTTCTATGATATTTTTTGATCAGACACGTAGCTCTCGAGATATATCAAGATATTTAAAAGTTCCGAAGCCGCACCAACATAATAGAGATACAGAAACACCGTGGCCCCTCTCTTTGAGATAACTCTGCACTATTGCGAGCTGGAAATGCCACTTCCAGTTTAGCTGTGCAGAAGAAGAACAACAAGAAGAAGAAATATCTCGAAATATGTCCGTTAGGCCCCTTCCCTTGAGATATATCTGCAAATATCTCGAAAACGAAGCGAGCTATGGCAAAATGTTAAGAGACCTTTTTTGTAGAGAATTATGTTTCCTACAATTTATGTTCTATGATATTTTTTGATCAGAAGCGTAGTTTTCGAGATATATCTAGATATTTAAAAGTTCCGAAGCCGCACCAACATAATAGAGATACAGAAACACCGTGGCCCCTTTCTTTGAGATAACTCTGCACTATTGCGAGCTGCAAATGCCACTTCCAGCTTAGCTGTGCAGAGGAAGAACAACAAGAAGAAGAAATATCTCGAAATATGTCCGTCAGGCCACTTCCCTTGAGATAAATCTGCAAATATCTCGGAAACGAAGCGAGCTATGGCAAAATGTTAAGAGACCTTTTTTGTAGAGAATTATGTTTCCTACTTTTTATGTTCTATGATATTTTTTGATCAGAAGCGTAGTTTTCGAGATATATCGAGATATTTAAAAGTTCCGAAGCCGCACCAACATAATAGGGATACAGAAACACCGTGGCCCCTTTCTTTGAGATAACTCTGCACTAGTGCGAGCCGCAAATGCCACTTCCAGCTTAGCTGTGCAGAAGAAGTACAACAAGAAGAAGAAATATCTCGAAATATGTCCGTCAGGCCCCTTCCCTTGAGATAAATCTGCAAATATCTCGGAAACGAAGCGAGCTATGGCAAAATGTTAAGAGACCTTTTTTGTAGAGAATTAAGTTTCCTACTTTTTATGTTCTATGATATTTTTTGATCAGATGCGTAGTTCTCGAGATATATCAAGATATTTAAAAGTTCCGAAGCCGCACCAACATAATAGAGATACAGAAACACCGTGGCCCCTCTCTTTGAGATAACTCTGCACTATTGCGAGCTGGAAATGCCACTTCCAGTTTAGCTGTGCAGAAGAAGAACAACAAGAAGAAGAAATATCTCGAAATATGTCCGTTAGGCCCCTTCCCTTGAGATAAATCTGCAAATATCTCGGAAACGAAGCGAGCTATGGCAAAATGTTAAGAGACCTTTTTTGTAGAGAATTAAGTTTCCTACTTTTTATGTTCTATGATATTTTTTGATCAGATGCGTAGTTCTCGAGATATATCAAGATATTTAAAAGTTCCGAAGCCGCACCAACATAATAGAGATACAGAAACACCGTGGCCCCTTTCTTTGAGATAACTCTGCACTATTGCGAGCTGTAAATGCCACTTCCAGCTTAGCTGTGCAGAAGAAGAACAACAAGAAGAAGAAATATCTCGAAATATGTCCGTCAGGCCCCTTCCCTTGAGATAAATCTGCAAATATCTCGGAAACGAAGCGAGCTATTGCAAAATGGTAAGAGACCTTTTTTGTAGAGAATTGAGTTTCCTACTTTTTATGTTCTATGATATTTTTTGATCAGATGCGTAGTTCTCGAGATATATCAAGATATTTAAAAGTTCCGAAGCCGCACCAACATAATAGAGATACAGAAACACCGTGGCCCCTTTCTTTCAGATAACTATGCACTATTGCGAGCTGTAAATGCCACTTCCAGCTTAGCTGTGCAGAAGAAGAACAACAAGAAGAAGAAATATCTCGAAATATGTCCGTCAGGCCCCTTACCTTGAGATAAATCTGCAAATATCTCGGAAACGAAGCGAGCTATGGCAAAATGTTAAGAGACGTTTTTTGTAGAGAATTAAGTTTCCTACTTTTTATCTTCTATGAGATTTTCTGATCAGATGCGTAGTTCTCGAGATATATCAAGATATTTAAAAGTTCCGAAGCCGCACCAACATAATAGAGATACAGAAACACCGTGGCCCCTTTCTTTGAGATAACTCTGCACTAGTGCGAGCCGCAAATGCCACTTCCAGCTTAGCTGTGCAGAAGAAGAACAACAAGAAGAAGAAATATCTCGAAATATGTCCGTCAGGCCACTTCCCTTGAGATAAATCTGCAAATATCTCGGGAACGAAGCGAGCTATGGCAAAATGTTAAGAGACCTTTTTTGTAGAGAATTATGTTTCCTACTTTTTATGTTCTATGATATTTTTTGATCAGACACGTAGCTCTCGAGATATATCAAGATATTTAAAAGTTCCGAAGCCGCACCAACATAATAGAGATACAGAAACACCGTGGCCCCTCTCTTTGAGATAACTCTGCACTATTGCGAGCTGGAAATGCCACTTCCAGTTTAGCTGTGCAGAAGAAGAACAACAAGAAGAAGAAATATCTCGAAATATGTCCGTTAGGCCCCTTCCCTTGAGATAAATCTGCAAATATCTCGAAAACGAAGCGAGCTATGGCAAAATGTTAAGAGACCTTTTTTGTAGAGAATTATGTTTCCTACAATTTATGTTCTATGATATTTTTTGATCAGAAGCGTAGTTTTCGAGATATATCGAGATATTTAAAAGTTCCGAAGCCGCACCAACATAATAGAGATACAGAAACACCGTGGCCCCTTTCTTTGAGATAACTCTGCACTATTGCGAGCTGCAAATGCCACTTCCAGCTTAGCTGTGCAGAGGAAGAACAACAAGAAGAAGAAATATCTCGAAATATATCCGTCAGGCCAGTTCCTTTGAGCTGAATCTGCAAATATCTCGGAAACGAAGCGAGCTATGGCAAAATGTTAAGAGACCTTTTTTGTAGAGAATTAAGTTTCCTACTTTTTATCTTCTATGACATTCTCTGATCAGATGCGTAGTTCTCGAGATATATCAAGATATTTAAAAGTTCCGAAGCCGCACCAACATAATAGAGATACAGAAACACCGTGGCCCCTTTCTTTGAGATAACTCTGCACTAGTGCGAGCCGCAAATGCCACTTCCAGCTTAGCTGTGCAGCAGAAGAACAACAAGAAGAAGAAATATCTCGAAATATGTCCGTCAGGCCACTTCCCTTGAGATAAATCTGCAAATATCTCGGAAACGAAGCGAGCTATGGCAAAATGTTAAGAGACCTTTTTTGTAGAGAATTATGTTTCCTACTTTTTATGTTCTATGATATTTTTTGATCAGATGCGTAGTTCTCGAGATATATCAAGATATTTAAAAGTTCCGAAGCCGCACCAACATAATAGAGATACAGAAACACCGTGGCCCCTCTCTTTGAGATAACTCTGCACTATTGCGAGCTGGAAATGCCACTTCCAGTTTAGCTGTGCAGAAGAAGAACAACTAGAAGAAGAAATATCTCGAAATATGTCCGTTAGGCCCCTTCCCTTGAGATAAATCTGCAAATATCTCGGAAACCAAGCGAGCTATGGCAAAATGTTAAGAGACCTTTTTTGTACAGAATTAAGTTTCCTACTTTTTATGTTCTATGATATTTTTTGATCAGATGCGTAGTTCTCGAGATATATCAAGATATTTAAAAGTTCCGAAGCCGCACCAACATAATAGAGATACAGAAACACCGTGGCCCCTTTGTTTGAGATAACTCTGCAGTATTGCGAGCTGTAAATGCCACTTCCAGCTTAGCTGTGCAGGAGAAGAACAACAAGAAGAAGAAATATCTCGAAATATGTCCGTCAGGCCCCTTCCCTTGAGATAAATCTGCAAATATCTCGGAAACGAAGCGAGCTATGGCAAAATGTTAAGAGACCTTTTTTGTAGAGAATTATGTTTCCTACAATTTATGTTCTATGATATTTTTTGATCAGAAGCGTAGTTTTCGAGATATATCGAGATATTTAAAAGTTCCGAAGCCGCACCAACATAATAGAGATACAGAAACACCGTGGCCCCTTTCTTTGAGATAACTCTGCACTAGTGCGAGCCGCAAATGCCACTTCCAGCTTAGCTGTGCAGAAGAAGAACAACAAGAAGAAGAAATATCTCGAAATATGTCCGTCAGGCCCCTTCCCTTGAGATAAATCTGCAAATATCTCGGAAACGAAGCGAGCTATGGCAAAATGTTAAGAGACCTTTTTTGTAGAGAATTAAGTTTCCTACTTTTTATGTTCTATGATATTTTTTGATCAGATGCGTAGTTCTCGAGATATATCAAGATATTTAAAAGTTCCGAAGCCGCACCAACATAATAGAGATACAGAAACACCGTGGCCCCTTTCTTTGAGATAACTCTGCACTATTGCGAGCTGCAAATGCCACTTCCAGCTTAGCTGTGCAGAGGAAGAACAACAAGAAGAAGAAATATCTCGAAATATGTCCGTCAGGCCAGTTCCTTTGAGCTGAATCTGCAAATATCTCGGAAACGAAGCGAGCTATGGCAAAATGTTGAGAGACGTTTTTTGTAGAGAATTATGTTTCCTACAATTTATGTTCTATGATATTTTTTGATCAGAAGCGTAGTTTTCGAGATATATCGAGATATTTAAAAGTTCCGAAGCCGCACCAACATAATAGAGATACAGAAACACCGTGGCCCCTTTCTTTGAGATAACTCTGCACTAGTGCGAGCCGCAAATGCCACTTCCAGCTTAGCTGTGCAGAAGAAGAACAACAAGAAGAAGAAATATCTCGAAATATGTCCGTCAGGCCCCTTCCCTTGAGATAAATCTGCAAATATCTCGGAAACGAAGCGAGCTATGGCAAAATGTTGAGAGACCTTTTTTCTAGAGAATTAAGTTTCCTACTTTTTATGTTCTATGATATTTTTTGATCAGATGCGTAGTTCTCGAGATATATCAAGATATTTAAAAGTTCCGAAGCCGCACCAACATAATAGAGATACAGAAACACCGTGGCCCCTCCCTTTGAGATAACTCTGCACTATTGCGAGCTGGAAATGCCACTTCCAGTTTAGCTGTGCAGAAGAAGAACAACAAGAAGAAGAAATATCTCGAAATATGTCCGTCAGGCCAGTTCCTTTGAGCTGAATCTGCAAATATCTCGGAAACGAAGCGAGCTATGGCAAAATGTTAAGAGACGTTTTTTGTAGAGAATTATGTTTCCTACAATTTATGTTCTATGATATTTTTTGATCAGAAGCGTAGTTTTCGAGATATATCGAGATATTTAAAAGTTCCGAAGCCGCACCAACATAATAGGGATACAGAAACACCGTGGCCCCTTTCTTTGAGATAACTCTGCACTAGTGCGAGCCGCAAATGCCACTTCCAGCTTAGCTGTGCAGAAGAAGAACAACAAGAAGAAGAAATATCTCGAAATATGTCCGTCAGGCCCCTTCCCTTGAGATAAATCTGCAAATATCTCGGAAACGAAGCGAGCTATGGCAAAATGTTAAGAGACCTTTTTTGTAGAGAATTAAGTTTCCTACTTTTTATGTTCTATGATATTTTTTGATCAGATGCGTAGTTCTCGAGATATATCAAGATATTTAAAAGTTCCGAAGCCGCACCAACATAATAGAGATACAGAAACACCGTGGCCCCTCTCTTTGAGATAACTCTGCACTATTGCGAGCTGGAAATGCCACTTCCAGTTTAGCTGTGCAGAAGAAGAACAACAAGAAGAAGAAATATCTCGAAATATGTCCGTCAGGCCCCTCCCCTTGAGATAAATCTGCAAATATCTCGGAAACGAAGCGAGCTATGGCAAAATGTTAAGAGACCTTTTTTGTAGAGAATTATGTTTCCTACAATTTATGTTCTATGATATTTTTTGATCAGAAGCGTAGTTTTCGAGATATATCGAGATATTTAAAAGTTCCGAAGCCGCACCAACATAATAGAGATACAGAAACACCGTGGCCCCTTTCTTTTGAGATAACTCTGCACTATTGCGAGCTGCAAATGCCACTTCCAGCTTAGCTGTGCAGAAGAAGAACAACAAGAAGAAGAAATATCTCGAAATATGTCCGTCAGGCCCCTTCCCTTGAGATAAATCTGCAAATATCTCGGAAACGAAGCGAGCTATGGCAAAATGTTGAGAGACGTTTTTTGTAGAGAATTATGTTTCCTACAATTTATGTTCTATGATATTTTTTGATCAGAAGCGTAGTTTTCGAGATATATCGAGATATTTAAAAGTTCCGAAGCCGCACCAACATAATAGAGATACAGAAACACCGTGGCCCCTTTCTTTGAGATAACTCTGCACTAGTGCGAGCCGCAAATGCCACTTCCAGCTTAGCTGTGCAGAAGAAGAACAACAAGAAGAAGAAATATCTCGAAATATGTCCGTCAGGCCCCTTCCCTTGAGATAAATCTGCAAATATCTCGGAAACGAAGCGAGCTATGGTAAAATGTTGAGAGACCTTTTTTCTAGAGAATTAAGTTTCCTACTTTTTATGTTCTATGATATTTTTTGATCAGATGCGTAGTTCTCGAGATATATCAAGATATTTAAAAGTTCCGAAGCCGCACCAACATAATAGAGATACAGAAACACCGTGGCCCCTCTCTTTGAGATAACTCTGCACTATTGCGAGCTGCAAATGCCACTTCCAGCTTAGCTGTGCAGAGGAAGAACAACAAGAAGAAGAAATATCTCGAAATATATCCGTCAGGCCAGTTCCTTTGAGCTGAATCTGCAAATATCTGGGAAACGAAGCGAGCTATGGCAAAATGTTAAGAGACCTTTTTTGTAGAGAATTAAGTTTCCTACTTTTTATCTTTTATGACATTCTCTGATCAGATGCGTAGTTCTCGAGATATATCAAGATATTTAAAAGTTCCGAAGCCGCACCAACATAATAGAGATACAGAAACACCGTGGCCCCTTTCTTTGAGATAACTCTGCACTAGTGCGAGCCGCAAATGCCACTTCCAGCTTAGCTGTGCAGCAGAAGAACAACAAGAAGAAGAAATATCTCGAAATATGTCCGTCAGGCCACTTCCCTTGAGATAAATCTGCAAATATCTCGGAAACGAAGCGAGCTATGGCAAAATGTTAAGAGACCTTTTTTGTAGAGAATTATGTTTCCTACTTTTTATGTTCTATGATATTTTTTGATCAGAAGCGTAGTTTTCGAGATATATCGAGATATTTAAAAGTTCCGAAGCCGCACCAACATAATAGGGATACAGAAACACCGTGGCCCCTTTCTTTGAGATAACTCTGCACTAGTGCGAGCCGCAAATGCCACTTCCAGCTTAGCTGTGCAGAAGAAGTACAACAAGAAGAAGAAATATCTCGAAATATGTCCGTCAGGCCCCTTCCCTTGAGATAAATCTGCAAATATCTCGGAAACGAAGCGAGCTATGGCAAAATGTTAAGAGACCTTTTTTGTAGAGAATTAAGTTTCCTACTTTTTATGTTCTATGATATTTTTTGATCAGATGCGTAGTTCTCGAGATATATCAAGATATTTAAAAGTTCCGAATCCGCACCAACATAATAGAGATACAGAAACACCGTGGCCCCTCTCTTTGAGATAACTCTGCACTATTGCGAGCTGGAAATGCCACTTCCAGTTTAGCTGTGCAGAAGAAGAACAACTAGAAGAAGAAATATCTCGAAATATGTCCGTTAGGCCCCTTCCCTTGAGATAAATCTGCAAATATCTCGGAAACCAAGCGAGCTATGGCAAAATGTTAAGAGACCTTTTTTGTACAGAATTAAGTTTCCTACTTTTTATGTTCTATGATATTTTTTGATCAGATGCGTAGTTCTCGAGATATATCAAGATATTTAAAAGTTCCGAAGCCGCACCAACATAATAGAGATACAGAAACACCGTGGCCCCTTTCTTTGAGATAACTCTGCAGTATTGCGAGCTGTAAATGTCACTTCCAGCTTAGCTGTGCAGGAGAAGAACAACAAGAAGAAGAAATATCTCGAAATATGTCCGTCAGGCCCCTTCCCTTGAGATAAATCTGCAAATATCTCGGAAACGAAGCGAGCTATGGCAAAATGTTGAGAGACCTTTTTTGTAGAGAATTATGTTTCCTACAATTTATGTTCTATGATATTTTTTGATCAGAAGCGTAGTTTTCGAGATATATCGAGATATTTAAAAGTTCCGAAGCCGCACCAACATAATAGAGATACAGAAACACCGTGGCCCCTTTCTTTGAGATAACTCTGCACTAGTGCGAGCCGCAAATGCCACTTCCAGCTTAGCTGTGCAGAAGAAGAACAACAAGAAGAAGAAATATCTCGAAATATGTCCGTCAGGCCCCTTCCCTTGAGATAAATCTGCAAATATCTCGGAAACGAAGCGAGCTATGGCAAAATGTTAAGAGACCTTTTTTGTAGAGAATTAAGTTTCCTACTTTTTATGTTCTATGATATTTTTTGATCAGATGGGTAGTTCTCGAGATATATCAAGATATTTAAAAGTTCCGAAGCCGCACCAACATAATAGAGATACAGAAACACCGTGGCCCCTTTCTTTGAGATAACTCTGCACTATTGCGAGCTGCAAATGCCACTTCCAGCTTAGCTGTGCAGAGGAAGAACAACAAGAAGAAGAAATATCTCGAAATATGTCCGTCAGGCCAGTTCCTTTGAGCTGAATCTGCAAATATCTCGGAAACGAAGCGAGCTATGGCAAAATGTTGAGAGACGTTTTTTGTAGAGAATTATGTTTCCTACAATTTATGTTCTATGATATTTTTTGATCAGAAGCGTAGTTTTCGAGATATATCGAGATATTTAAAAGTTCCGAAGCCGCACCAACATAATAGAGATACAGAAACACCGTGGCCCCTTTCTTTGAGATAACTCTGCACTAGTGCGAGCCGCAAATGCCACTTCCAGCTTAGCTGTGCAGAAGAAGAACAACAAGAAGAAGAAATATCTCGAAATATGTCCGTCAGGCCCCTTCCCTTGAGATAAATCTGCAAATATCTCGGAAACGAAGCGAGCTATGGCAAAATGTTGGGAGACCTTTTTTGTAGAGAATTAAGTTTCCTACTTTTTATGTTCTATGATATTTTTTGATCAGATGCGTAGTTCTCGAGATATATCAAGATATTTAAAAGTTCCGAAGCCGCACCAACATAATAGAGATACAGAAACACCGTGGCCCCTCTCTTTGAGATAACTCTGCACTATTGCGAGCTGGAAATGCCACTTCCAGTTTAGCTGTGCAGAAGAAGAACAACAAGAAGAAGAAATATCTCGAAATATGTCCGTCAGGCCAGTTCCTTTGAGCTGAATCTGCAAATATCTCGGAAACCAAGCGAGCTATGGCAAAATGTTAAGAGACGTTTTTTGTAGAGAATTATGTTTCCTACAATTTATGTTCTATGATATTTTTTGATCAGAAGCGTAGTTTTCGAGATATATCGAGATATTTAAAAGTTCCGAAGCCGCACCAACATAATAGGGATACAGAAACACCGTGGCCCCTTTCTTTGAGATAACTCTGCACTAGTGCGAGCCGCAAATGCCACTTCCAGCTTAGCTGTGCAGAAGAAGAACAACAAGAAGAAGAAATATCTCGAAATATGTCCGTCAGGCCCCTTCCCTTGAGATAAATCTGCAAATATCTCGGAAAGAAGCGAGCTATGGCAAAATGTTAAGAGACCTTTTTTGTAGAGAATTAAGTTTCCTACTTTTTATGTTCTATGATATTTTTTGATCAGATGCGTAGTTCTCGAGATATATCGAGATATTTAAAAGTTCCGAAGCCGCACCAACATAATAGAGATACAGAAACACCGTGGCCCCTTTCTTTGAGATAACTCTGCACTATTGCGAGCTGCAAATGCCACTTCCAGCTTAGCTGTGCAGAAGAAGAACAACAAGAAGAAGAAATATCTCGAAATATGTCCGTCAGGCCCCTTCCCTTGAGATAAATCTGCAAATATCTCGGAAACGAAGCGAGCTATGGCAAAATGTTAAGAGACCTTTTTTGTAGAGAATTAAGTTTCCTACTTTTTATGTTCTATGATATTTTTTGATCAGATGCGTAGTTCTCGAGATATATCAAGATATTTAAAAGTTCCGAAGCCGCACCAACATAATAGAGATACAGAAACACCGTGGCCCCTCTCTTTGAGATAACTCTGCACTATTGCGAGCTGGAAATGCCACTTCCAGTTTAGCTGTGCAGAAGAAGAACAACAAGAAGAAGAAATATCTCGAAATATGTCCGTTAGGCCCCTTGCCTTGAGATAAATCTGCAAATATCTCGGAAACGAAGCGAGCTATGGCAAAATGTTAAGAGACCTTTTTTGTAGAGAATTAAGTTTCCTACTTTTTATGTTCTATGATATTTTTTGATCAGATGCGTAGTTCTCGAGATATATCAAGATATTTAAAAGTTCCGAAGCCGCACCAACGTAATAGAGATACAGAAACACCGTGGCCCCTTTCTTTGAGATAACTCTGCACTATTGCGAGCTGTAAATGCCACTTCCAGCTTAGCTGTGCAGAAGAAGAACAACAAGAAGAAGAAATATCTCGAAATATGTCCGTCAGGCCCCTTCCCTTGAGATAAATCTGCAAATATCTCGGAAACGAAGCGAGCTATGGCAAAATGTTGAGAGACCTTTTTTGTAGAGAATTAAGTTTCCTACTTTTTATGTTCTATGATATTTTTTGATCAGATGCGTAGTTCTCGAGATATATCAAGATATTTAAAAGTTCCGAAGCCGCACCAACATAATAGAGATACAGAAACACCGTGGCCCCTCTCTTTGAGATAACTCTGCACTATTGCGAGCTGTAAATGCCACTTCCAGCTTAGCTGTGCAGAAGAAGAACAACAAGAAGAAGAAATATCTCGAAATATGTCCGTCAGGCCCCTTCCCTTGAGATAAATCTGCAAATATCTCGGAAACGAAGCGAGCTATGGCAAAATGTTGAGAGACCTTTTTTGTAGAGAATTAAGTTTCCTACTTTTTATGTTCTATGATATTTTTTGATCAGATGCGTAGTTCTCGAGATATATCAAGATATTTAAAAGTTCCGAAGCCGCACCAACATAATAGAGATACAGAAACACCGTGGCCCCTCTCTTTGAGATAACTCTGCACTATTGCGAGCTGGAAATGCCACTTCCAGCTTAGCTGTGCAGAGGAAGAACAACAAGAAGAAGAAATATCTCGAAATATGTCCGTCAGGCCAGTTCCATTGAGCTGAATCTGCAAATATCTCGGAAACGAAGCGAGCTATGGCAAAATGTTAAGAGACGTTTCTTGTAGAGAATTATGTTTCCTACAATTTATGTTCTATGATATTTTTTGATCAGAAGCGTAGTTTTCGAGATATATCGAGATATTTAAAAGTTCCGAAGCCGCACCAACATAATAGGGATACAGAAACACCGTGGCCCCTTTCTTTGAGATAACTCTGCACTAGTGCGAGCCGCAAATGCCACTTCCAGCTTAGCTGTGCAGAAGAAGAACAACAAGAAGAAGAAATATCTCGAAATATGTCCGTCAGGCCCCTTCCCTTGAGATAAATCTGCAAATATCACGGAAACGAAGCGAGCTATGGCAAAATGTTAAGAGACCTTTTTTGTAGAGAATCAAGTTTCCTACTTTTTATGTTCTATGATATTTTTTGATCAGATGCGTAGTTCTCGAGATACATCAAGATATTTAAAAGTTCCGAAGCCGCACCAACATAATAGAGATACAGAAACACCGTGGCCCCTCTCTTTGAGATAACTCTGCACTATTGCGAGCTGGAAATGCCACTTCCAGTTTAGCTGTGCAGAAGAAGAACAACAAGAAGAAGAAATATCTCGAAATATGTCCGTCAGGCCCCTTCCCTTGAGATAAATCTGCAAATATCTCGGAAACGAAGAGAGCTATGGCAAAATGTTAAGAGACCTTTTTTGTAGAGAATTAAGTTTCCTACAATTCATGTTCTATGATATTTTTTGATCAGAAGCGTAGTTTTCGAGATATATCGAGATATTTAAAAGTTCCGAAGCCGCACCAACATAATAGAGATACAGAAACACCGTGGCCCCTTTCGTTGAGATAACTCTGCACTAGTGCGAGCCGCAAATGCCACTTCCAGCTTAGCTGTGCAGAAGAAGAACAACAAGAAGAAGAAATATCTCGAAATATGTCCGTCAGGCCCCTTCCCTTGAGATAAATCTGCAAATATCTCGGAAACGAAGAGAGCTATGGCAAAATGTTAAGAGACCTTTTTTGTAGAGAATTAGGTTTCCTACAATTTATGTTCTGTGATATTTTTTGATCAGAAGCGTAGTTTTCGAGATATATCGAGATATTTAAAAGTTCCGAAACCGCACCAACATAATAGAGATACAGAAACACGGTGGCCCCTTTCTTTGAGATAACTCTGCACTAGTGCGAGCCGCAAATGCCACTTCCAGCTTAGCTGTGCAGAAGAAGAACAACAAGAAGAAGAAATATCTCGAAATATGTCCGTCAGGCCCCTTCCCTTGAGATAAATCCGCAAATATCTCGGAAACGAAGCGAGCTATGGCAAAATGTTAAGAGACCTTTTTTGTAGAGAATTAAGTTTCCTACTTTTTATCTTCTATGATATTTTTTGATCAGATGCGTAGTTCTCGAGATATATTAAGATATTTAAAAGTTCCGAAGCCGCACCAACATAATAGAGATACAGAAACACCGTGGCCCCTTTCTTTGAGATAACTCTGCACTATTGCGAGCTGTAAATGCCACTTCCAGCTTAGCTGTGCAGAAGAAGGACAACAAGAAGAAGAAATATCTCGAAATATGTCCGTCAGGCCCCTTCCCTTGAGATATATCTGCAAATATCTCGGAAACGAAGCGAGCTATGGCAAAATCTTAAGAGACCTTTTTTGTAGGGAATTAAGTTTCCTACTTTTTATGTTCTATGATATTTTTTGATCAGATGCGTAGTTCTCGAGATATATCAAGATATTTAAAAGCTCCGAAGCCGCACCAACATAATAGAGATACAGAAACAGCGTGGCCCCTTTCTTTGAGATAACTCTGCACTATTGCGAGCTGCAAATGCCACTTCCAGCTTAGCTGTGCAGAGGAAGAACAACAAGAAGAAGAAATATCTCGAAATATGTCCGTCAGGCCAGTTCCTTTGAGCTGAATCTGCAAATATCTCGGAAACGAAGCGAGCTATGGCAAAATGTTAAGAGACGTTTTTTATAGAGAATTATGTTTCCTACAATTTATGTTCGTTGATATTTTTTGATCAGAAGCGTAGTTTTCGAGATATATCGAGATATTTAAAAGTTCCGAAGCCGCACCAACATAATAGGGATACAGAAACACCGTGGCCCCTTTCTTTGAGATAACTCTGCACTAGTGCGAGCCGCAAATGCCACTTCCAGCTTAGCTGTGCAGAAGAAGAACAACAAGAAGAAGAAATATCTCGAAATATGTCCGTCAGGCCCCTTCCCTTGAGATCAATCTGCAAATATCTCGGAAACGAAGCGAGCTATGGCGAAATGTTAAGAGACCTTTTTTGTAGAGAATTAAGTTTCCTACTTTTTATGTTGTATGATATTTTTTGATCAGATGCGTAGTTCTCGAGATATATCAAGATATTTAAAAGTTCCGAAGCCGCACTAACATAATAGACATACAGAAACACCGTGGCCCCTTTCTTTGAGATAACTCTGCACTATTGCGAGCTGCAAATGCCACTTCCAGCTTAGCTGTGCAGAGGAAGAACAACAAGAAGAAGAAATATCTCGAAATATGTCCGTCAGGCCCCTTCCCTTGAGATAAATCTGCAAATATCTCGGAAACGAAGCGAGCTATGGCGAAATGTTAAGAGACCTTTTTTGTAGAGAATTAAGTTTCCTACTTTTTATGTTCTATGATATTTTTTGATCAGATGCGTAGTTCTCGAGATATATCAAGATATTTAAAAGTTCCGAAGCCGCACCAACATAATAGAGATACAGAAACACCGTGGCCCCTTTCTTTGAGATAACTCTGCACTATTGCGAGCTGTAAATGCCACTTCCAGCTTAGCTGTGCAGAGGAAGAACAACAAGAAGAAGAAATATCTCGAAATATGTCCGTCAGGCCCCTTCCCTTGAGATATATCTGCAAATATCTCGGAAACGAAGCGAGCTATGGCAAAATGTTAAGAGACCTTTTTTGTAGAGAATTCTGTTTCCTACAATTTATGTTCTATGATATTTTTTGATCAGAAGCGTAGTTTTCGAGATATATCGAGATATTTAAAAGTTCCGAAGCAGCACCAACATAATAGAGATACAGAAACACCGTAGCCCCTTTCTTTGAGATAACTCTGCACTAGTGCGAGCCGCAAATGCCACTTCCAGCTTAGCTGTGCAGAAGAAGAACAACAAGAAGAAGAAATATCTCGAAATATGTCCGTCAGGCCCCTTCCCTTGAGATAAATCTGCAAATATCTCGGAAACGAAGCGAGCTATGGCAAAATGTTCAGAGACCTTTTTTGTAGTGAATTAAGTTTCCTACTTTTTATGTTCTATGATATTTTTTGATCAGATGCGTAGTTCTCGAGATATATCAAGATATTTAAAAGTTCCGAAGCCGCACCAACATAATAGAGATACAGAAACACCGTGGCCCCTTTCTTTGAGATAACTCTGCACTATTGCGAGCTGCAAATGCCACTTCCAGCTTAGCTGTGCAGAGGAAGAACAACAAGAAGAAGAAATATCTCGAAATATGTCCGTCAGGGCAGTTCCTTTGAGCTGAATCTGCAAATATCTCGGAAACGAAGCGAGCTATGGCAAAATGTTAAGAGACGTTTTTTATAGAGAATTATGTTTCCTACAATTTATGTTCTATGATATTTTTTGATCAGATGCGTAGTTCTCGAGATATATCAACATATTTAAAAGTTCCGAAGCCGCACCAACATAATAGAGATACAGAAACACCGTGGCCCCTTTCTTTGAGATAACTCTGCACTATTGCGAGCTGCAAATGCCACTTCCAGCTTAGCTGTGCAGAGGAAGAACAACAAGAAGAAGAAATATCTCGAAATATGTCCGTCAGGCCAGTTCCTTTGAGCTGAATCTGCAAATATCTCGGAAACGAAGCGAGCTATGGCAAAATGTTAAGAGACGTTTTTTATAGAGAATTATGTTTCCTACAATTTATGTTCGTTGATATTTTTTGATCAGAAGCGTAGTTTTCGAGATATATCGAGATATTTAAAAGTTCCGAAGCCGCACCAACATAATAGGGATACAGAAACACCGTGGCCCCTTTCTTTGAGATAACTCTGCACTAGTGCGAGCCGCAAATGCCACTTCCAGCTTAGCTGTGCAGAAGAAGAACAACAAGAAGAAGAAATATCTCGAAATATGTCCGTCAGGCCCCTTCCCTTGAGATAAATCTGCAAATATCTCGGAAACGAAGCGAGCTATGGCGAAATGTTAAGAGACCTTTTTTGTAGAGAATTAAGTTTCCTACTTTTTATGTTGTATGATATTTTTTGATCAGATGCGTAGTTCTCGAGATATATCAAGATATTTAAAAGTTCCGAAGCCGCACTAACATAATAGACATACAGAAACACCGTGGCCCCTTTCTTTGAGATAACTCTGCACTATTGCGAGCTGCAAATGCCACTTCCAGCTTAGCTGTGCAGAGGAAGAACAACAAGAAGAAGAAATATCTCGAAATATGTCCGTCAGGCCCCTTCCCTTGAGATAAATCTGCAAATATCTCGGAAACGAAGCGAGCTATGGCGAAATGTTAAGAGACCTTTTTTGTAGAGAATTAAGTTTCCTACTTTTTATGTTCTATGATATTTTTTGATCAGATGCGTAGTTCTCGAGATATATCAAGATATTTAAAAGTTCCGAAGCCGCACCAACATAATAGAGATACAGAAACACCGTGGCCCCTTTCTTTGAGATAACTCTGCACTATTGCGAGCTGTAAATGCCACTTCCAGCTTAGCTGTGCAGAGGAAGAACAACAAGAAGAAGAAATATCTCGAAATATGTCCGTCAGGCCCCTTCCCTTGAGATATATCTGCAAATATCTCGGAAACGAAGCGAGCTATGGCAAAATGTTAAGAGACCTTTTTTGTAGAGAATTCTGTTTCCTACAATTTATGTTCTATGATATTTTTTGATCAGAAGCGTAGTTTTCGAGATATATCGAGATATTTAAAAGTTCCGAAGCAGCACCAACATAATAGAGATACAGAAACACCGTGGCCCCTTTCTTTGAGATAACTCTGCACTAGTGCGAGCCGCAAATGCCACTTCCAGCTTAGCTGTGCAGAAGAAGAACAACAAGAAGAAGAAATATCTCGAAATATGTCCGTCAGGCCCCTTCCCTTGAGATAAATCTGCAAATATCTCGGAAACGAAGCGAGCTATGGCAAAATGTTCAGAGACCTTTTTTGTAGTGAATTAAGTTTCCTACTTTTTATGTTCTATGATATTTTTTGATCAGATGCGTAGTTCTCGAGATATATCAAGATATTTAAAAGTTCCGAAGCCGCACCAACATAATAGAGATACAGAAACACCGTGGCCCCTTTCTTTGAGATAACTCTGCACTATTGCGAGCTGCAAATGCCACTTCCAGCTTAGCTGTGCAGAGGAAGAACAACAAGAAGAAGAAATATCTCGAAATATGTCCGTCAGGGCAGTTCCTTTGAGCTGAATCTGCAAATATCTCGGAAACGAAGCGAGCTATGGCAAAATGTTAAGAGACGTTTTTTATAGAGAATTATGTTTCCTACAATTTATGTTCTATGATATTTTTTGATCAGATGCGTAGTTCTCGAGATATATCAACATATTTAAAAGTTCCGAAGCCGCACCAACATAATAGAGATACAGAAACACCGTGGCCCCTTTCTTTGAGATAACTCTGCACTATTGCGAGCTGTAAATGCCACTTCCAGCTTAGCTGTGCAGAAGAAGAACAACAAGAAGAAGAAATATCTCGAAATATGTCCGTCAGGCCCCTTCCCTTGAGATAAATCTGCACATATCTCGGAAACGAAGCGAGCTATGGCGAAATGTTAAGAGACCTTTTTTGTAGAGAATTAAGTTTCCTACTTTTTATGTTCTATGATATTTTTTGATCAGATGCGTAGTTCTCGAGATATATCAAGATATTTAAAAGTTCCGAAGCCGCACCAACATAATAGAGATACAGAAACACCGTGGCCCCTTTCTTTGAGATAACTCTGCACTATTGCGAGCTGTAAATGCCACTTCCAGCTTAGCTGTGCAGAGGAAGAACAACAAGAAGAAGAAATATCTCGAAATATGTCCGTCAGGCCCCTTCCCTTGAGATATATCTGCAAATATCTCGGAAACGAAGCGAGCTATGGCAAAATGTTAAGAGACCTTTTTTCTAGAGAATTAAGTTTCCTACTTTTTATGTTCTATAATATTTTTTGATCAGATGCGTAGTTCTCGAGATATATCAAGATATTTAAAAGTTCCGAAGCCGCACCAACATAATAGAGATACAGAAACACCGTGGCCCCTTTCTTTGAGATAACTCTGCACTATTGCGAGCTGCTAATGCCACTTCCAGCTTAGCTGTGCAGAGGAAGAACAACAAGAAGAAGAAATATCTCGAAATATGTC
This sequence comes from Osmia lignaria lignaria, assembly GCF_051020975.1. Taxonomy (NCBI): domain Eukaryota; kingdom Metazoa; phylum Arthropoda; class Insecta; order Hymenoptera; family Megachilidae; genus Osmia; species Osmia lignaria. The sequence goes on along the minus strand of NW_027478167.1, from coordinate 1,155,325 downwards.
CGTCACGCCAGTTCCTTTGAGCTGAATCTGCAAATATCTCGGAAACGAAGCGAGCTATGGCAAAATGTTAAGAGACGTTTTTTGTAGAGAATTATGTTTCCTACACTTTATGTTCTATGATATTTTTTGATCAGAAGCGTAGTTTTCGAGATATATCAAGATATTTAAAAGTTCCGAAGCCGCACCAACATAATAGAGATACAGAAACACCGTGGCCCCTTTCTTTGAGATAACTCTGCACTATTGCGAGCTGCAAATGCCACTTCCAGCTTAGCTGTGCAGAGGAAGAACAACAAGAAGAAGAAGTATCTCGAAATATGTCCGTCAGGCCAGTTCCTTTGAGCTGAATCTGCAAATATCTCGGAAACGAAGCGAGCTATGGCAAAATCTTACAGACGTTTTTTGTAGAGAATTATGTTTCCTACAATTTATGTTCTATGATATTTTTTGATCAGAAGCGTATTTTTCGAGATATATCGAGATATTTAAAAGTTCCGAAGCCGCACCAACATAATAGAGATACAGAAACACCGTGGCCCCTTTCTTTGAGATAACTCTGCACTAGTGCGAGCCGCAAATGCCACTTCCAGCTTAGCTGTGCAGAAGAAGAACGACAAGAAGAAGAAATATCTCGAAATATGTCCGTCAGGCCCCTTCCCTTGAGATAAATCTGCAAATATCTCGGAAACGAAGCGAGCTATGGCAAAATGTTAAGAGACCTTTTTTGTAGAGAATTAAGTTTCCTACTTTTTATGTTCTATGATATTTTTTGATCAGATGCGTAGTTCTCGAGATATATCAAGATATTTAAAAGTTCCGAAGCCGCACCAACATAATAGAGATACAGAAACACCGTGGCCCCTTTCTTTGAGATAACTCTGCACTATTGCGAGCTGCAAATGCCACTTCCAGCTTAGCTGTGCAGAGGAAGAACAACAAGAAGAAGAAATATCTCGAAATATGTCCGTCAGGCCAGTTCCTTTGAGCTGAATCTGCAAATATCTCGGAAACGAAGCGAGCGATGGCAAAATGTTAAGAGACGTATTTCATAGAGAATTATGTTTCCTACAATTTATGTTCTATGATATTTTTTGATCAGAAGCGTAGTTTTCGAGATATATCGAAATATTTAAAAGTTCCGAAGCCGCACCAACATAATAGAGATACAGAAACACCGTGGCCCCTTTCTTTGAGATAACTCTGCACTAGTGCGAGCCGCAAATGCCACTTCCAGCTTAGCTGTGCAGAAGAAGAACGACAAGAAGAAGAAATATCTCGAAATATGTCCGTCAGGCCCCTTCCCTTGTGATAAATCTGCAAATATCTCGGAAACGAAGCGAGCTATGGCAAAATGTTAAGAGACCTTTTTTGTAGAGAATTAAGTTTCCTACTTTTTATGTTCTATGATATTTTTTGATCAGATGCGTAGTTCTCGAGATATATCGAGATATTTAAAAGTTCCGAAGCCGCACCAACATAATAGGGATACAGAAACACCGTGGCCCCTTTCTTTGAGATAATTCTGCACGATTGCGAGCTGGAAATGCCACTTCCAGTTTAGCTGTGCAGAAGAAGAACAACAAGAAGAAGAAATATCTCGAAATATGTCCATCAGGACCCTTCCCTAGAGATAAATCTGCAAATATCTCGGAAACGAAGCGAGCTATGGCAAAATGTTAAGAGACCTTTTTTGTAGAGAATAATGTTTCCTACAATTTACGTTCTATGACATTTTTTGATCAGAAGCGTAGTTTTCGAGATATATCAAGATATTTAAAAGTTCCGAAGCCGCACCAACATAATAGAGATACAGAAACACCGTGGCCCCTTTCTTTGAGATAACTCTGCACTATTGCGAGCTGCAAATGCCACTTCCAGCTTAGCTGTGCAGAGGAAGAACAACAAGAAGAAGAAGTATCTCGAAATATGTCCGTCAGGCCAGTTCCTTTGAGCTGAATCTGCAAATATCTCGGAAACGAAGCGAGCTATGACAAAATCTTACAGACGTTTTTTGTAGAGAATTATGTTTCCTACAATTTATGTTCTATGATATTTTTTGATCAGAAGCGTAGTTTTCGAGATATATCGAGATATTTAAAAGTTCCGAAGCCGCACCAACATAATAGAGATACAGAAACACCGTGGCCCCTTTCTTTGAGATAACTCTGCACTAGTGCGAGCCGCAAATGCCACTTCCAGCTTAGCTGTGCAGAAGAAGAACGACAAGAAGAAGAAATATCTCGAAATATGTCCGTCAGGCCCCTTCCCTTGAGATAAATCTGCAAATATCTCGGAAACGAAGCGAGCTATGGCAAAATGTTAAGAGACCTTTTTTGTAGAGAATTAAGTTTCCTACTTTTTATGTTCTATGATATTTTTTGATGAGATGCGTAGTTCTCGAGATATATCAAGATATTTAAAAGTTCCGAAGCCGCACCAACATAATAGAGATACAGAAACACCGTGGCCCCTTTCTTTGAGATAACTCTGCACTATTGCGAGCTGCAAATGTCACTTCCAGCTTAGTTGTGCAGAGGAAGAACAACAAGAAGAAGAAATATCTCGAAATATGTCCGTCAGGCCAGTTCCTTTGAGCTGAATCTGCAAATATCTCGGAAACGAAGCGAGCTATGGCAAAATGTTAAGAGATGTTTTTTGTAGAGAATTATGTTTCCTACAATTTATGTTCTATGATATTTTTTGATCAGAAGCGTAGTTTTCGAGATATATCGAGATATTTAAAAGTTCCGAAGCCGCACCAACATAATAGAGATACAGAAACACCGTGGCCCCTTTCTTTGAGATAACTCTGCACTAGTGCGAGCCGCAAATGCCACTTCCAGCTTAGCTGTGCAGAAGAAGAACAACAAGAAGAAGAAATATCTCGAAATATGTCCGTGAGGCCCCTTCCCTTGTGATAAATCTGCAAATATCTCGGAAACGAAGCGAGCTATGGCAAAATGTTAAGAGACCTTTTTTGTAGAGAATTAAGTTTCCTACTTTTTATGTTCTATGATATTTTTTGATCAGATGCGTAGTTCTCGAGATATATCAAGATATTTAAAAGTTCCGAAGCCGCACCAACATAATAGAGATACAGAAACACCGTGGCCCCTTTCTTTGAGATAACTCTGCACTATTGCGAGCTGCAAATGCCACTTCCAGCTTAGCTGTGCAGAGGAAGAACAACAAGAAGAAGAAATATCTCGAAATATGTCCGTCAGGCCAGTTCCTTTGAGCTGAATCTGCAAATATCTCGGAAACGAAGCGAGCGATGGCAAAATGTTAAGGGACGTATTTTATAGAGAATTATGTTTCCTACAATTTATGTTCTATGATATTTGTTGATCAGAAGCGTAGTTTTCGAGATATATCGAGATATTTAAAAGTTCCGAAGCCGCACCAACATAATAGGGATACAGAAACACCGTGGCCCCTTTCTTTGAGATAACTCTGCACTATTGCGAGCTGCAAATGCCACTTCCAGCTTAGCTGTGCAGAGGAAGAACAACAAGAAGAAGAAATATCTCGAAATATGTCCGTCAGGGCAGTTCCTTTGAGCTGAATCTGCAAATATCTCGGAAACGAAGCGAGCTATGGCAAAATGTTAAGAGACGTTTTTTATAGAGAATTATGTTTCCTACAATTTATGTTCTATGATATTTTTTGATCAGATGCGTAGTTCTCGAGATATATCAACATATTTAAAAGTTCCGAAGCCGCACCAACATAATAGAGATACAGAAACACCGTGGCCCCTTTCTTTGAGATAACTCTGCACTATTGCGAGCTGTAAATGCCACTTCCAGCTTAGCTGTGCAGAAGAAGAACAACAAGAAGGAGAAATATCTCGAAATATGTCCGTCAGGCCCCTTCCCTTGAGATAAATCTGCACATATCTCGGAAACGAAGCGAGCTATGGCGAAATGTTAAGAGACCTTTTTGTAGAGAATTAAGTTTCCTACTTTTTATGTTCTATGATATTTTTTGATCAGATGCGTAGTTCTCGAGATATGTCAAGATATTTAAAAGTTCCGAAGCCGCACCAACATAATAGAGATACAGAAACACCGTGGCCCCTTTCTTTGAGATAACTCTGCACTATTGCGAGCTGCTAATGCCACTTCCAGCTTAGCTGTGCAGAGGAAGAACAACAAGAAGAAGAAATATCTCGAAATATGTCCGTCAGGCCAGTTCCTTTGAGCTGAATCTGCAAATATCTCGGAAACGAAGCGAGCTATGGCAAAATGTTAAGAGACGTTTTTTGTAGAGAATTATGTTTCCTACAATTTATGTTCTATGATATTTTTTGATCAGAAGCGTAGTTTTCGAGATATATCGAGATATTTAAAAGTTCCGAAGCCGCACCAACATAATAGGGATACAGAAACACCGTGGCCCCTTTCTTTGAGATAACTCTGCACTAGTGCGAGCCGCAAATGCCACTTCCAGCTTAGCTGTGCAGAAGAAGAACAACAAGAAGAAGAAATATCTCGAAATATGTCCGTCAGGCCCCTTCCCTTGAGATAAATCTGCAAATATCTCGGAAACGAAGCGAGCTATGGCAAAATGTTAAGACACCTTTTTTGTAGAGAATTAAGTTTCCTACTTTTTATGTTCTATGATATTTTTTGATCAGATGCGTAGTTCTCGAGATATATCAAGATATTTAAAAGTTCCGAAGCCGCACCAACATAATAGAGATACAGAAACACCGTGGCCCCTTTCTTTGAGATAACTCTGCACTATTGCGAGCTGCAAATGCCACTTCCAGCTTAGCTGTGCAGAGGAAGAACAACAAGAAGAAGAAATATCTCGAAATATGTCCGTCACGCCAGTTCCTTTGAGCTGAATCTGCAAATATCTCGGAAACGAAGCGAGCTATGGCAAAATGTTTGCAGACCTTTCTTGTAGAGAATTAAGTTTCCTACTTTTTATGTAGTATGATATTTTTTGATCAGATGCGTAGTTCTCGAGATATATCAAGATATTTAAAAGTTCCGAAGCCGCACCAACATAATAGAGATACAGAAACACCGTGGCCCCGTTCTTTGAGATAACTCTGCACGATTGCGAGCTGGAAATGCCACTTCCAGTTTAGCTGTGCAGAAGAAGAACAACAAGAAGAAGAAATATCTCGAAATATGTCCATCAGGACCCTTCCCTTGAGATAAATCTGCAAATATCTCGGAAACGAAGCGAGCTATGGCAAAATGTTAAGAGACCTTTTTTGTAGAGAATAATGTTTCCTACAATTTACGTTCTATGATATTTTTTGATCAGAAGCGTAGTTTTCGAGATATATCGAGATATTTAAAAGTTCCGAAGCCGCACCAACATAATAGAGATACAGAAACACCGTGGCCCCTGTCTTTGAGATAACTCTGCACTATTGCGACCTGCAAATGCCACTTCCAGCTCAGCTGTGCAGAAGAAGAACAACAAGAAGAAGAAATATCTCGAAATATGTCCGTCAGGCCCCTTCCCTTGAGATAAATCTGCAAATATCTCGGAAACGAAGCGAGCTATGGCAAAATGTTAAGAGACCTTTTTTGTAGAGAATTAAGTTTCCTACTTTTTACGTTCTATGATATTTTTTGATCAGATGCGTAGTTCTCGAGATATATCAAGATATTTAAAAGTTCCGAAGCCGCACCAACATAATAGAGATACAGAAACACCGTGGCCCCTTTCTTTGAGATAACTCTGCACTATTGCGAGCTGCAAATGCCACTTCCAGCTTAGCTGTGCAGAGGAAGAACAACAAGAAGAAGAAGTATCTCGAAATATGTCCGTCAGGCCCGTTCCTTTGAGCTGAATCTGCAAATATCTCGGAAACGAAGCGAGCTATGGCAAAACGTTAAGAGACGTTTTTTGTAGAGAATTATGTTTCCTACAATTTATGTTCTATGATATTTTTTGATCAGAAGCGTAGTTTTCGAGATATATCGAGATATTTAAAAGTTCCGAAGCCGCACCAACATAATAGAGATACAGAAACACCGTGGCCCCTTTCTTTGAGATAACTCTGCACTAGTGCGAGCCGCAAATGCCACTTCCAGCTTAGCTGTGCAGAAGAAGAACAACAAGAAGAAGAAATATCTCGAAATATGTCCTACAGGCCCCTTCCCTTGAGATAAATCTGCAAATATCTCGGAAACGAAGCGAGCTATGGCGAAATGTTAAGAGACCTTTTTTGTAGAGAATTAAGTTTCCTACTTTTTATCTTCTACGATATTTTTTGATCAGATGCGTCGTTCTCGAGATATATCAAGATATTTAAAAGTTCCGAAGCCGCACCAACATAATAGAGATACAGAAACACCGTGGCCCCTTTCTTTGAGATAACTCTGCACTATTGCGACCTGCAAATGCCACTTCCAGCTCAGCTGTGCAGAAGAAGAACAACAAGAAGAAGAAATATCTCGAAATATGTCCGTCAGGCCCCTTCCCTTGAGATAAATCTGCAAATATCTCGGAAACGAAGCGAGCTATGGCAAAATGTTCAGAGATCTTTTTTGTAGAGAATTAAGTTTCCTACTTTTTATGTTCTATGATATTTTTTGATCAGATGCGTAGTTCTCGAGATATATCAAGATATTTAAAAGTTCCGAAGCCGCACCAACATTATAGAGATACAGAAACACCGTGGCCCCTTTCTTTGAGATAACTCTGCACTATTGCGAGCTGCAAATGCCACTTCCAGCTTAGCTGTGCAGAGGAAGAACAACAAGAAGAAGAAATATCTCGAAATATGTCCGACAGGCCCCTTCCCTTGAGATAAATCTGCAAATATCTCGGAAACGAAGCGAGCTATGGCAAAATGTTTACAGACCTTTCTTGTAGAGAATTAAGTTTCCTACTTTTTATGTAGTATGATATTTTTTGATCAGATGCGTAGTTCTCGAGATATATCGAGATATTTAAAAGTTCCGAAGCCGCACCAACATAATAGAGATACAGAAACACCGTGGCCCCTGTCTTTGAGATAACTCTGCACTATTGCGACCTGCAAATGCCACTTCCAGCTCAGCTGTGCAGAAGAAGAACAACAAGAAGAAGAAATATCTCGAAATATGTCCGTCAGGCCCCTTCCCTTGAGATAAATCTGCAAATATCTCGGAAACGAAGCGAGCTATGGCAAAATGTTTAGAGACCTTTCTTGTAGAGAATTAAGTTTCCTACTTTTTATGTAGTATGATATTTTTTGATCAGATGCGTAGTGCTCGAGATATATCAAGGTATTTAAAAGTTCCGAAGCCGCACCAACATAATAGAGATACAGAAACACCGTGGCCCCTTTCTTTGAGATAATTCTGCACGATTGCGAGCTGGAAATGCCACTTCCAGTTTAGCTGTGCAGAAGAAGAACAACAAGAAGAAGAAATATCTCGAAATATGTCCATCAGGACCCTTCCCTTGAGATAAATCTGCAAATATCTCGGAAACGAAGCGAGCTATGGCAAAATGTTAAGAGACCTTTTTTGTAGAGAATAATGTTTCCTACAATTTACGTTCTATGACATTTTTTGATCAGAAGCGTAGTTTTCGAGATATATCGAGATATTTAAAAGTTCCGAAGCCGCACCAACATAATAGAGATACAGAAACACCGTGGCCCCTTTCTTTGAGATAACTCTGCACTATTGCGAGCTGCAAATGCCACTTCCAGCTTAGCTGTGCAGAGGAAGAACAACAAGAAGAAGAAATATCTCGAAATATGTCCGACAGGCCCCTTCCCTTGAGATAAATCTGCAAATATCTCGGAAACGAAGCGAGCTATGGCAAAATGTTTACAGACCTTTCTTGTAGAGAATTAAGTTTCCTACTTTTTATGTAGTATGATATTTTTTGATCAGATGCGTAGTTCTCGAGATATATCAAGATATTTAAAAGTTCCGAAGCCGCACCAACATAATAGAGATACAGAAACACCGTGGCCCCTTTCTTTGAGATAACTCTGCACTATTGCGAGCTGCAAATGCCACTTCCAGCTTAGCTGTGCAGAGGAAGAACAACAAGAAGAAGAAGTATCTCGAAATATGTCCGTCAGGCCCGTTCCTTTGAGCTGAATCTGCAAATATCTCGGAAACGAAGCGAGCTATGGCAAAATGTTAAGAGACGTTTTTTGTAGAGAATTATGTTTCCTACAATTTATGTTCTATCATATTTTTTTATCAGAAGCGTAGTTTTCGAGATATATCGAGATATTTAAAAGTTCCGAAGCCGCACCAACATAATAGAGATACAGAAACACCGTGGCCCCTTTCTTTGAGATAACTCTGCACTAGTGCGAGCCGCAAATGCCACTTCCAGCTTAGCTGTGCAGAAGAAGAACAACAAGAAGAAGAAATATCTCGAAATATGTCCTACAGGCCCCTTCCCTTGAGATAAATCTGCAAATATCTCGGAAACGAAGCGAGCTATGGCGAAATGTTAAGAGACCTTTTTTGTAGAGAATTAAGTTTCCTACTTTTTATCTTCTACGATATTTTTTGATCAGATGCGTAGTTCTCGAGATATATCAAGATATTTAAAAGTTCCGAAGCCGCACCAACATAATAGAGATACAGAAACACCGTGGCCCCTTTCTTTGAGATAACTCTGCACTATTGCGACCTGCAAATGCCACTTCCAGCTCAGCTGTGCAGAAGAAGAACAACAAGAAGAAGAAATATCTCGAAATATGTCCGTCAGGCCCCTTCCCTTGAGATAAATCTGCAAATATCTCGGAAACGAAGCGAGCTATGGCAAAATGTTAAGAGACCGTTTTTGTAGAGAATTAAGTTTCCTACTTTTTATGTTCTATGATATTTTTTGATCAGATGCGTAGTTTTCGAGATATATCGAGATATTTAAAAGTTCCGAAGCCGCACCAACATAATAGAGATACAGAAACACCGTGGCCCCTTTCTTTGAGATAACTCTGCACTAGTGCGAGCCGCAAATGCCACTTCCAGCTTAGCTGTGCAGAAGAAGAACAACAAGAAGAAGAAATATCTCGAAATATGTCCGTCAGGCCCCTTCCCTTGAGATAAATCTGCAAATATCTCGGAAACGAAGCGAGCTATGGCAAAATGTTTAGAGACCTTTCTTGTAGAGAATTAAGTTTCCTACTTTTTATGTAGTATGATATTTTTTGATCAGATGCGTAGTTCTCGAGATATATCAAGATATTTAAAAGTTCCGAAGCCGCACCAACATAATAGAGATACAGAAACACCGTGGCCCCTTTCTTTGAGATAACTCTGCACTATTGCGAGCTGCAAATGCCACTTCCAGCTTAGCTGTGCAGAGGAAGAACAACAAGAAGAAGAAATATCTCGAAATATGTCCGTCAGGCCAGTTCCTTTGAGCTGAATCTGCAAATATCTCGGAAACGAAGCGAGCTATGGCAAAATGTTAAGAGACGTTTTTTATAGAGAATTATGTTTCCTACAATTTATGTTCTATGATATTTTTTGATCAGAAGCGTAGTTTTCGAGATATATCGAGATATTTAAAAGTTCCAGAGGCCGCACCAACATAATAGGGATACAGAAACACCGTGGCCCCTTTCTTTGAGATAACTCTGCACTATTGCGAGCTGCAAATGCCACTTCCAGCTTAGCTGTGCAGAGGAAGAACAACAAGAAGAAGAAGTATCTCGAAATATGTCCGTCAGGCCAGTTCCTTTGAGCTGAATCTGCAAATATCTCGGAAACGAAGCGAGCTATGGCAAAATCTTACAGACGTTTTTTGTAGAGAATTATGTTTCCTACAATTTATGTTCTATGATATTTTTTGATCAGAAGCGTAGTTTTCGAGATATATCGAGATATTTAAAAGTTCCGAAGCCGCACCAACATAATAGAGATACAGAAACACCGTGGCCCCTTTCTTTGAGATAACTCTGCACTAGTGCGAGCCGCAAATGCCACTTCCAGCTTAGCTGTGCAGAAGAAGAACGACAAGAAGAAGAAATATCTCGAAATATGTCCGTCAGGCCCCTTCCCTTGAGATAAATCTGCAAATATCTCGGAAACGAAGCGAGCTATGGCAAAATGTTTACAGACCTTTCTTGTAGAGAATTAAGTTTCCTACTTTTTATGTAGTATGATATTTTTTGATCAGATGCGTAGTTCTCGAGATATATCAAGATATTTAAAAGTTCCGAAGGCGCACCAACATAATAGAGATGCAGAAACACCGTGGCCCCTTTCTTTGAGATAACTCTGCACGATTGCGAGCTGGAAATGCCACTTCCAGTTTAGCTGTGCAGAAGAAGAACAACAAGAAGAAGAAATATCTCGAAATATGTCCATCAGGACCCTTCCCTTGAGATAAATCTGCAAATATCTCGGAAACGAAGCGAGCTATGGCAAAATGTTAAGAGACCTTTTTTGTAGAGAATAATGTTTCCTACAATTTACGTTCTATGATATTTTTTGATCAGAAGCGTAGTTTTCGAGATATATCGAGATATTTAAAAGTTCCGAAGCCGCACCAACATAATAGAGATACAGAAACACCGTGGCCCCTGTCTTTGAGATAACTCTGCACTATTGCGACCTGCAAATGCCACTTCCAGCTCAGCTGTGCAGAAGAAGAACAACAAGAAGAAGAAATATCTCGAAATATGTCCGTCAGGCCCCTTCCCTTGAGATAAATCTGCAAATATCTCGGAAACGAAGCGAGCTATGGCAAAATGTTCAGAGATCTTTTTTGTAGAGAATTAAGTTTCCTACTTTTTATGTTCTATGATATTTTTTGATCAGATGCGTAGTTCTCGAGATATATCAAGATATTTAAAAGTTCCGAAGCCGCACCAACATAATAGAGATACAGAAACACCGTGGCCCCTTTCTTTGAGATAACTCTGCACTATTGCGAGCTGCAAATGCCACTTCCAGCTTAGCTGTGCAGAGGAAGAACAACAAGAAGAAGAAATATCTCGAAATATGTCCGACAGGCCCCTTCCCTTGAGATAAATCTGCAAATATCTCGGAAACGAAGCGAGCTATGGCAAAATGTTTACAGACCTTTCTTGTAGAGAATTAAGTTTCCTACTTTTTATGTAGTATGATATTTTTTGATCAGATGCGTAGTTCTCGAGATATATCGAGATATTTAAAAGTTCCGAAGCCGCACCAACATAATAGAGATACAGAAACACCGTGGCCCCTTTCTTTGAGATAACTCTGCACTATTGCGACCTGCAAATGCCACTTCCAGCTCAGCTGTGCAGAAGAAGAACAACAAGAAGAAGAAATATCTCGAAATATGTCCGTCAGGCCCCTTCCCTTGAGATAGATCTGCAAATATCTCGGAAACGAAGCGAGCTATGGCAAAATGTTAAGAGACCTTTTTTGTAGAGAATTAAGTTTCCTACTTTTTATGTTCTATGATATTTTTTGATCAGATGCGTAGTTCTCGAGATATATCAAGATATTTAAAAGTTCCGAAGCCGCACCAACATAATAGAGATACAGAAACACCGTGGCCCCTTTCTTTGAGATAACTCTGCACTATTGCGAGCTGCAAATGCCACTTCCAGCTTAGCTGTGCAGAGGAAGAACAACAAGAAGAAGAAATATCTCGAAATATGTCCGACAGGCCCCTTCCCTTGAGATAAATCTGCAAATATCTCGGAAACGAAGCGAGCTATGGCAAAATGTTTACAGACCTTTCTTGTAGAGAATTAAGTTTCCTACTTTTTATGTGGTATGATATTTTTTGATCAGATGCGTAGTTCTCGAGATATATCAAGATATTTAAAAGTTCCGAAGCCGCACCAACATAATAGAGATACAGAAACACCGTGGCCCCTTTCTTTGAGATAACTCTGCACGATTGCGAGCTGGAAATGCCACTTCCAGTTTAGCTGTGCAGAAGAAGAACAACAAGAAGAAGAAATATCTCGAAATATGTCCATCAGGACCCTTCCCTTGAGATAAATCTGCAAATATCTCGGAAACGAAGCGAGCTATGGCAAAATGTTAAGAGACCTTTTTTGTAGAGAATAATGTTTCCTACAATTTACGTTCTATGATATTTTCTGATCAGAAGCGTAGTTTTCGAGATATATCGAGATATTTAAAAGTTCCGAAGCCGCACCAACATAATAGAGATACAGAAACACCGTGGCCCCTGTCTTTGAGATAACTCTGCACTATTGCGACCTGCAAATGCCACTTCCAGCTCAGCTGTGCAGAAGAAGAACAACAAGAAGAAGAAATATCTCGAAATATGTCCGTCAGGCCCCTTCCCTTGAGATAAATCTGCAAATATCTCGGAAACGAAGCGAGCTATGGCAAAATGTTAAGAGACCTTTTTTGTAGAGAATTAAGTTTCCTACTTTTTATGTTCTATGATATTTTTTGATCAGATGCGTAGTTCTCGAGATATATCAAGATATTTGAAAGTTCCGAAGCCGCACCAACATAATAGAGATACAGAAACACCGTGGCCCCTTTCTTTGAGATAACTCTGCACTATTGCGAGCTGCAAATGCCACTTCCAGCTTAGCTGTGCAGAGGAAGAACAACAAGAAGAAGAAGTATCTCGAAATATGTCCGTCAGGCCCGTTCCTTTGAGCTGAATCTGCAAATATCTCGGAAACGAAGCGAGCTATGGCAAAATGTTAAGAGACGTTTTTTGTAGAGAATTATGTTTCCTACAATTTATGTTCTATCATATTTTTTTATCAGAAGCGTAGTTTTCGAGATATATCGAGATATTTAAAAGTTCCGAAGCCGCACCAACATAATAGAGATACAGAAACACCGTGGCCCCTTTCTTTGAGATAACTCTGCACTAGTGCGAGCCGCAAATGCCACTTCCAGCTTAGCTGTGCAGAAGAAGAACAACAAGAAGAAGAAATATCTCGAAATATGTCCTACAGGCCCCTTCCCTTGAGATAAATCTGCAAATATCTCGGAAACGAAGCGAGCTATGGCGAAATGTTAAGAGACCTTTTTTGTAGAGAATTAAGTTTCCTACTTTTTATCTTCTACGATATTTTTTGATCAGATGCGTAGTTCTCGAGATATATCAAGATATTTAAAAGTTCCGAAGCCGCACCAACATAATAGAGATACAGAAACACCGTGGCCCCTTTCTTTGAGATAACTCTGCACTATTGCGAGCTGCAAATGCCACTTCCAGCTTAGCTGTGCAGAGGAAGAACAACAAGAAGAAGAAGTATCTCGAAATATGTCCGTCAGGCCCGTTCCTTTGAGCTGAATCTGCAAATATCTCGGAAACGAAGCGAGCTATGGCAAAATGTTAAGAGACGTTTTTTGTAGAGAATTATGTTTCCTACAATTTATGTTCTATCATATTTTTTTATCAGAAGCGTAGTTTTCGAGATATATCGAGATATTTAAAAGTTCCGAAGCCGCACCAACATAATAGAGATACAGAAACACCGTGGCCCCTTTCTTTGAGATAACTCTGCACTAGTGCGAGCCGCAAATGCCACTTCCAGCTTAGCTGTGCAGAAGAAGAACAACAAGAAGAAGAAATATCTCGAAATATGTCCTACAGGCCCCTTCCCTTGAGATAAATCTGCAAATATCTCGGAAGCGAAGCGAGCTATGGCGAAATGTTAAGAGACCTTTTTTGTAGAGAATTAAGTTTCCTACTTTTTATCTTCTACGATATTTTTTGATCAGATGCGTAGTTCTCGAGATATATCAAGATATTTAAAAGTTCCGAAGCCGCACCAACATAATAGAGATACAGAAACACCGTGGCCCCTTTCTTTGAGATAACTCTGCACTATTGCGACCTGCAAATGCCACTTCCAGCTCAGCTGTGCAGAAGAAGAACAACAAGAAGAAGAAATATCTCGAAATATGTCCGTCAGGCCCCTTCCCTTGAGATAAATCTGCAAATATCTCGGAAACGAAGCGAGCTATGGCAAAATGTTAAGAGACCGTTTTTGTAGAGAATTAAGTTTCCTACTTTTTATGTTCTATGATATTTTTTGATCAGATGCGTAGTTTTCGAGATATATCGAGATATTTAAAAGTTCCGAAGCCGCACCAACATAATAGAGATACAGAAACACCGTGGCCCCTTTCTTTGAGATAACTCTGCACTAGTGCGAGCCGCAAATGCCACTTCCAGCTTAGCTGTGCAGAAGAAGAACAACAAGAAGAAGAAATATCTCGAAATATGTCCGTCAGGCCCCTTCCCTTGAGATAAATCTGCAAATATCTCGGAAACGAAGCGAGCTATGGCAAAATGTTTAGAGACCTTTCTTGTAGAGAATTAAGTTTCCTACTTTTTATGTAGTATGATATTTTTTGATCAGATGCGTAGTTCTCGAGATATATCAAGATATTTAAAAGTTCCGAAGCCGCACCAACATAATAGAGATACAGAAACACCGTGGCCCCTTTCTTTGAGATAATTCTGCACGATTGCGAGCTGGAAATGCCACTTCCAGTTTAGCTGTGCAGAAGAAGAACAACAAGAAGAAGAAATATCTCGAAATATGTCCATCAGGACCCTTCCCTTGAGATAAATCTGCAAATATCTCGGAAACGAAGCGAGCTATGGCAAAATGTTAAGAGACCTTTTTTGTAGAGAATAATGTTTCCTACAATTTACGTTCTATGACATTTTTTGATCAGAAGCGTAGTTTTCGAGATATATCGAGATATTTAAAAGTTCCGAAGCCGCACCAACATAATAGAGATACAGAAACACCGTGGCCCCTTTCTTTGAGATAACTCTGCACTATTGCGACCTGCAAATGCCACTTCCAGCTCAGCTGTGCAGAAGAAGAACGACAAGAAGAAGAAATATCTCGAAATATGTCCGTCAGGCCCCTTCCCTTGAGATAGATCTGCAAATATCTCGGAAACGAAGCGAGCTATGGCAAAATGTTAAGAGACCTTTTTTGTAGAGAATTAAGTTTCCTACTTTTTATGTTCTATGATATTTTTTGATCAGATGCGTAGTTCTCGAGATATATCAAGATATTTAAAAGTTCCGAAGCCGCACCAACATAATAGAGATACAGAAACACCGTGGCCCCTTTCTTTGAGATAACTCTGCACTATTGCGAGCTGCAAATGCCACTTCCAGCTTAGCTGTGCAGAGGAAGAACAACAAGAAGAAGAAATATCTCGAAATATGTCCGTCAGGCCAGTTCCTTTGAGCTGAATCTGCAAATATCTCGGAAACGAAGCGAGCTATGGCAAAATGTTAAGAGACGTTTTTTATAGAGAATTATGTTTCCTACAATTTATGTTCTATGATATTTTTTGATCAGAAGCGTAGTTTTCGAGATATATCGAGATATTTAAAAGTTCCGAAGCCGCACCAACATAATAGGGATACAGAAACACCGTGGCCCCTTTCTTTGAGATAACTCTGCACTATTGCGAGCTGCAAATGCCACTTCCAGCTTAGCTGTGCAGAGGAAGAACAACAAGAAGAGGAAGTATCTCGAAATATGTCCGTCAGGCCAGTTCCTTTGAGCTGAATCTGCAAATATCTCGGAAACGAAGCGAGCTATGGCAAAATCTTACAGACGTTTTTTGTAGAGAATTATGTTTCCTACAATTTATGTTCTATGATATTTTTTGATCAGAAGCGTAGTTTTCGAGATATATCGAGATATTTAAAAGTTCCGAAGCCGCACCAACATAATAGAGATACAGAAACACTGTGGCCCCTTTCTTTGAGATAACTCTGCACTAGTGCGAGCCGCAAATGCCACTTCCAGCTTAGCTGTGCAGAAGAAGAACGACAAGAAGAAGAAATATCTCGAAATATGTCCGTCAGGCCCCTTCCCTTGAGATAAATCTGCAAATATCTCGGAAACGAAGCGAGCTATGGCAAAATGTTTACAGACCTTTCTTGTAGAGAATTAAGTTTCCTACTTTTTATGTAGTATGATATTTTTTGATCAGATGCGTAGTTCTCGAGATATATCAAGATATTTAAAAGTTCCGAAGCCGCACCAACATAATAGAGATGCAGAAACACCGTGGCCCCTTTCTTTGAGATAACTCTGCACGATTGCGAGCTGGAAATGCCACTTCCAGTTTAGCTGTGCAGAAGAAGAACAACAAGAAGAAGAAATATCTCGAAATATGTCCATCAGGACCCTTCCCTTGAGATAAATCTGCAAATATCTCGGAAACGAAGCGGGCTATGGCAAAATGTTAAGAGACCTTTTTTGTAGAGAATAATGTTTCCTACAATTTACGTTCTATGATATTTTTTGATCAGAAGCGTAGTTTTCGAGATATATCGAGATATTTAAAAGTTCCGAAGCCGCACCAACATAATAGAGATACAGAAACACCGTGGCCCCTGTCTTTGAGATAACTCTGCACTATTGCGACCTGCAAATGCCACTTCCAGCTCAGCTGTGCAGAAGAAGAACAAGAAGAAGAAGAAATATCTCGAAATATGTCCGTCAGGCCCCTTCCCTTGAGATAAATCTGCAAATATCTCGGAAACGAAGCGAGCTATGGCAAAATGTTAAGAGACCTTTTTTGTAGAGAATTAAGTTTCCTACTTTTTATGTTCTATGATATTTTTTGATCAGATGCGTAGTTCTCGAGATATATCAAGATATTTGAAAGTTCCGAAGCCGCACCAACATAATAGAGATACAGAAACACCGTGGCCCCTTTCTTTGAGATAACTCTGCACTATTGCGAGCTGCAAATGCCACTTCCAGCTTAGCTGTGCAGAGGAAGAACAACAAGAAGAAGAAGTATCTCGAAATATGTCCGTCTGGCCCGTTCCTTTGAGCTGAATCTGCAAATATCTCGGAAACGAAGCGAGCTATGGCAAAATGTTAAGAGACGTTTTTTGTAGAGAATTATGTTTCCTACAATTTATGTTCTATCATATTTTTTTATCAGAAGCGTAGTTTTCGAGATATATCGAGATATTTAAAAGTTCCGAAGCCGCACCAACATAATAGAGATACAGAAACACCGTGGCCCCTTTCTTTGAGATAACTCTGCACTATTGCGACCTGCAAATGCCACTTCCAGCTCAGCTGTGCAGAAGAAGAACGACAAGAAGAAGAAATATCTCGAAATATGTCCGTCAGGCCCCTTCCCTTGAGATAGATCTGCAAATATCTCGGAAACGAAGCGAGCTATGGCAAAATGTTAAGAGACCTTTTTTGTAGAGAATTAAGTTTCCTACTTTTTATGTTCTATGATATTTTTTGATCAGATGCGTAGTTCTCGAGATATATCAAGATATTTAAAAGTTCCGAAGCCGCACCAACATAATAGAGATACAGAAACACCGTGGCCCCTTTCTTTGAGATAACTCTGCACTATTGCGAGCTGCAAATGCCACTTCCAGCTTAGCTGTGCAGAGGAAGAACAACAAGAAGAAGAAATATCTCGAAATATGTCCGTCAGGCCAGTTCCTTTGAGCTGAATCTGCAAATATCTCGGAAACGAAGCGAGCTATGGCAAAATGTTAAGAGACGTTTTTTATAGAGAATTATGTTTCCTACAATTTATGTTCTATGATATTTTTTGATCAGAAGCGTAGTTTTCGAGATATATCGAGATATTTAAAAGTTCCGAAGCCGCACCAACATAATAGGGATACAGAAACACCGTGGCCCCTTTCTTTGAGATAACTCTGCACTATTGCGAGCTGCAAATGCCACTTCCAGCTTAGCTGTGCAGAGGAAGAACAACAAGAAGAAGAAGTATCTCGAAATATGTCCGTCAGGCCAGTTCCTTTGAGCTGAATCTGCAAATATCTCAGAAACGAAGCGAGCTATGGCAAAATCTTACAGACGTTTTTTGTAGAGAATTATGTTTCCTACAATTTATGTTCTATGATATTTTTTGATCAGAAGCGTAGTTTTCGAGATATATCGAGATATTTAAAAGTTCCGAAGCCGCACCAACATAATAGAGATACAGAAACACCGTGGCCCCTTTCTTTGAGATAACTCTGCACTAGTGCGAGCCGCAAATGCCACTTCCAGCTTAGCTGTGCAGAAGAAGAACGACAAGAAGAAGAAATATCTCGAAATATGTCCGTCAGGCCCCTTCCCTTGAGATAGATCTGCAAATATCTCGGAAACGAAGCGAGCTATGGCAAAATGTTAAGAGACCTTTTTTGTAGAGAATTAAGTCTCCTACTTTTTATGTTCTATGATATTTTTTGATGAGATGCGTAGTTCTCGAGATATATCAAGATATTTAAAAGTTCCGAAGCCGCACCAACATAATAGAGATACAGGAACACCGTGGCCCCTTTCTTTGAGATAACTCTGCACTATTGCGAGCTGCAAATGTCACTTCCAGCTTAGCTGTGCAGAGGAAGAACAACAAGAAGAAGAAATATCTCGAAATATGTCCGTCAGGCCAGTTCCTTTGAGCTGAATCTGCAAATATCTCGGAAACGAAGCGAGCTATGGCAAAATGTTAAGAGACGTTTTTTGTAGAGAATTATGTTTCCTACAATTTATGTTCTATGATATTTTTTGATCAGAAGCGTAGTCTTCGAGATATATCGAGATATTTAAAAGTTCCGAAGCCGCACCAACATAATAGAGATACAGAAACACCTTTCTTTGAGATAACTCTGCACTAGTGCGAGCCGCAAATGCCACTTCTAGCTTAGCTGTGCAGAAGAAGAACAACAAGAAGAAGAAATATCTCGAAATATGTCCGTCAGGCCCCTTCCCTTGAGATAAATCTGCAAATATCTCGGAAACGAAGCGAGCTATGGCAAAATGTTCAGAGACCTTTTTTGTAGCGAATTAAGTTTCCTACTTTTTATGTTCTATGATATTTTTTGATCAGATGCGTAGTTCTCGAGATATATCAAGATATTTAAAAGTTCCGAAGCCGCACCAACATAATAGAGATACAGAAACACCGTGGCCCCTTTCTTTGAGATAACTCTGCACTATTGCGAGCTGCAAATGCCACTTCCAGCTTAGCTGTGCAGAGGAAGAACAACAAGAAGAAGAAATATCTCGAAATATGTCCGACAGGCCCCTTCCCTTGAGATAAATCTGCCAATATCTCGGAAACGAAGCGAGCTATGGCAAAATGTTTACAGACCTTTCTTGTAGAGAATTAAGTTTCCTACTTTTTATGTAGTATGATATTTTTTGATCAGATGCGTAGTTCTCGAGATATATCAAGATATTTAAAAGTTCCGAAGCCGCACCAACATAATAGAGATACAGAAACACCGTGGCCCCTTTCTTTGAGATAACTCTGCACGATTGCGAGCTGGAAATGCCACTTCCAGTTTAGCTGTGCAGAAGAAGAACAACAAGAAGAAGAAATATCTCAAAATATGTCCATCAGGACCCTTCCCTTGAGATAAATCTGCAAATATCTCGGAAACGAAGCGAGCTATGGCAAAATGTTAAGAGACCTTTTTTGTAGAGAATAATGTTTCCTACAATTTACGTTCTATGATATTTTTTGATCAGAAGCGTAGTTTTCGAGATATATCGAGATATTTAAAAGTTCCGAAGCCGCACCAACATAATAGAGATACAGAAACACCGTGGCCCCTGTCTTTGAGATAACTCTGCACTATTGCGACCTGCAAATGCCACTTCCAGCTCAGCTGTGCAGAAGAAGAACAACAAGAAGAAGAAATATCTCGAAATATGTCCGTCAGGCCCCTTCCCTTGAGATAAATCTGCAAATATCTCGGAAACGAAGCGAGCTATGGCAAAATGTTAAGAGACCTTTTTTGTAGAGAATTAAGTTTCCTACTTTTTATGTTCTATGATATTTTTTGATCAGATGCGTAGTTCTCGAGATATATCAAGATATTTGAAAGTTCCGAAGCCGCACCAACATAATAGAGATACAGAAACACCGCGGCCCCTTTCTTTGAGATAACTCTGCACTATTGCGAGCTGCAAATGCCACTTCCAGCTTAGCTGTGCAGAGGAAGAACAACAAGAAGAAGAAGTATCTCGAAATATGTCCGTCAGGCCCGTTCCTTTGAGCTGAATCTGCAAATATCTCGGAAACGAAGCGAGCTATGGCAAAATGTTAAGAGACGTTTTTTGTAGAGAATTATGTTTCCTACAATTTATGTTCTATCATATTTTTTTATCAGAAGCGTAGTTTTCGAGATATATCGAGATATTTAAAAGTTCCGAAGCCGCACCAACATAATAGAGATACAGAAACACCGTGGCCCCTTTCTTTGAGATAACTCTGCACTATTGCGACCTGCAAATGCCACTTCCAGCTCAGCTGTGCAGAAGAAGAACAACAAGAAGAAGAAATATCTCGAAATATGTCCGTCAGGCCCCTTCCCTTGAGATAAATCTGCAAATATCTCGGAAACGAAGCGAGCTATGGCAAAATGTTAAGAGACCGTTTTTGTAGAGAATTAAGTTTCTTACTTTTTATGTTCTATGATATTTTTTGATCAGATGCGTAGTTTTCGAGATATATCGAGATATTTAAAAGTTCCGAAGCCGCACCAACATAATAGAGATACAGAAACACCGTGGCCCCTTTCTTTGAGATAACTCTGCACTAGTGCGAGCCGCAAATGCCACTTCCAGCTTAGCTGTGCAGAAGAAGAACAACAAGAAGAAGAAATATCTCGAAATATGTCCGTCAGGCCCCTTCCCTTGAGATAAATCTGCAAATATCTCGGAAACGAAGCGAGCTATGGCAAAATGTTTAGAGACCTCTCTTGTAGAGAATTAAGTTTCCTACTTTTTATGTAGTATGATATTTTTTGATCAGATGCGTAGTTCTCGAGATATATCAAGATATCTAAAAGTTCCGAAGCCGCACCAACATAATAGAGATACAGAAACACCGTGGCCCCTTTCTTTGAGATAATTCTGCACGATTGCGAGCTGGAAATGCCACTTCCAGTTTAGCTGTGCAGAAGAAGAACAACAAGAAGAAGAAATATCTCGAAATATGTCCATCAGGACCCTTCCCTTGAGATAAATCTGCAAATATCTCGGAAACGAAGCGAGCTATGGCAAAATGTTAAGAGACCTTTTTTGTAGAGAATAATGTTTCCTACAATTTACGTTCTATGACATTTTTTGATCAGAAGCGTAGTTTTCGAGATATATCGAGATATTTAAAAGTTCCGAAGCCGCACCAACATAATAGAGATACAGAAACACCGTGGCCCCTTTCTTTGAGATAACTCTGCACTATTGCGACCTGCAAATGCCACTTCCAGCTCAGCTGTGCAGAAGAAGAACAACAAGAAGAAGAAATATCTCGAAATATGTCCGTCAGGCCCCTTCCCTTGAGATAAATCTGCAAATATCTCGGAAACGAAGCGAGCTATGGCAAAATGTTCAGAGACCTTTTTTGTAGCGAATTAAGTTTCCTACTTTTTATGTTCTATGATATTTTTTGATCAGATGCGTAGTTCTCGAGATATATCAAGATATTTAAAAGTTCCGAAGCCGCACCAACATAATAGAGATACAGAAACACCGTGGCCCCTTTCTTTGAGATAACTCTGCACTATTGCGAGCTGCAAATGCCACTTCCAGCTTAGCTGTGCAGAGGAAGAACAACAAGAAGAAGAAATATCTCGAAATATGTCCGACAGGCCCCTTCCCTTGAGATAAATCTGCCAATATCTCGGAAACGAAGCGAGCTATGGCAAAATGTTTACAGACCTTTCTTGTAGAGAATTAAGTTTCCTACTTTTTATGTAGTATGATATTTTTTGATCAGATGCGTAGTTCTCGAGATATATCAAGATATTTAAAAGTTCCGAAGCCGCACCAACATAATAGAGATACAGAAACACCGTGGCCCCTTTCTTTGAGATAACTCTGCACGATTGCGAGCTGGAAATGCCACTTCCAGTTTAGCTGTGCAGAAGAAGAACAACAAGAAGAAGAAATATCTCAAAATATGTCCATCAGGACCCTTCCCTTGAGATAAATCTGCAAATATCTCGGAAACGAAGCGAGCTATGGCAAAATGTTAAGAGACCTTTTTTGTAGAGAATAATGTTTCCTACAATTTACGTTCTATGATATTTTTTGATCAGAAGCGTAGTTTTCGAGATATATCGAGATATTTAAAAGTTCCGAAGCCGCACCAACATAATAGAGATACAGAAACACCGTGGCCCCTGTCTTTGAGATAACTCTGCACTATTGCGACCTGCAAATGCCACTTCCAGCTCAGCTGTGCAGAAGAAGAACAACAAGAAGAAGAAATATCTCGAAATATGTCCGTCAGGCCCCTTCCCTTGAGATAAATCTGCAAATATCTCGGAAACGAAGCGAGCTATGGCAAAATGTTAAGAGACGTTTTTTGTAGAGAATTATGTTTCCTACAATTTATGTTCTATCATATTTTTTTATCAGAAGCGTAGTTTTCGAGATATATCGAGATATTTAAAAGTTCCGAAGCCGCACCAACATAATAGAGATACAGAAACACCGTGGCCCCTTTCTTTGAGATAACTCTGCACTATTGCGACCTGCAAATGCCACTTCCAGCTCAGCTGTGCAGAAGAAGAACAACAAGAAGAAGAAATATCTCGAAATATGTCCGTCAGGCCCCTTCCCTTGAGATAAATCTGCAAATATCTCGGAAACGAAGCGAGCTATGGCAAAATGTTAAGAGACCGTTTTTGTAGAGAATTAAGTTTCCTACTTTTTATGTTCTATGATATTTTTTGATCAGATGCGTAGTTTTCGAGATATATCGAGATATTTAAAAGTTCCGAAGCCGCACCAACATAATAGAGATACAGAAACACCGTGGCCCCTTTCTTTGAGATAACTCTGCACTAGTGCGAGCCGCAAATGCCACTTCCAGCTTAGCTGTGCAGAAGAAGAACAACAAGAAGAAGAAATATCTCGAAATATGTCCGTCAGGCCCCTTCCCTTGAGATAAATCTGCAAATATCTCGGAAACGAAGCGAGCTATGGCAAAATGTTTAGAGACCTCTCTTGTAGAGAATTAAGTTTCCTACTTTTTATGTAGTATGATATTTTTTGATCAGATGCGTAGTTCTCGAGATATATCAAGATATCTAAAAGTTCCGAAGCCGCACCAACATAATAGAGATACAGAAACACCGTGGCCCCTTTCTTTGAGATAATTCTGCACGATTGCGAGCTGGAAATGCCACTTCCAGTTTAGCTGTGCAGAAGAAGAACAACAAGAAGAAGAAATATCTCGAAATATGTCCATCAGGACCCTTCCCTTGAGATAAATCTGCAAATATCTCGGAAACGAAGCGAGCTATGGCAAAATGTTAAGAGACCTTTTTTGTAGAGAATAATGTTTCCTACAATTTACGTTCTATGACATTTTTTGATCAGAAGCGTAGTTTTCGAGATATATCGAGATATTTAAAAGTTCCGAAGCCGCACCAACATAATAGAGATACAGAAACACCGTGGCCCCTTTCTTTGAGATAACTCTGCACTATTGCGACCTGCAAATGCCACTTCCAGCTCAGCTGTGCAGAAGAAGAACAACAAGAAGAAGAAATATCTCGAAATATGTCCGTCAGGCCCCTTCCCTTGAGATAAATCTGCAAATATCTCGGAAACGAAGCGAGCTATGGCAAAATGTTAAGAGACCTTTTTTGTAGAGAATTAAGTTTCCTACTTTTAATGTTCTATGATATTTTTTGATCAGATGCGTAGTTCTCGAGATATATCAAGATATTTAAAAGTTCCGAAGCCGCACCAACATAATAGAGATACAGAAACACCGTGGCCCCTTTCTTTGAGATAACTCTGCACTATTGCGAGCTGCAAATGCCACTTCCAGCTTAGCTGTGCAGAGGAAGAACAACAAGAAGAAGAAGTATCTCGAAATATGTCCGTCAGGCCCGTTCCTTTGAGCTGAATCTGCAAATATCTCGGAAACGAAGCGAGCTATGGCAAAATGTTAAGAGACGTTTTTTGTAGAGAATTATGTTTCCTACAATTTATGTTCTATCATATTTTTTGATCAGAAGCGTAGTTTTCGAGATATGTCGAGATATTTAAAAGTTCCGAAGCCGCACCAACATAATAGAGATACAGAAACACCGTGGCCCCTTTCTTTGAGATAACTCTGCACTAGTGCGAGCCGCAAATGCCACTTCCAGCTTAGCTGTGCAGAAGAAGAACAACAAGAAGAAGAAATATCTCGAAATATGTCCGTCAGGCCCCTTCCCTTGAGATAAATCTGCAAATATCTCGGAAACGAAGCGAGCTATGGCAAAATGTTCAGAGACCTTTCTTGTAGAGAATTAAGTTTCCTACTTTTTATGTAGTATGATATTTTTTGATCAGATGCGTAGTTCTCGAGATATATCAAGATATTTAAAAGTTCCGAAGCCGCACCACCATAATAGAGATACAGAAACACCGTGGCCCCTTTCTTTGAGATAATTCTGCACGATTGCGAGCTGGAAATGCCACTTCCAGTTTAGCTGTGCAGAAGAAGAACAACAAGAAGAAGAAATATCTCGAAATATGTCCATCAGGACCCTTCCCTTGAGATAAATCTGCAAATATCTCGGAAACGAAGCGAGCTATGGCAAAATGTTAAGAGACCTTTTTTGTAGAGAATAATGTTTCCTACAATTTACGTTCTATGACATTTTTTGATCAGAAGCGTAGTTTTCGAGATATATCGAGATATTTAAAAGTTCCGAAGCCGCACCAACATAATAGAGATACAGAAACACCGTGGCCCCTTTCTTTGAGATAACTCTGCACTATTGCGACCTGGAAATGCCACTTCCAGCTCAGCTGTGCAGAAGAAGAACAACAAGAAGAAGAAATATCTCGAAATATGTCCGTCAGGCCCCTTCCCTTGAGATAAATCTGCAAATATCTCGGAAACGAAGCGAGCTATGGCAAAATGTTAAGAGACCTTTTTTGTAGAGAATTAAGTTTCCTACTTTTAATGTTCTATGATATTTTTTGATCAGATGCGTAGTTCTCGAGATATATCAAGATATTTAAAAGTTCCGAAGCCGCACCAACATAATAGAGATACAGAAACACCGTGGCCCCTTTCGTTGAGATAACTCTGCACTAGTGCGAGCTGTAAATGCCACTTCCAGCTTAGCTGTGCAGAAGAAGAACAACAAGAAGAAGAAATATCTCGAAATATGTCCGTCAGGCCCCTTCCCTTGAGATAAATCTGCAAATATCTCGGAAACGAAGCGAGCTATGGCAAAATGTTCAGAGACCTTTTTTGTAGAGAATTAAGTTTCCTACTTTTTATGTTCTATGATATTTTTTGATCAGATGCGTAGTTCTCGAGATATATCAAGATATTTAAAAGTTCCGAAGCCGCACCAACATAATAGAGATACAGAAACACCGTGGCCCCTTTCTTTGAGATAACTCTGCACTATTGCGAGCTGCAAATGCCACTTCCAGCTTAGCTGTGCAGAGGAAGAACAACAAGAAGAAGAAATATCTCGAAATATGTCCGACAGGCCCCTTCCCTTGAGATAAATCTGCAAATATCTCGGAAACGAAGCGAGCTATGGCAAAATGTTTACAGACCTTTCTTGTAGAGAATTAAGTTTCCTACTTTTTATGTAGTATGATATTTTTTGATCAGATGCGTAGTTCTCGAGATATATCAAGATATTTAAAAGTTCCGAAGCCGCACCAACATAATAGAGATACAGAAACACCGTGGCCCCTTTCTTTGAGATAACTCTGCACGATTGCGAGCTGGAAATGCCACTTCCAGTTTAGCTGTGCAGAAGAAGAACAACAAGAAGAAGAAATATCTCGAAATATGTCCATCAGGACCCTTCCCTTGAGATAAATCTGCAAATATCTCGGAAACGAAGCGAGCTATGGCAAAATGTTAAGAGAACTTTTTTGTAGAGAATTAGGTTTCCTACTTTTTATGTTCTATGATATTTTTCGATCAGACGCGTAGTTCTCGAGATATATCGAGATATTTAAAAGTTCCGAAGCCGCACCAACATAATAGAATTACAGAAACACCGTGGCCCCTTTCTTTGAGATAACTCTGCACTAGTGCGAGCCGCAAATGCCACTTCCAGCTTAACTGTGCAGAAGAAGAACAACAAGAAGAAGAAATATCTCGAAATATGTCCGTCAGGCCCCTTCCCTTGAGATAAATCTGCAAATATCTCGGGAACGAAGCGAGCTATGGCAAAATGTTAAGAGACCTTTTTTGTAGAGAATTAAGTTTCCTACTTTTTATGTTGTATGATATTTTTTGATCAGATGCGTAGTTCTCGAGATATATCAAGATATTTAAAAGTTCCGAAGCCGCACCAACATAATAGAGATACAGAAACACCGTGGCCCCTTTCTTTGAGATAACTCTGCACTATTGCGAGCTGCAAATGCCACTTCCAGCTTAGCTGTGCAGAGGAAGAACAACAAGAAGAAGAAGTATCTCGAAATATGTCCGTCAGGCCCGTTCCTTTGAGCTGAATCTGCAAATATCTCGGAAACGAAGAGAGCTATGGCAAAATGTTAAGAGACGTTTTTTGTAGTGAATTATGTTTCCTACAATTTATGTTCTATGATATTTTTTGATCAGAAGCGTAGTTTTCGAGATATATCGAGATATTTAAAAGTTCCGAAGCCGCACCAACATAATAGAGATACAGAAACACCGTGGCCCCTTTCTTTGAGATAACTCTGCACTATTGCGAGCTGCAAATGCCACTTCCAGCTTAGCTGTGCAGAGGAAGAACAACAAGAAGAAGAAGTATCTCGAAATATGTCCGTCAGGCCCGTTCCTTTGAGCTGAATCTGCAAATATCTCGGAAACGAAGCGAGCTATGGCAAAATGTTAAGAGACGTTTTTTGTAGTGAATTATGTTTCCTACAATTTATGTTCTATGATATTTTTTGATCAGAAGCGTAGTTTTCGAGATATATCGAGATATTTAAAAGTTCCGAAGCCGCACCAACATAATAGAGATACAGAAACACCGTGGCTCCTTTCTTTGAGATAACTCTGCACTAGTGCGAGCCGCAAATGCCACTTCCAGCTTAGCTGTGCAGAAGAAGAACAACAAGAAGAAGAAATATCTCGAAATATGTCCGTCAGGCCCCTTCCCTTGAGATAAATCTGCAAATATCTCGGAAACGAAGCGAGCTATGGCAAAATGTTAAGAGACCTTTTTTGTAGAGAATTAAGTTTCCTACTTTTTATGTTCTATGATATTTTTTGATCAGAAGCGTAGTTTTCGAGATATATCGAGATATTTAAAAGTTCCGAAGCCGCACCAACATAATAGGGATACAGAAACACCGTGGCTCCTTTCTTTGAGATAACTCTGCACTAGTGCGAGCCGCAAATGCCACTTCCAGCTTAGCTGTGCAGAAGAAGAACAACAAGAAGAAGAAATATCTCGAAATATGTCCGTCAGGCCCCTTCCCTTGAGATAAATCTGCAAATATCTCGGAAACGAAGCGAGCTATGGCAAAATGTTCAGAGATCTTTTTTGTAGAGAATTAAGTTTCCTACTTTTTATGTTCTATGATATTTTTTGATCAGATGCGTAGTTCTCGAGATATATCAAGATATTTAAAAGTTCCGAAGCCGCACCAACATAATAGAGATACAGAAACACCGTGGCCCCTTTCTTTGAGATAACTCTGCACTATTGCGAGCTGCAAATGCCACTTCCAGCTTAGCTGTGCAGAGGAAGAACAACAAGAAGAAGAAATATCTCGAAATATGTCCGACAGGCCCCTTCCCTTGAGATAAATCTGCAAATATCTCGGAAACGAAGCGAGCTATGGCAAAATGTTTACAGACCTTTCTTGTAGAGAATTAAGTTTCCTACTTTTTATGTAGTATGATATTTTTTGATCAGATGCGTAGTTCTCGAGATATATCGAGATATTTAAAAGTTCCGAAGCCGCACCAACATAATAGAGATACAGAAACACCGTGGCCCCTGTCTTTGAGATAACTCTGCACTATTGCGACCTGCAAATGCCACTTCCAGCTCAGCTGTGCAGAAGAAGAACAACAAGAAGAAGAAATATCTCGAAATATGTCCGTCAGGCCCCTTCCCTTGAGATAAATCTGCAAATATCTCGGAAACGAAGCGAGCTATGGCAAAATGTTTAGAGACCTTTCTTGTAGAGAATTAAGTTTCCTACTTTTTATGTAGTATGATATTTTTTGATCAGATGCGTAGTGCTCGAGATATATCAAGGTATTTAAAAGTTCCGAAGCCGCACCAACATAATAGAGATACAGAAACACCGTGGCCCCTTTCTTTGAGATAATTCTGCACGATTGCGAGCTGGAAATGCCACTTCCAGTTTAGCTGTGCAGAAGAAGAACAACAAGAAGAAGAAATATCTCGAAATATGTCCATCAGGACCCTTCCCTTGAGATAAATCTGCAAATATCTCGGAAACGAAGCGAGCTATGGCAAAATGTTAAGACACCTTTTTTGTAGAGAATAATGTTTCCTACAATTTACGTTCTATGACATTTTTTGATCAGAAGCGTAGTTTTCGAGATATATCGAGATATTTAAAAGTTCCGAAGCCGCACCAACATAATAGAGATACAGAAACACCGTGGCCCCTTTCTTTGAGATAACTCTGCACTATTGCGACCTGCAAATGCCACTTCCAGCTCAGCTGTGCAGAAGAAGAACGACAAGAAGAAGAAATATCTCGAAATATGTCCGTCAGGCCCCTTCCCTTGAGATAGATCTGCAAATATCTCGGAAACGAAGCGAGCTATGGCAAAATGTTAAGAGACCTTTTTTGTAGAGAATTAAGTTTCCTACTTTTTATGTTCTATGATATTTTTTGATCAGATGCGTAGTTCTCGAGATATATCAAGATATTTAAAAGTTCCGAAGCCGCACCAACATAATAGAGATACAGAAACACCGTGGCCCCTTTCTTTGAGATAACTCTGCACTATTGCGAGCTGCAAATGCCACTTCCAGCTTAGCTGTGCAGAGGAAGAACAACAAGAAGAAGAAATATCTCGAAATATGTCCGACAGGCCCCTTCCCTTGAGATAAATCTGCAAATATCTCGGAAACGAAGCGAGCTATGGCAAAATGTTTACAGACCTTTCTTGTAGAGAATTAAGTTTCCTACTTTTTATGTGGTATGATATTTTTTGATCAGATGCGTAGTTCTCGAGATATATCAAGATATTTAAAAGTTCCGAAGCCGCACCAACATAATAGAGATACAGAAACACCGTGGCCCCTTTCTTTGAGATAACTCTGCACGATTGCGAGCTGGAAATGCCACTTCCAGTTTAGCTGTGCAGAAGAAGAACAACAAGAAGAAGAAATATCTCGAAATATGTCCATCAGGACCCTTCCCTTGAGATAAATCTGCAAATATCTCGGAAACGAAGCGAGCTATGGCAAAATGTTAAGAGACCTTTTTTGTAGAGAATAATGTTTCCTACAATTTACGTTCTATGATATTTTCTGATCAGAAGCGTAGTTTTCGAGATATATCGAGATATTTAAAAGTTCCGAAGCCGCACCAACATAATAGAGATACAGAAACACCGTGGCCCCTGTCTTTGAGATAACTCTGCACTATTGCGACCTGCAAATGCCACTTCCAGCTCAGCTGTGCAGAAGAAGAACAACAAGAAGAAGAAATATCTCGAAATATGTCCGTCAGGCCCCTTCCCTTGAGATAAATCTGCAAATATCTCGGAAACGAAGCGAGCTATGGCAAAATGTTAAGAGACCTTTTTTGTAGAGAATTAAGTTTCCTACTTTTTATGTTCTATGATATTTTTTGATCAGATGCGTAGTTCTCGAGATATATCAAGATATTTGAAAGTTCCGAAGCCGCACCAACATAATAGAGATACAGAAACACCGTGGCCCCTTTCTTTGAGATAACTCTGCACTATTGCGAGCTGCAAATGCCACTTCCAGCTTAGCTGTGCAGAGGAAGAACAACAAGAAGAAGAAGTATCTCGAAATATGTCCGTCAGGCCCGTTCCTTTGAGCTGAATCTGCAAATATCTCGGAAACGAAGCGAGCTATGGCAAAATGTTAAGAGACGTTTTTTGTAGAGAATTATGTTTCCTACAATTTATGTTCTATCATATTTTTTTATCAGAAGCGTAGTTTTCGAGATATATCGAGATATTTAAAAGTTCCGAAGCCGCACCAACATAATAGAGATACAGAAACACCGTGGCCCCTTTCTTTGAGATAACTCTGCACTAGTGCGAGCCGCAAATGCCACTTCCAGCTTAGCTGTGCAGAAGAAGAACAACAAGAAGAAGAAATATCTCGAAATATGTCCTACAGGCCCCTTCCCTTGAGATAAATCTGCAAATATCTCGGAAACGAAGCGAGCTATGGCGAAATGTTAAGAGACCTTTTTTGTAGAGAATTAAGTTTCCTACTTTTTATCTTCTACGATATTTTTTGATCAGATGCGTAGTTCTCGAGATATATCAAGATATTTAAAAGTTCCGAAGCCGCACCAACATAATAGAGATACAGAAACACCGTGGCCCCTTTCTTTGAGATAACTCTGCACTATTGCGAGCTGCAAATGCCACTTCCAGCTTAGCTGTGCAGAGGAAGAACAACAAGAAGAAGAAGTATCTCGAAATATGTCCGTCAGGCCCGTTCCTTTGAGCTGAATCTGCAAATATCTCGGAAACGAAGCGAGCTATGGCAAAATGTTAAGAGACGTTTTTTGTAGAGAATTATGTTTCCTACAATTTATGTTCTATCATATTTTTTTATCAGAAGCGTAGTTTTCGAGATATATCGAGATATTTAAAAGTTCCGAAGCCGCACCAACATAATAGAGATACAGAAACACCGTGGCCCCTTTCTTTGAGATAACTCTGCACTAGTGCGAGCCGCAAATGCCACTTCCAGCTTAGCTGTGCAGAAGAAGAACAACAAGAAGAAGAAATATCTCGAAATATGTCCTACAGGCCCCTTCCCTTGAGATAAATCTGCAAATATCTCGGAAGCGAAGCGAGCTATGGCGAAATGTTAAGAGACCTTTTTTGTAGAGAATTAAGTTTCCTACTTTTTATCTTCTACGATATTTTTTGATCAGATGCGTAGTTCTCGAGATATATCAAGATATTTAAAAGTTCCGAAGCCGCACCAACATAATAGAGATACAGAAACACCGTGGCCCCTTTCTTTGAGATAACTCTGCACTATTGCGACCTGCAAATGCCACTTCCAGCTCAGCTGTGCAGAAGAAGAACAACAAGAAGAAGAAATATCTCGAAATATGTCCGTCAGGCCCCTTCCCTTGAGATAAATCTGCAAATATCTCGGAAACGAAGCGAGCTATGGCAAAATGTTAAGAGACCGTTTTTGTAGAGAATTAAGTTTCCTACTTTTTATGTTCTATGATATTTTTTGATCAGATGCGTAGTTTTCGAGATATATCGAGATATTTAAAAGTTCCGAAGCCGCACCAACATAATAGAGATACAGAAACACCGTGGCCCCTTTCTTTGAGATAACTCTGCACTAGTGCGAGCCGCAAATGCCACTTCCAGCTTAGCTGTGCAGAAGAAGAACAACAAGAAGAAGAAATATCTCGAAATATGTCCGTCAGGCCCCTTCCCTTGAGATAAATCTGCAAATATCTCGGAAACGAAGCGAGCTATGGCAAAATGTTTAGAGACCTTTCTTGTAGAGAATTAAGTTTCCTACTTTTTATGTAGTATGATATTTTTTGATCAGATGCGTAGTTCTCGAGATATATCAAGATATTTAAAAGTTCCGAAGCCGCACCAACATAATAGAGATACAGAAACACCGTGGCCCCTTTCTTTGAGATAATTCTGCACGATTGCGAGCTGGAAATGCCACTTCCAGTTTAGCTGTGCAGAAGAAGAACAACAAGAAGAAGAAATATCTCGAAATATGTCCATCAGGACCCTTCCCTTGAGATAAATCTGCAAATATCTCGGAAACGAAGCGAGCTATGGCAAAATGTTAAGAGACCTTTTTTGTAGAGAATAATGTTTCCTACAATTTACGTTCTATGACATTTTTTGATCAGAAGCGTAGTTTTCGAGATATATCGAGATATTTAAAAGTTCCGAAGCCGCACCAACATAATAGAGATACAGAAACACCGTGGCCCCTTTCTTTGAGATAACTCTGCACTATTGCGACCTGCAAATGCCACTTCCAGCTCAGCTGTGCAGAAGAAGAACGACAAGAAGAAGAAATATCTCGAAATATGTCCGTCAGGCCCCTTCCCTTGAGATAGATCTGCAAATATCTCGGAAACGAAGCGAGCTATGGCAAAATGTTAAGAGACCTTTTTTGTAGAGAATTAAGTTTCCTACTTTTTATGTTCTATGATATTTTTTGATCAGATGCGTAGTTCTCGAGATATATCAAGATATTTAAAAGTTCCGAAGCCGCACCAACATAATAGAGATACAGAAACACCGTGGCCCCTTTCTTTGAGATAACTCTGCACTATTGCGAGCTGCAAATGCCACTTCCAGCTTAGCTGTGCAGAGGAAGAACAACAAGAAGAAGAAATATCTCGAAATATGTCCGTCAGGCCAGTTCCTTTGAGCTGAATCTGCAAATATCTCGGAAACGAAGCGAGCTATGGCAAAATGTTAAGAGACGTTTTTTATAGAGAATTATGTTTCCTACAATTTATGTTCTATGATATTTTTTGATCAGAAGCGTAGTTTTCGAGATATATCGAGATATTTAAAAGTTCCGAAGCCGCACCAACATAATAGGGATACAGAAACACCGTGGCCCCTTTCTTTGAGATAACTCTGCACTATTGCGAGCTGCAAATGCCACTTCCAGCTTAGCTGTGCAGAGGAAGAACAACAAGAAGAGGAAGTATCTCGAAATATGTCCGTCAGGCCAGTTCCTTTGAGCTGAATCTGCAAATATCTCGGAAACGAAGCGAGCTATGGCAAAATCTTACAGACGTTTTTTGTAGAGAATTATGTTTCCTACAATTTATGTTCTATGATATTTTTTGATCAGAAGCGTAGTTTTCGAGATATATCGAGATATTTAAAAGTTCCGAAGCCGCACCAACATAATAGAGATACAGAAACACTGTGGCCCCTTTCTTTGAGATAACTCTGCACTAGTGCGAGCCGCAAATGCCACTTCCAGCTTAGCTGTGCAGAAGAAGAACGACAAGAAGAAGAAATATCTCGAAATATGTCCGTCAGGCCCCTTCCCTTGAGATAAATCTGCAAATATCTCGGAAACGAAGCGAGCTATGGCAAAATGTTTACAGACCTTTCTTGTAGAGAATTAAGTTTCCTACTTTTTATGTAGTATGATATTTTTTGATCAGATGCGTAGTTCTCGAGATATATCAAGATATTTAAAAGTTCCGAAGCCGCACCAACATAATAGAGATGCAGAAACACCGTGGCCCCTTTCTTTGAGATAACTCTGCACGATTGCGAGCTGGAAATGCCACTTCCAGTTTAGCTGTGCAGAAGAAGAACAACAAGAAGAAGAAATATCTCGAAATATGTCCATCAGGACCCTTCCCTTGAGATAAATCTGCAAATATCTCGGAAACGAAGCGGGCTATGGCAAAATGTTAAGAGACCTTTTTTGTAGAGAATAATGTTTCCTACAATTTACGTTCTATGATATTTTTTGATCAGAAGCGTAGTTTTCGAGATATATCGAGATATTTAAAAGTTCCGAAGCCGCACCAACATAATAGAGATACAGAAACACCGTGGCCCCTGTCTTTGAGATAACTCTGCACTATTGCGACCTGCAAATGCCACTTCCAGCTCAGCTGTGCAGAAGAAGAACAAGAAGAAGAAGAAATATCTCGAAATATGTCCGTCAGGCCCCTTCCCTTGAGATAAATCTGCAAATATCTCGGAAACGAAGCGAGCTATGGCAAAATGTTAAGAGACCTTTTTTGTAGAGAATTAAGTTTCCTACTTTTTATGTTCTATGATATTTTTTGATCAGATGCGTAGTTCTCGAGATATATCAAGATATTTGAAAGTTCCGAAGCCGCACCAACATAATAGAGATACAGAAACACCGTGGCCCCTTTCTTTGAGATAACTCTGCACTATTGCGAGCTGCAAATGCCACTTCCAGCTTAGCTGTGCAGAGGAAGAACAACAAGAAGAAGAAGTATCTCGAAATATGTCCGTCTGGCCCGTTCCTTTGAGCTGAATCTGCAAATATCTCGGAAACGAAGCGAGCTATGGCAAAATGTTAAGAGACGTTTTTTGTAGAGAATTATGTTTCCTACAATTTATGTTCTATCATATTTTTTTATCAGAAGCGTAGTTTTCGAGATATATCGAGATATTTAAAAGTTCCGAAGCCGCACCAACATAATAGAGATACAGAAACACCGTGGCCCCTTTCTTTGAGATAACTCTGCACTATTGCGACCTGCAAATGCCACTTCCAGCTCAGCTGTGCAGAAGAAGAACGACAAGAAGAAGAAATATCTCGAAATATGTCCGTCAGGCCCCTTCCCTTGAGATAGATCTGCAAATATCTCGGAAACGAAGCGAGCTATGGCAAAATGTTAAGAGACCTTTTTTGTAGAGAATTAAGTTTCCTACTTTTTATGTTCTATGATATTTTTTGATCAGATGCGTAGTTCTCGAGATATATCAAGATATTTAAAAGTTCCGAAGCCGCACCAACATAATAGAGATACAGAAACACCGTGGCCCCTTTCTTTGAGATAACTCTGCACTATTGCGAGCTGCAAATGCCACTTCCAGCTTAGCTGTGCAGAGGAAGAACAACAAGAAGAAGAAATATCTCGAAATATGTCCGTCAGGCCAGTTCCTTTGAGCTGAATCTGCAAATATCTCGGAAACGAAGCGAGCTATGGCAAAATGTTAAGAGACGTTTTTTATAGAGAATTATGTTTCCTACAATTTATGTTCTATGATATTTTTTGATCAGAAGCGTAGTTTTCGAGATATATCGAGATATTTAAAAGTTCCGAAGCCGCACCAACATAATAGGGATACAGAAACACCGTGGCCCCTTTCTTTGAGATAACTCTGCACTATTGCGAGCTGCAAATGCCACTTCCAGCTTAGCTGTGCAGAGGAAGAACAACAAGAAGAAGAAGTATCTCGAAATATGTCCGTCAGGCCAGTTCCTTTGAGCTGAATCTGCAAATATCTCAGAAACGAAGCGAGCTATGGCAAAATCTTACAGACGTTTTTTGTAGAGAATTATGTTTCCTACAATTTATGTTCTATGATATTTTTTGATCAGAAGCGTAGTTTTCGAGATATATCGAGATATTTAAAAGTTCCGAAGCCGCACCAACATAATAGAGATACAGAAACACCGTGGCCCCTTTCTTTGAGATAACTCTGCACTAGTGCGAGCCGCAAATGCCACTTCCAGCTTAGCTGTGCAGAAGAAGAACGACAAGAAGAAGAAATATCTCGAAATATGTCCGTCAGGCCCCTTCCCTTGAGATAGATCTGCAAATATCTCGGAAACGAAGCGAGCTATGGCAAAATGTTAAGAGACCTTTTTTGTAGAGAATTAAGTCTCCTACTTTTTATGTTCTATGATATTTTTTGATGAGATGCGTAGTTCTCGAGATATATCAAGATATTTAAAAGTTCCGAAGCCGCACCAACATAATAGAGATACAGGAACACCGTGGCCCCTTTCTTTGAGATAACTCTGCACTATTGCGAGCTGCAAATGTCACTTCCAGCTTAGCTGTGCAGAGGAAGAACAACAAGAAGAAGAAATATCTCGAAATATGTCCGTCAGGCCAGTTCCTTTGAGCTGAATCTGCAAATATCTCGGAAACGAAGCGAGCTATGGCAAAATGTTAAGAGACGTTTTTTGTAGAGAATTATGTTTCCTACAATTTATGTTCTATGATATTTTTTGATCAGAGGCGTAGTCTTCGAGATATATCGAGATATTTAAAAGTTCCGAAGCCGCACCAACATAATAGAGATACAGAAACACCTTTCTTTGAGATAACTCTGCACTAGTGCGAGCCGCAAATGCCACTTCTAGCTTAGCTGTGCAGAAGAAGAACAACAAGAAGAAGAAATATCTCGAAATATGTCCGTCAGGCCCCTTCCCTTGAGATAAATCTGCAAATATCTCGGAAACGAAGCGAGCTATGGCAAAATGTTCAGAGACCTTTTTTGTAGCGAATTAAGTTTCCTACTTTTTATGTTCTATGATATTTTTTGATCAGATGCGTAGTTCTCGAGATATATCAAGATATTTAAAAGTTCCGAAGCCGCACCAACATAATAGAGATACAGAAACACCGTGGCCCCTTTCTTTGAGATAACTCTGCACTATTGCGAGCTGCAAATGCCACTTCCAGCTTAGCTGTGCAGAGGAAGAACAACAAGAAGAAGAAATATCTCGAAATATGTCCGACAGGCCCCTTCCCTTGAGATAAATCTGCCAATATCTCGGAAACGAAGCGAGCTATGGCAAAATGTTTACAGACCTTTCTTGTAGAGAATGAAGTTTCCTACTTTTTATGTAGTATGATATTTTTTGATCAGATGCGTAGTTCTCGAGATATATCAAGATATTTAAAAGTTCCGAAGCCGCACCAACATAATAGAGATACAGAAACACCGTGGCCCCTTTCTTTGAGATAACTCTGCACGATTGCGAGCTGGAAATGCCACTTCCAGTTTAGCTGTGCAGAAGAAGAACAACAAGAAGAAGAAATATCTCAAAATATGTCCATCAGGACCCTTCCCTTGAGATAAATCTGCAAATATCTCGGAAACGAAGCGAGCTATGGCAAAATGTTAAGAGACCTTTTTTGTAGAGAATAATGTTTCCTACAATTTACGTTCTATGATATTTTTTGATCAGAAGCGTAGTTTTCGAGATATATCGAGATATTTAAAAGTTCCGAAGCCGCACCAACATAATAGAGATACAGAAACACCGTGGCCCCTGTCTTTGAGATAACTCTGCACTATTGCGACCTGCAAATGCCACTTCCAGCTCAGCTGTGCAGAAGAAGAACAACAAGAAGAAGAAATATCTCGAAATATGTCCGTCAGGCCCCTTCCCTTGAGATAAATCTGCAAATATCTCGGAAACGAAGCGAGCTATGGCAAAATGTTAAGAGACCTTTTTTGTAGAGAATTAAGTTTCCTACTTTTTATGTTCTATGATATTTTTTGATCAGATGCGTAGTTCTCGAGATATATCAAGATATTTGAAAGTTCCGAAGCCGCACCAACATAATAGAGATACAGAAACACCGCGGCCCCTTTCTTTGAGATAACTCTG
Source organism: Osmia lignaria lignaria (assembly GCF_051020975.1). Taxonomy (NCBI): domain Eukaryota; kingdom Metazoa; phylum Arthropoda; class Insecta; order Hymenoptera; family Megachilidae; genus Osmia; species Osmia lignaria. Next base: position 1,118,080 of record NW_027478167.1, on the reverse strand, counting down.
CACTATTGCGAGCTGCAAATGCCACTTCCAGCTTAGCTGTGCAGAGGAAGAACAACAAGAAGAAGAAGTATCTCGAAATATGTCCGTCAGGCCCGTTCCTTTGAGCTGAATCTGCAAATATCTCGGAAACGAAGCGAGCTATGGCAAAATGTTAAGAGACGTTTTTTGTAGAGAATTATGTTTCCTACAATTTATGTTCTATCATATTTTTTTATCAGAAGCGTAGTTTTCGAGATATATCGAGATATTTAAAAGTTCCGAAGCCGCACCAACATAATAGAGATACAGAAACACCGTGGCCCCTTTCTTTGAGATAACTCTGCACTATTGCGACCTGCAAATGCCACTTCCAGCTCAGCTGTGCAGAAGAAGAACAACAAGAAGAAGAAATATCTCGAAATATGTCCGTCAGGCCCCTTCCCTTGAGATAAATCTGCAAATATCTCGGAAACGAAGCGAGCTATGGCAAAATGTTAAGAGACCGTTTTTGTAGAGAATTAAGTTTCCTACTTTTTATGTTCTATGATATTTTTTGATCAGATGCGTAGTTTTCGAGATATATCGAGATATTTAAAAGTTCCGAAGCCGCACCAACATAATAGAGATACAGAAACACCGTGGCCCCTTTCTTTGAGATAACTCTGCACTAGTGCGAGCCGCAAATGCCACTTCCAGCTTAGCTGTGCAGAAGAAGAACAACAAGAAGAAGAAATATCTCGAAATATGTCCGTCAGGCCCCTTCCCTTGAGATAAATCTGCAAATATCTCGGAAACGAAGCGAGCTATGGCAAAATGTTTAGAGACCTCTCTTGTAGAGAATTAAGTTTCCTACTTTTTATGTAGTATGATATTTTTTGATCAGATGCGTAGTTCTCGAGATATATCAAGATATCTAAAAGTTCCGAAGCCGCACCAACATAATAGAGATACAGAAACACCGTGGCCCCTTTCTTTGAGATAATTCTGCACGATTGCGAGCTGGAAATGCCACTTCCAGTTTAGCTGTGCAGAAGAAGAACAACAAGAAGAAGAAATATCTCGAAATATGTCCATCAGGACCCTTCCCTTGAGATAAATCTGCAAATATCTCGGAAACGAAGCGAGCTATGGCAAAATGTTAAGAGACCTTTTTTGTAGAGAATAATGTTTCCTACAATTTACGTTCTATGACATTTTTTGATCAGAAGCGTAGTTTTCGAGATATATCGAGATATTTAAAAGTTCCGAAGCCGCACCAACATAATAGAGATACAGAAACACCGTGGCCCCTTTCTTTGAGATAACTCTGCACTATTGCGACCTGCAAATGCCACTTCCAGCTCAGCTGTGCAGAAGAAGAACAACAAGAAGAAGAAATATCTCGAAATATGTCCGTCAGGCCCCTTCCCTTGAGATAAATCTGCAAATATCTCGGAAACGAAGCGAGCTATGGCAAAATGTTAAGAGACCTTTTTTGTAGAGAATTAAGTTTCCTACTTTTAATGTTCTATGATATTTTTTGATCAGATGCGTAGTTCTCGAGATATATCAAGATATTTAAAAGTTCCGAAGCCGCACCAACATAATAGAGATACAGAAACACCGTGGCCCCTTTCTTTGAGATAACTCTGCACTATTGCGAGCTGCAAATGCCACTTCCAGCTTAGCTGTGCAGAGGAAGAACAACAAGAAGAAGAAGTATCTCGAAATATGTCCGTCAGGCCCGTTCCTTTGAGCTGAATCTGCAAATATCTCGGAAACGAAGCGAGCTATGGCAAAATGTTAAGAGACGTTTTTTGTAGAGAATTATGTTTCCTACAATTTATGTTCTATCATATTTTTTGATCAGAAGCGTAGTTTTCGAGATATGTCGAGATATTTAAAAGTTCCGAAGCCGCACCAACATAATAGAGATACAGAAACACCGTGGCCCCTTTCTTTGAGATAACTCTGCACTAGTGCGAGCCGCAAATGCCACTTCCAGCTTAGCTGTGCAGAAGAAGAACAACAAGAAGAAGAAATATCTCGAAATATGTCCGTCAGGCCCCTTCCCTTGAGATAAATCTGCAAATATCTCGGAAACGAAGCGAGCTATGGCAAAATGTTCAGAGACCTTTCTTGTAGAGAATTAAGTTTCCTACTTTTTATGTAGTATGATATTTTTTGATCAGATGCGTAGTTCTCGAGATATATCAAGATATTTAAAAGTTCCGAAGCCGCACCACCATAATAGAGATACAGAAACACCGTGGCCCCTTTCTTTGAGATAATTCTGCACGATTGCGAGCTGGAAATGCCACTTCCAGTTTAGCTGTGCAGAAGAAGAACAACAAGAAGAAGAAATATCTCGAAATATGTCCATCAGGACCCTTCCCTTGAGATAAATCTGCAAATATCTCGGAAACGAAGCGAGCTATGGCAAAATGTTAAGAGACCTTTTTTGTAGAGAATAATGTTTCCTACAATTTACGTTCTATGACATTTTTTGATCAGAAGCGTAGTTTTCGAGATATATCGAGATATTTAAAAGTTCCGAAGCCGCACCAACATAATAGAGATACAGAAACACCGTGGCCCCTTTCTTTGAGATAACTCTGCACTATTGCGACCTGGAAATGCCACTTCCAGCTCAGCTGTGCAGAAGAAGAACAACAAGAAGAAGAAATATCTCGAAATATGTCCGTCAGGCCCCTTCCCTTGAGATAAATCTGCAAATATCTCGGAAACGAAGCGAGCTATGGCAAAATGTTAAGAGACCTTTTTTGTAGAGAATTAAGTTTCCTACTTTTAATGTTCTATGATATTTTTTGATCAGATGCGTAGTTCTCGAGATATATCAAGATATTTAAAAGTTCCGAAGCCGCACCAACATAATAGAGATACAGAAACACCGTGGCCCCTTTCGTTGAGATAACTCTGCACTAGTGCGAGCTGTAAATGCCACTTCCAGCTTAGCTGTGCAGAAGAAGAACAACAAGAAGAAGAAATATCTCGAAATATGTCCGTCAGGCCCCTTCCCTTGAGATAAATCTGCAAATATCTCGGAAACGAAGCGAGCTATGGCAAAATGTTCAGAGACCTTTTTTGTAGAGAATTAAGTTTCCTACTTTTTATGTTCTATGATATTTTTTGATCAGATGCGTAGTTCTCGAGATATATCAAGATATTTAAAAGTTCCGAAGCCGCACCAACATAATAGAGATACAGAAACACCGTGGCCCCTTTCTTTGAGATAACTCTGCACTATTGCGAGCTGCAAATGCCACTTCCAGCTTAGCTGTGCAGAGGAAGAACAACAAGAAGAAGAAATATCTCGAAATATGTCCGACAGGCCCCTTCCCTTGAGATAAATCTGCAAATATCTCGGAAACGAAGCGAGCTATGGCAAAATGTTTACAGACCTTTCTTGTAGAGAATTAAGTTTCCTACTTTTTATGTAGTATGATATTTTTTGATCAGATGCGTAGTTCTCGAGATATATCAAGATATTTAAAAGTTCCGAAGCCGCACCAACATAATAGAGATACAGAAACACCGTGGCCCCTTTCTTTGAGATAACTCTGCACGATTGCGAGCTGGAAATGCCACTTCCAGTTTAGCTGTGCAGAAGAAGAACAACAAGAAGAAGAAATATCTCGAAATATGTCCATCAGGACCCTTCCCTTGAGATAAATCTGCAAATATCTCGGAAACGAAGCGAGCTATGGCAAAATGTTAAGAGAACTTTTTTGTAGAGAATTAGGTTTCCTACTTTTTATGTTCTATGATATTTTTCGATCAGACGCGTAGTTCTCGAGATATATCGAGATATTTAAAAGTTCCGAAGCCGCACCAACATAATAGAATTACAGAAACACCGTGGCCCCTTTCTTTGAGATAACTCTGCACTAGTGCGAGCCGCAAATGCCACTTCCAGCTTAACTGTGCAGAAGAAGAACAACAAGAAGAAGAAATATCTCGAAATATGTCCGTCAGGCCCCTTCCCTTGAGATAAATCTGCAAATATCTCGGGAACGAAGCGAGCTATGGCAAAATGTTAAGAGACCTTTTTTGTAGAGAATTAAGTTTCCTACTTTTTATGTTCTATGATATTTTTTGATCAGAAGCGTAGTTTTCGAGATATATCGAGATATTTAAAAGTTCCGAAGCCGCACCAACATAATAGAGATACAGAAACACCGTGGCCCCTTTCTTTGAGATAACTCTGCACTATTGCGAGCTGCAAATGCCACTTCCAGCTTAGCTGTGCAGAGGAAGAACAACAAGAAGAAGAAGTATCTCGAAATATGTCCGTCAGGCCCGTTCCTTTGAGCTGAATCTGCAAATATCTCGGAAACGAAGCGAGCTATGGCAAAATGTTAAGAGACGTTTTTTGTAGTGAATTATGTTTCCTACAATTTATGTTCTATGATATTTTTTGATCAGAAGCGTAGTTTTCGAGATATATCGAGATATTTAAAAGTTCCGAAGCCGCACCAACATAATAGGGATACAGAAACACCGTGGCTCCTTTCTTTGAGATAACTCTGCACTAGTGCGAGCCGCAAATGCCACTTCCAGCTTAGCTGTGCAGAAGAAGAACAACAAGAAGAAGAAATATCTCGAAATATGTCCGTCAGGCCCCTTCCCTTGAGATAAATCTGCAAATATCTCGGGAACGAAGCGAGCTATGGCAAAATGTTAAGAGACCTTTTTTGTAGAGAATTAAGTTTCCTACTTTTTATGTTCTATGATATTTTTTGATCAGATGCGTAGTTCTCGAGATATATCAAGATATTTAAAAGTTCCGAAGCCGCACCAACATAATAGAGATACAGAAACACCGTGGCCCCTTTCTTTGAGATAACTCTGCACTAGTGCGAGCCGCAAATGCCACTTCCAGCTTAGCTGTGCAGAAGAAGAACAACAAGAAGAAGAAATATCTCGAAATATGTCCGTCAGGCCCCTTCCCTTGAGATAAATCTGCAAATATCTCGGGAACGAAGCGAGCTATGGCAAAATGTTAAGAGACCTTTTTTGTAGAGAATTAAGTTTCCTACTTTTTATGTTCTATGATATTTTTTGATCAGATGCGTAGTTCTCGAGATATATCAAGATATTTAAAAGTTCCGAAGCCGCACCAACATAATAGAGATACAGAAACACCGTGGCCCCTTTCTTTGAGCTAACTCTGCACTAGTGCGAGCCGCAAATGCCACTTCCAGCTTAGCTGTGCAGAAGAAGAACAACAAGAAGAAGAAATATCTCGAAATATGTCCGTCAGGCCCCTGCCCTTGAGATATATCTGCAAATATCTCGGAAACGAAGCGAGCTATGGCAAAATGTTAAGAGACCTTTTTTGTAGAGAATTATGTTTCCTACAATTTATGTTCTATGATATTTTTTGATCAGAAGCGTAGTTTTCGAGATATATCGAGATATTTAAAGGTTCCGAAGCCGCACCAACATAATAGAGATACAGAAACACCGTGGCCCCTTTCTTTGAGATAACTCTGCACTGGTGCGAGCCGCAAATGCCACTTCCAGCTTAGCTGTGCAGAAGAAGAACAACAAGAAGAAGAAATATCTCGAAATATGTCCGTCAGGCCCCTTCCCTTGAGATAAATCTGCAAATATCTCGGAAACGAAGCGAGCTATGGCAAAATGTTAAGAGACCTTTTTTGTAGAGAATTAGGTTTCCTACTTTTTATGTTCTATGATATTTTTTGATCAGATGCGTAGTTCTCGAGATATATCAAGATATTTAAAAGTTCCGAAGCCGCACCAACATAATAGAGATACAGAAACACCGTGGCCCCTTTCTTTGAGCTAACTCTGCACTAGTGCGAGCCGCAAATGCCACTTCCAGCTTAGCTGTGCAGAAGAAGAACAACAAGAAGAAGAAGTATCTCGAAATATGTCCGTCAGGCCCCTTCCCTTGAGATAAATCTGCAAATATCTCGGAAACGAAGAGAGCTATGGCAAAATGTTAAGAGACCTTTTTTGTAGAGAATTAAGTTTTCTACTTTTTATGTTCTATGATATTTTTTGATCAGATGCGTAGTTCTCGAGATATATCAAGATATTTAAAAGTTCCGAAGCCGCTCCAACATAATAGAGATACAGAAACACCGTGGCCCCTTTCTTTGAGATAACTCTGCACTATTGCGAGCTGTAAATGCCACTTCCAGCTTAGCTGTGCAGAAGAAGAACAACAAGAAGAAGAAATATCTCGAAATATGTCCGTCAGGCCCCTGCCCTTGAGATATATCTGCAAATATCTCGGAAACGAAGCGAGCTATGGCAAAATGTTAAGAGACCTTTTTTGTAGAGAATTATGTTTCCTACAATTTATGTTCTATGATATTTTTTGATCAGAAGCGTAGTTTTCGAGATATATCCAGATATTTAAAGGTTCCGAAGCCGCACCAACATAATAGAGATACAGAAACACCGTGGCCCCTTTCTTTGAGATAACTCTGCACTAGTGCGAGCCGCAAATGCCACTTCCAGCTTAGCTGTGCAGAAGAAGAACAACAAGAAGAAGAAATATCTCGAAATATGTCCGTCAGGCCCCTTCCCTTGAGATAAATCTGCAAATATCTCGGAAACGAAGCGAGCTATGGCAAAATGTTAAGAGACCTTTTTTGTAGAGAATTAAGTTTCCTACTTTTTATGTTCTATGATATTTTTTGATCAGATGCGCAGTTCTCGAGATATATCAAGATATTTAAAAGTTCCGAAGCCGCACCAACATAATAGAGATACAGAAACACCGTGGCCCCTTTCTTTGAGATAACTCTGCACTATTGCGAGCTGCAAATGCCACTTCCAGCTTAGCTGTGCAGAAGAAGAACAACAACAAGAAGAAATATCTCGAAATATGTCCGTCAGGCCCCTTCCCTTGAGATAAATCTGGAAATATCTCGGAAACGAAGAGAGCTATGGCAAAATGTTAAGAGACCTTTTTTGTAGAGAATTAAGTTTCCTACTTTCTACGTTCTATGACATTTTTTGATCAGATGCGTAGTTCTCGAGATATATCAAGATATTTAAAAGTTCCGAAGCCGCACCAACATAATAGAGATACAGAAACACCGTGGCCCCTTTCTTTGAGATAACTCTGCACTATTGCGAGCTGTAAATGCCACTTCCAGCTTAGCTGTGCAGAAGAAGAACAACAAGAAGAAGAAATATCTCGAAATATGTCCGTCAGGCCCCTTCCCTTGAGATATATCTGCAAATATCTCGGAAACGAAGCGAGCTATGGCAAAATGTTAAGAGACCTTTTTTGTCGAGAATTATGTTTCCTACAATTTATGTTCTATGATATTTTTTGATCAGAAGCGTAGTTTTCGAGATATATCGAGATATTTAAAAGTTCCGAAGCCGCACCAACATAATAGAGATACAGAAACACCGTGGCCCCTTTCTTTGAGATGACTCTGCACTATTGCGAGCTGGAAATGCCACTTCCAGTTTAGCTGTGCAGAAGAAGAAGAACAAGAAGAAGAAATATCTCGAAATATGTCCGTTAGGCCCCTTCCCTTGAGATAAATCTGCAAATATCTCGGAAACGAAGCGAGCTATGGCAAAATGTTAAGAGACCTTTTTTGTAGAGAATTAAGTTTCCTACCTTTTATGTTCTATGATATTTTTTGATCAGATGCGTAGTTCTCGAGATAGATCAAGATATTTAAAAGTTCCGAAGCCGCACCAACATAATAGAGATACAGAAACACCGTGGCCCCTTTCTTTGAGATAACTCTGCACTATTGCGAGCTGCAAATGCCACTTCCAGCTTAGCTGTGCAGAAGAAGAACAACAAGAAGAAGAAATATCTCGAAATATGTCCGTCAGGCCCCTTCCCTTGAGATAAATCTGCAAATATCTCGGAAACGAAGAGAGCTATGGCAAAATGTTAAGAGACCTTTTTTGTAGAGAATTAGGTTTCCTACTTTTTATGTTCTATGATATTTTTTGATCAGATGCGTAGTTCTCGAGATATATCAAGATATTTAAAAGTTCCGAAGCCGCACCAACATAATAGAGATACAGAAACACCGTGGCCCCTTTCTTTGAGCTAACTCTGCACTAGTGCGAGCCGCAGATGCCACTTCCAGCTTAGCTGTGCAGAAGAAGAACAACAAGAAGAAGAAATATCTCGAAATATGTCCGTCAGGCCCCTTCCCTTGAGATAAATCTGCAAATATCTCGGAAACGAAGCGAGCTATGGCAAAATGTTAAGAGAACTTTTTTGTAGAGAATTAAGTTTCCTACTTTTTATGTTCTATGATATTTTTTGATCAGATGCGCAGTTCTCGAGATATATCAAGATATTTAAAAGTTCCGAAGCCGCACCAACATAATAGAGATACAGAAACACCGTGGCCCCTTTCTTTGAGATAACTCTGCACTATTGCGAGCTGTAAATGCCACTTCCAGCTTAGCTGTGCAGAAGAAGAACAACAAGAAGAAGAAGTATCTCGAAATATGTCCGTCAGGCCCCTTCCCTTGAGATATATCTGCAAATATCTCGGAAACGAAGCGAGCTATGGCAAAATGTTAAGAGACCTTTTTTGTACAGAATTATGTTTCCTACACTTTTCGTTCTCTGATATTTTTTGATCAGAAGCGTAGTTTTCGAGATATATCGAGATATTTAAAAGTTCCGAAGCCGCACTAACATAATAGAGATACAGAAACACCGTGGCCCCTTTCTTTGAGATAACTCTGCACTATTGCGCGCTGCAAATGCCACTTCCAGCTTAGCTGTGCAGAAGAAGAACAACAACAAGAAGAAATATCTCGAAATATGTCCGTCAGGCCACTTCCCTTGAGATAAATCTGCAAATATCGCGGAAACGAAGCGAGCTATATCAAAATGTTAAGAGACCTTTTTTGTAGAGAATTAAGTTTCCTACTTTTTATGTTCTATGATATTTTTTGATCAGATGCGTAGTTCTCGAGATATATCAAGATATTTAAAAGTTCCGAAGCCGCACCAACATAATAGAGATACAGAAACACCGTGGCCCCTTTCTTTGAGATAACTCTGCACTACTGCGAGCTGCAAATGCCACTTCCAGCTTAGCTGTGCAGAAGAAGAACAACAAGAAGAAGAAATATCTCGAAATATGTCCGTCAGGACCCTTCCCTTGAGATAAATCTGCAAATATCTCGGAAACGAAGCGAGCTATTGCAAAACGTTAAGAGACCTTTTTTGTAGAGAATTAAGTTTCCTACTTTTTACGTTCTATGATATTTTTTGATCAGATGCGTAGTTCTCGAGATATATCAAGATATTTAAAAGCTCCGAAGCTGCACCAACATAATAGAGGTACAGAAACACCGTGGCCCCTTTCTTTGAGATAACTCTGCACTATTGCGAGCTGCAAATGCCACTTCCAGCTTAGCTGTGCAGAAGAAGAACCACAAGAATAAGAAATATTTCGAAATATGTCCGTCAGGCCCCTTCCCTTGAGATAAATCTGCAAATATCTCGGGAACGAAGCGAGCTACGGCAAAATGTTAAGCGACCTTTTTTGTAGAAAATTAGGTTTCCTACGTTTTATGTTCTATGATATTTTTTGATCAGATGCGTAGTTCTCGAGATATATCAAGATATTTAAAAGTTCCGAAGCCGCACCAACATAATACAGATACAGAAACACCGTGGCCCCTTTCTTTGAGATAACTCTGCACTACTGCGAGCTGCAAATGCCACTTCCAGCTTAGCTGTGCAGAAGAAGAACAACAAGAAGAAGAAATATCTCGAAATATGTCCGTCAGGCCCCTTCCCTTGAGATAAATCTGCAAATATCGCGGAAACGAAGCGAGCTATGGCAAAATGTTAAGACACCTTTTTTGTAGAGAATTAAGTTTCCTACTTTTTATGTTCTATGATATTTTTTGATCAGATGCGTAGTTCTCGAGATATATCAAGATATTTAAAAGTTCCGAAGCCGCACCAACATAATAGAGATACAGAAACACCGTGGCCCCTTTCTTTGAGATAACTCTGCACTACTGCGAGCTGCAAATGCCACTTCCAGGTTAGCTGTGCAGAAGAAGAACAACAAGAAGAAGAAATATCTCGAAATATGTCCGTCAGGCCCCTTCCCTTGAGATAAATCTGCAAATATCTCGGAAACGAAGCGAGCTATGGCAAAATGTTGAGAGACCTTTTTTGTAGAGAATTAAGTTTCCTACTTTTTATGTTCTATGATATTTTTTGATCAGATGCGTAGTTCTCGAGATATATCCAGATATTTAAAAGTTCCGAAGCGGCACCAACATAATAGAGATACAGAAACACCGTGGCCCCTTTCTTTGAGGTAACTCTGCACTATTGCGAGCTGCAAATGCCACTTCCAGTTTAGCTGTGCAGAAGAAGAACAACAAGAAGAAGAAATATCTCGAAATATGTCCGTCAGGACCCTTCCCTTGAGATAAATCTGCAAATATCTCGGAAACGAAGCGAGCTATTGCAAAACGTTAAGAGACCTTTTTTGTAGAGAATTAAGTTTCCTACTTTTTACGTTCTATGATATTTTTTGATCAGATGCGTAGTTCTCGAGATATATCAAGATATTTAAAAGCTCCGAAGCTGCACCAACATAATAGAGGTACAGAAACACCGTGGCCCCTTTCTTTGAGATAACTCTGCACTATTGCGAGCTGCAAATGCCACTTCCAGCTTAGCTGTGCAGAAGAAGAACCACAAGAATAAGAAATATTTCGAAATATGTCCGTCAGGCCCCTTCCCTTGAGATAAATCTGCAAATATCTCGGGAACGAAGCGAGCTACGGCAAAATGTTAAGCGACCTTTTTTGTAGAAAATTAGGTTTCCTACGTTTTATGTTCTATGATATTTTTTGATCAGATGCGTAGTTCTCGAGATATATCAAGATATTTAAAAGTTCCGAAGCCGCACCAACATAATACAGATACAGAAACACCGTGGCCCCTTTCTTTGAGATAACTCTGCACTACTGCGAGCTGCAAATGCCACTTCCAGCTTAGCTGTGCAGAAGAAGAACAACAAGAAGAAGAAATATCTCGAAATATGTCCGTCAGGCCCCTTCCCTTGAGATAAATCTGCAAATATCGCGGAAACGAAGCGAGCTATGGCAAAATGTTAAGAGACCTTTTTTGTAGAGAATTAAGTTTCCTACTTTTTATGTTCTATGATATTTTTTGATCAGATGCGTAGTTCTCGAGATATATCAAGATATTTAAAAGTTCCGAAGCCGCACCAACATAATAGAGATACAGAAACACCGTGGCCCCTTTCTTTGAGATAACTCTGCACTACTGCGAGCTGCAAATGCCACTTCCAGGTTAGCTGTGCAGAAGAAGAACAACAAGAAGAAGAAATATCTCGAAATATGTCCGTCAGGCCCCTTCCCTTGAGATAAATCTGCAAATATCTCGGAAACGAAGCGAGCTATGGCAAAATGTTGAGAGACCTTTTTTGTAGAGAATTAAGTTTCCTACTTTTTATGTTCTATGATATTTTTTGATCAGATGCGTAGTTCTCGAGATATATCCAGATATTTAAAAGTTCCGAAGCGGCACCAACATAATAGAGATACAGAAACACCGTGGCCCCTTTCTTTGAGGTAACTCTGCACTATTGCGAGCTGCAAATGCCACTTCCAGTTTAGCTGTGCAGAAGAAGAACAACAAGAAGAAGAAATATCTCGAAATATGTCCGTCAGGACCCTTCCCTTGAGATAAATCTGCAAATATCTCGGAAACGAAGCGAGCTATTGCAAAACGTTGAGAAACCTTTTTTGTAGAGAATTAAGTTTCCTACTTTTTATGTTCTATGATATTTTTTGATCAGATGCGTAGTTCTCGAGATATATCAAGATATTTAAAAGTTCCGAAGCCGCACCAACATAATAGAGATACAGAAACACCGTGGCCCCTTTCTTTGAGATAACTCTGCACTATTGCGAGCTGCAAATGCCACTTCCAGCTTAGCTGTGCAGAAGAAGAACAACAAGAAGAAGAAATATCTGGAAATATGTCCGTCAGGCCCCTTCCCTTGAGATAAATCTGCAAATATCTCGGAAACGAAGCGAGCTACGGCAAAATGTTAAGAGACCGTTTTTGTAGAAAATTAGGATTCCTACTTTTTATGTTCTATGATATTTTTTGAGCAGATGCGTAGTTCTCGAGATATATCAAGATATTTAAAAGTTCCGAAGCCGCACCAACATAATAGAGATACAGAAACACCGTGGCCCCTTTCTTTGAGATAACTCTGCACTATTGCGAGCTGCAAATGCCACTTCCAGCTTAGCTGTGCAGAAGAAGAACAACAAGAAGAAGAAATATCTCGAAATATGTCCGTCAGGCCCCTTCCCTTGAGATAAATCTGCAAATATCTCGGAAACGAAGCGAGCTATGGCAAAATCTTAAGAGACCTTTTTTGTAGAGAATTATGTTTCCTACAATTTACGTTCTCTGATATTTTTTGATCAGAAGCGTAGTTTTCGAGATATATCGAGATATTTAAAAGTTCCGAAGCCGCACCAACATAATAGAGATACAGAAACACCGTGGCCCCTTTCTTTGAGATAACTCTGCACTATTGCGACCTGCAAATGCCACTTCCAGCTTAGCTGTGCAGAAGAGGAACAACAAGAAGAAGAAATATCTCGGAATATGTCCGTCAGGCCCCTTCCCTTGAGATAAATCTGCAAATATCTCGGAAACGAAGCGAGCTATGGCAAAATGTTAAGAGACCTTTTTTGTAGAGAATTATGTTTCCTACAATTTATGTTCTATGATATTTTTTGATCAGAAGCGTAGTTTTCGAGATATATCGAGATATTTAAAAGTTCCGAAGCCGCACCAACATAATAGAGATACAGAAACATCGTGGCCCCTTTCTTTGGGATAACTCTGCACTATTGCGAGCTGGAAATGCCACTTCCAGTTTAGCTGTGCAGAAGAAGAACAACAAGAAGAAGAAATATCTCGAAATATGTCCGTCAGGACCCTTCCCTTGAGATAAATCTGCAAATATCTCGGAAACGAAGCGAGCTACGGCAAAATGTTAAGAGACCTTTTTTGTAGAGAATTAAGTTTCCTACTTTTTATGTTCTATGATATTTTTTGATCAGATGCGTAGTTCTCGAGATATATCAAGATATTTAAAAGTTCCGAAGCCGCACCAACATAATAGAGATACAGAAACACCGTGGCCCCTTTCTTTGAGATAACTCTGCACTACTGCGAGCTGCAAATGCCACTTCCAGCTTAGCTGTGCAGAAGAAGAACAACAAGAAGAAGGAATATCTCGAAATATGTCCGTCAGGCCCCTTCCCTTGGGATAAATCTGCAAATATCTCGGAACCCAAGCGAGCTATGGCAAAATGTTAAGAGACCTTATTTGTAGAGAATTAAGTTTCCTACTTTTTATGTTCTACGATATTTTTTGATCAGATGCGTAGTTCTCGAGATATATCGAGATATTTAAAAGTTCCGAAGCCGCACCAACATAATAGAGATACAGAAACACCGTGGCCCCTTTCTTTGAGATAACTCTGCACTATTGCGCGCTGCAAATGCCACTTCCAGCTTAGCTGTGCAGAAGAAGAACAACAAGAAGAAGAAATATCTCGAAATATGTCCGTCAGGCCCCTTCCCTTGAGATAAATCTGCAAATATCTCGGAAACGAAGCGAGCTATGGCAAAATCTTAAGAGACCTTTTTTGTAGAGAATTATGTTTCCTACAATTTACGTTCTCTGATATTTTTTGATCAGAAGCGTAGTTTTCGAGATATATCGAGATATTTAAAAGTTCCGAAGCCGCACCAACATAATAGAGATACAGAAACACCGTGGCCCCTTTCTTTGAGATAACTCTGCACTATTGCGAGCTGCAAATGCCACTTCCAGCTTAGCTGTGCAGAAGAAGAACAACAAGAAGAAGAAATATCTCGAAATATGTCCGTCAGGCCCCTTCCCTTGAGATAAATCTTCAAATATCTCGGAAACGAAGCGAACTATGGCAAAATCTTAAGAGACCTTTTTTGTAGAGAATTACGTTTCCTACAATTTACGTTCTCTGATATTTTTTGATCAGAAGCGTAGTTTTCGAGATATATCGAGATATTTAAAAGTTCCGAAGCCGCACCAACATAATAGAGATACAGAAACACCGTGGCCCCTTTCTTTGAGATAACTCTGCACTATTGCGAGCTGCAAATGCCACTTCCAGCTTAGCTGTGCAGAAGAAGAACAACAAGAAGAAGAAATATCTGGAAATATGTCCGTCAGGCCCCTTCCCTTGAGATAAATCTGCAAATATCTCGGAAACGAAGCGAGCTACGGCAAAATGTTAAGAGACCTTTTTTGTAGAAAATTAGGATTCCTACTTTTTATGTTCTATGATATTTTTTGACCAGATGCGTAGTTCTCGAGATATATCAAGATATTTAAAAGTTCCGAAGCCGCTCTAACATAATAGAGATACAGAAACACCGTGGCCCCTTTCTTTGAGATAACTCTGCACTATTGCGCGCTGCAAATGCCACTTCCAGCTTAGCTGTGCAGAAGAAGAACAACAAGAAGAAGAAATATCTCGAAATATGTCCGTCAGGCCCCTTCCCTTGAGATAAATCTGCAAATATCTCGGAAACGAAGCGAGCTATGGCAAAATCTTAAGAGACCTTTTTTGTAGAGAATTATGTTTCCTACAATTTACGTTCTCTGATATTTTTTGATCAGAAGCGTAGTTTTCGAGATATATCGAGATATTTAAAAGTTCCGAAGCCGCACCAACATAATAGAGATACAGAAACACCGTGGCCCCTTTCTTTGAGATAACTCTGCACTATTGCGACCTGCAAATGCCACTTCCAGCTTAGCTGTGCAGAAGAGGAACAACAAGAAGAAGAAATATCTCGGAATATGTCCGTCAGGCCCCTTCCCTTGAGATAAATCTGCAAATATCTCGGAAACGAAGCGAGCTATGGCAAAATGTTAAGAGACCTTTTTTGTAGAGAATTATGTTTCCTACAATTTATGTTCTATGATATTTTTTGATCAGAAGCGTAGTTTTCGAGATATATCGAGATATTTAAAAGTTCCGAAGCCGCACCAACATAATAGAGATACAGAAACATCGTGGCCCCTTTCTTTGGGATAACTCTGCACTATTGCGAGCTGGAAATGCCACTTCCAGTTTAGCTGTGCAGAAGAAGAACAACAAGAAGAAGAAATATCTCGAAATATGTCCGTCAGGACCCTTCCCTTGAGATAAATCTGCAAATATCTCGGAAACGAAGCGAGCTATTGCAAAACGTTAAGAGACCTTTTTTGTAGAGAATTAAGTTTCCTACTTTTTATGTTCTATGATATTTTTTGATCAGATGCGTAGTTCTCGAGATATATCAAGATATTTAAAAGTTCCGAAGCCGCACCAACATAATAGAGATACAGAAACACCGTGGCCCCTTTCTTTGAGATAACTCTGCACTATTGCGAGCTGCAAATGCCACTTCCAGCTTAGCTGTGCAGAAGAAGAACAACAAGAAGAAGAAACATCTCGAAATATGTCCATCAGGACCCTTCCCTTGAGATAAATCTGCAAATATCTCGGAAACGAAGCGAGCTATTGCAAAACGTTAAGAGACCTTTTTTGTAGAGAATTAAGTTTCCTACTTTTTATGTTCTATGATATTTTTTGATGAGATGCGTAGTTCTCGAGATATATCAAGATATTTAAAAGCTCCGAAGCTGCACCAACATAATAGAGGTACAGAAACACCGTGGCCCCTTTCTTTGAGATAACTCTGCACTATTGCGAGCTGCAAATGCCACTTCCAGCTTAGCTGTGCAGAAGAAGAACAACAAGAAGAAGAAATATCTCGAAATATGTCCGTCGGCCCCTTCCCTTGAGATAAATCTGCAAATATCTCGGAAACGAAGCGAGCTATGGCAAAATGTTAAGAGACCTTTTTTGTAGAGAATTAAGTTTCCTACTTTTTATGTTCTATGATATTTTTCGATCAGAGGCGTAGTTCTCGAGATATATCAACATATTTAAAAGTTCCGAAGCCGCACCAACATAATAGAGATACAGAAACACCGTGGCCCCTTTCTTTGGGATAACTCTGCACTATTGCGAGCTGGAAATGCCACTTCCAGTTTAGCTGTGCAGAAGAAGAACAACAAGAAGAAGAAATATCTCGAAATATGTCCGTCAGGACCCTTCCCTTGAGATAAATCTGCAAATATCTCGGAAACGAAGCGAGCTATTGCAAAACGTTAAGAGACCTTTTTTGTAGAGAATTAAGTTTCCTACTTTTTATGTTGTATGATATTTTTTGATCAGATGCGTAGTTCTCGAGATATATCAAGATATTTAAAAGCTCCGAAGCTGCACCAACATAATAGAGGTACAGAAACACCGTGGCCCCTTTCTTTGAGATAACTCTGCACTATTGCGAGCTGCAAATGCCACTTCCAGCTTAGCTGTGCAGAAGAAGAACAACAAGAATAAGAAATATTTCGAAATATGTCCGTCAGGCCCCTTCCCTTGAGATAAATCTGCAAATATCTCGGAAACGAAGCGAGCTACGGCAAAATGTTAAGAGACCTTTTTCGTAGAGAATTATGTTTCCTACAATTTATGTTCTATGATATTTTTTGATCAGAAGCGTAGTTTTCGAGATATATCGAGATATTTAAAAGTGCCGAAGCCGCACCAACATAATAGAGATACAGAAACACCGTGGCCCCTTTCTTTGGGATAACTCTGCACTATTGCGAGCTGGAAATGCCACTTCCAGTTTAGCTGTGCAGAAGAAGAACAACAAGAAGAAGAAATATCTCGAAATATGTCCGTCAGGACCCTTCCCTTGAGATAAATCTGCAAATATCTCGGAAACGAAGCGAGCTATTGCAAAACGTTAAGAGACCTTTTTTGTAGAGAATTAAGTTTCCTACTTTTTATGTTGTATGATATTTTTTGATCAGATGCGTAGTTCTCGAGATATATCAAGATATTTAAAAGCTCCGAAGCTGCACCAACATAATAGAGGTACAGAAACACCGTGGCCCCTTTCTTTGAGATAACTCTGCACTATTGCGAGCTGGAAATGCCACTTCCAGTTTAGCTGTGCAGAAGAAGAACAACAAGAAGAAGAAATATCTCGAAATATGTCCGTCAGGACCCTTCCCTTGAGATAAATCTGCAAATATCTCGGAAACGAAGCGAGCTATTGCAAAACGTTAAGAGACCTTTTTTGTAGAGAATTAAGTTTCCTACTTTTTATGTTGTATGATATTTTTTGATCAGATGCGTAGTTCTCGAGATATATCAAGATATTTAAAAGCTCCGAAGCTGCACCAACATAATAGAGGTACAGAAACACCGTGGCCCCTTTCTTTGAGATAACTCTGCACTATTGCGAGCTGCAAATGCCACTTCCAGCTTAGCTGTGCAGAAGAAGAACAACAAGAATAAGAAATATTTCGGAATATGTCCGTCAGGCCCCTTCCCTTGAGATAAATCTGCAAATATCTCGGAAACGAAGCGAGCTACGGCAAAATGTTAAGAGACCTTTTTTGTAGAAAATTAGGTTTCCTACTTTTTATGTTCTAGGATATTTTTTGAGCAGATGCGTAGTTCTCGAGATATATCAAGATATTTAAAAGTTCCGAAGCCGCACCAACATAATAGAGATACAGAAACACCGTGGCCCCTTTCTTTGCGATAACTCTGCACTATTGCGAGCTGCAAATGCCACTTCCAGCTTAGCTGTGCAGAAGAAGAACAACAAGAAGAAGAAATATCTCGAAATATGTCCGTCAGGCCCCTTCCCTTGAGATAAATCTGCAAATACCTCGGAAACCAAGCGAGCTATGGCAAAACGTTAAGAGACCTTTTTTGTAGACAATTATGTTCCCTACAATTTATGTTCTATGATATTTTTTGATCAGATGCGTAGTTCTCGAGATATATCAAGATATTTAAAAGTTCCGAAGCCGCACCAACATAATAGAGATACAGAAACACCGTGGCCCCTTTCTTTGCGATAACTCTGCACTATTGCGAGCTGCAAATGCCACTTCCAGCTTAGCTGTGCAGAAGAAGAACAACAAGAAGAAGAAATATCTCGAAATATGTCCGTCAGGCCCCTTCCCTTGAGATAAATCTGCAAATATCTCGGAAACGAAGCGAGCTATGCCAAAATGTTAAGAGACCTTATTTGTAGACAATTAAGTTTCCTACTTTTTATGTTCTATGATATTTTTTGAACAGATGCGTAGTTCTCGAGATATATCAAGATATTTAAAAGTTCCGAAGCCGCACCAACATAATAGAGATACAGAAACACCGTGGCCCCTTTCTTTAAGATAACTCTGCACTATTGCGAGCTGCAAATGCCACTTCCAGCTTAGCTGTGCAGAAGAAGAACAACAAGAAGAAGAAATATCTGGAAATATGTCCGTCAGGCCCCTTCCCTTGAGATAAATCTGCAAATATCTCGGAAACGAAGCGAGCTACGGCAAAATGTTAAGAGACCTTTTTTGTAGAGAATTAAGTTTCCTACTTTTTATGTTCTATGATATTTTTTGATCAGATGCGTAGTTCTCGAGATATATCAAGATATTTAAAAGTTCCGAAGCCGCACCAACATAATAGAGATACAGAAACACCGTGGCCCCTTTCTTTGAGATAACTCTGCACTACTGCGAGCTGCAAATGCCACTTCCAGCTTAGCTGTGCAGAAGAAGAACAACAAGAAGAAGAAATATCTCGAAATATGTCCGCCAGGCCCCTTCCCTTGAGATAAATCTGCAATTATCTCGGAAACGAAGCGAGCTATGGCAAAATCTTAAGAGACCTTTTTTGTACAAAATTACGTTTCCTACTTTTTATGTTCTAGGATATTTTTTGATCAGATGCGTAGTTCTCGAGATATATCAAGATATTTAAAAGTTCCGAAGCCGCACCAACATAATAGAGATACAGAAACACCGTGGCCCCTTTCTTTGCGATAACTCTGCACTATTGCGAGCTGCAAATGCCACTTCCCGCTTAGCTGTGCAGAAGAAGAACAACAAGAAGAAGAAATATCTCGAAATATGTCCGTCAGGCCCCTTCCCTTGAGATAAATCTGCAAATACCTCGGAAACCAAGCGAGCTATGGCAAAATGTTAAGAGACCTTTTCTGTAGAGAATTAAGTTTCCTACTTTTTATGTTCTATGATATTTTTCGATCAGAGGCGTAGTTCTCGAGATATATCAAGATATTTAAAAGTTCCGAAGCCGCACCAACATAATAGAGATACAGAAACACCGTGGCCCCTTTCTTTGAGATAACTCTGCACGATTGCGAGCTGCAAATGCCACTTCCAGCTTAGCTGTGCAGAAGAAGAACAACAAGAAGAAGAAATATCTCGAAATATGTCCGTCAGGCCCCTTACCTTGAGATAAATCTGCAAATATCTCGGAAACGAAGCGAGCTGTGGCAAAATGTTAAGAGACCTTTTTTGTAGAGAATTAAGTTTCCTACTTTTTATCTTCTATGATATTTTCTGACCAGATTCGTAGTTCTCGAGATATATCAAGATATTTAAAAGTTCCGAAGCCGCACCAACATAATAGAGATACAGAAACACCGTGGCCCCTCTCTTTGAGATAACTCTGCACAATTGCGAGCTGCAAATGCCACTTCCAGCTTAGCTGTGCAGAAGAAGAACAACAAGAAGAAGAAATATCTCGAAATATGTCCGTCAGGCCCCTTCCCTTGAGATAAATCGGCAAGTATCTCGGAAACGAAGCGAGCTATGGCAAAATGTTAAGAGACCTTTTTTGTAGAGAATTATGTTTCCTACAATTTATGTTCTATGATATTTTTTGATGAGATGCGTAGTTCTCGAGATATATCAAGATATTTAAAAGTTCCGAAGCCGCACCAACATAATAGAGATACAGAAACACCGTGGCCCCTCTCTTTGAGATAACTCTGCACTATTGCGAGCTGGAAATGCCACTTCCATTTTAGCTGTGCAGAAGAAGAACAACAAGAAGAAGAAATATCTCGAAATATGTCCATCAGGACCCTTCCCTTGAGATAAATCTGCAAATATCTCGGAAACGAAGCGAGCTATGGCAAAATGTTAAGAGACCTTTTTTGTAGAGAATTATGTTTCCTACAATTTATGTTCTATGATATTTTTTGATCAGAAGCGTAGTTTTCGAGATATATCGAGATATTTAAAAGTTCCGAAGCCGCACCAACATAATAGAGATACAGAAACACCGTGGCCCCTTTCTTTCAGATAACTATGCACTATTGCGAGCTGCAAATGCCACTTCCAGCTTAGCTGTGCTGAAGAGGAACAACAAGAAGAAGAAATATCTCGGAATATGTCCGTCAGGCCCCTTCCCTTGAGATATATCTGCAAATATCTCGGAAACGATGCCAGCTATGGGAAAATGTTAAGAGACCTTTTTTGTAGAGAATTATGTTTGCTACAATTTATGTTCTATGATATTTTTTGATCAGAAGCGTAGTTTTCGAGATATATCGAGATATTTAAAAGTTCCGAAGCCGCACCAACATAATAGAGATACAGAAACACCGTGGCCCCTTTCTTTCAGATAACTATGCACTATTGCGAGCTGTAAATGCCACTTCCAGCTTAGCTGTGCAGAAGAAGAACAACAAGAAGAAGAAATATCTCGAAATATGTCCGTCAGGCCCCTTCCCTTGAGATATATCTGCAAATATCTCGGAAACGAAGCGAGCTATGGCAAACTGTTAAGAGACCTTTTTTGTAGAGAATTATGTTTCCTACCATTTATGTTCTATGATATTTTTTGATCAGAAGCGTAGTTTTCGAGATATATCGAGATATTTAAAAGTTCCGAAGCCGCACCAACATAATAGAGATACAGAAACACCGTGGCCCCTCTCTTTGGGATAACTCTGCACTATTGCGAGCTGGAAATGCCACTTCCAGTTTAGCTGTGCAGAAGAAGAACAACAAGAAGAAGAAATATCTCGAAATATATCCGTCAGGACCCTTCCCTTGAGATAAATCTGCAAATATCTCGGAAACAAAGCGAGCTATTGCAAAACGTTAAGAGACCTTTTTTGTAGAGAATTAAGTTTCCTACTTTTTATGTTCTATGATATTTTTTGATCAGATGCGTAGTTCTCGAGATATATCAAGATATTTAAAAGTTCCGAAGCTGCACCAACATAATAGAGGTGCAGAAACACCGTGGCCTCTTTCTTTGAGATAACTCTGCACTATTGCGAGCTGCAAATGCCACTTCCAGCTCAGCTGTGCAGAAGAGGAACAACAAGAAGAAGAAATATCTCGGAATATGTCCGTCAGGCCCCTTCCCTTGAGATATATCTGCAAATATCTCCGAAACGATGCCAGCTATGGGAAAATGTTAAGAGACCTTTTTTGTAGAGAATTAAGTTTCCTACTTTTTATCTTCTATGATATTTTTTGATCAGATGCGTAGTTCTCGAGATATATCAAGATATTTAAAAGTTCCGAAGCCGCACCAACATAATAGAGATACAGAAACACCGTGGCCCCTTTCTTTGAGATAACTCTGCACTATTGCGAGCTGTAAATGCCACTTCCAGCTTAGCTGTGCAGAAGAAAAACAACAAGAAGAAGATATATCTCGAAATATGTCCGTCAGGCCCCTTCCCTTGAGATAAATCGGCAAATATCTCGGAAACGAAGAGAGCTATGGCAAAATGTTAAGAGACCTTTTTTGTAGAGAATTATGTTTCCTACTTTTTATGTTCTATGATATTTTTTGATCAGACGCGTAGTTCGCGAGATATATCAAGATATTTAAAAGTTCCGAAGCCGCACCAACGTAATAGAGATACAGAAACACCGTGGCCCCTTTCTTTGAGATAACTCTGCACTATTGCGAGCTGCAAATGCCACTTCCAGCTTAGCTGTGCAGAGGAAGAACAACAAGAAGAAGAAATATCTCGAAATATGTCCGTCAGGCCAGTTCCTTTGAGCTGAATCTGCAAATATCTCGGAAACGAAGCGAGCTATGGCAAAATGTTAAGAGACGTTTCTTGTAGACAATTATGTTTCCTACAATTTATGTTCTATGATATTTTTTGATCAGATGCGTAGTTCTCGAGATATATCAAGATATTTAAAAGTTCCGAAGCCGCACCAACATAATAGAGATACAGAAACACCGTGGCCCCTCTCTTTGAGATAACTCTGCACTATTGCGAGCTGGAAATGCCACGTCCAGTTTAGCTGTGCAGAAGAAGAACAACAAGAAGAAGAAATATCTCGAAATATGTCCGTCAGGCCCCTTCCCTTGAGATAAATCTGCAAATATCTCGGAAACGAAGCGAGCTATGGCAAAATGTTAAGAGACCTTTTTTGTAGAGAATTATGTTTCCTACTTTTTATGTCCTATGATATTTTTTGATCAGACGCGTAGTTCTCGAGATATATCAAGATATTTAAAAGTTCCGAAGCCGCACCAACATAATAGAGATACAGAAACACCGTGGCCCCTTTCTTTGAGATAACTCTGCACTATTGCGAGCTGCAAATGCCACTTCCAGCTTAGCTGGGCAGAAGAAGAACAACAAGAAGAAGAAATATCTCGAAATATGTCCGTCAGGCCCCTTCCCTTGAGATAAATCTGCAAATATCTCGGAAACGAAGCGAGCTATGGCAAAATGTTAAGAGACCTTATGTGTAGAGAATTATGTTTCCTACTTTTTATGTTCTATGGTATTTTTTGATCAGATGCGTAGTTCTCGAGATATATCAAGATATTTAAAAGTTCCGAAGCCGCACCAACATAATAGAGATACAGAAACACAGTGGCCCCTTTCTTTGAGATAACTGTGCACTATTGCGAGCTGCAAATGCCACTTCCAGCTTAGCTGTGCAGAAGAAGAACAACAAGAAGAAGAAATATCACGAAATATGTCCGTTAGGCCCCTTCCCTTGAGATAAATCTGCAAATATCTCGGAAACGAAGCGAGCTATGGCAAAATGTTAAGAGACCTTTTTTGTAGCGAATTAAGTTTCCTACTTTTTATGTTCTATGATATTTTTTGATCAGATGCGTAGTTCTCGAGATATATCAAGATATTTAAAAGTTCCGAAGCCGCACCAACATAATAGAGATACAGAAACACCGTGGCCCCTTTCTTTCAGATAGCTATGCACTATTGCGAGCTGCAAATGCCACTTCCAGCTTAGCTGTGCAGAAGAAGAACAGCAAGAAGAAGAAATATCTCGAAATATGTCCGTCAGGCCCCTTACCTTGAGATAAATCTGCAAATATCTCGGAAACGAAGCGAGCTATGGCAAAATGTTAAGAGACCTTTTTTGTAGAGAATTAAGTTTCCTACGTTTTATGTTCTATGATATTTTTTGATCAGATGCGTAGTTCTCGAGATATATCAAGATATTTAAAAGTTCCGAAGCCGCACCAACATAATAGAGATACAGAAACACCGTGGCCCCTTTCTTTGAGATAACTCTGCACTATTGCGAGCTGCAAATGCCACTTCCAGCTTAGCTGTGCAGAAGAAGAACAACAAGAAGAAGAAATATCTCGAAATATTTCCGTCAGGCCCCTTCCCTTGAGATAAATCTGCAAATATCTCGGAAACGAAGAGAGCTATGGCAAAATGATAAGAGACCTTTTTTGTAGAGAATTCAGTTTCCTACTTTTTATGTTCTATGATATTTTTTGATTAGATGCGTAGTTCTCGAGATATATCAAAATATTTAAAAGTTCCGAAGCCGCACCAACATAATAGAGATACAGAAACACCGTGGCCCCTTTCTTTGAGATAACTCTGCACTATTGCGAGCTGCAAATGCCACTTCCAGCTTAGCTGTGCAGAGGAAGAACAACAAGAAGAAGAAATATCTCGAAATATGTCCGTCAGGCCAGTTCCTTTGAGCTGAATCTGCAAATATCTCGGAAACGAAGCGAGCTATGGCAAAATGTTAAGAGACGTTTTTTGTAGAGAATTATGTTTCCTACAATTTATGTTCTATGATATTTTTTGATCAGCAGCGTAGTTTTCGAGATATATCGAGATATTTAAAAGTTCCGACGCCGCACCAACATAATAGAGATACAGAAACACCGTGGCCCCTTTCTTTGAGATAACTCTGCACTAGTGCGAGCCGCAAATGCCACTTCCAGCTTAGCTGTGCAGAAGAAGAACAACAAGAAGAAGAAATATCTCGAAATATGTCCGTCAGGCCCCTTCCCTTGAGATAAATCTGCAAATATCTCGGAAACGAAGCGAGCTATTGCAAAATGTTAAGAGACCTTTTTTGTAGAGAATTGAGTTTCCTACTTTTTATGTTCTATGATATTTTTTGATCAGATGCGTAGTTCTCGAGATATATCAAGATATTTAAAAGTTAAGAAGCCGCACCAACATAATAGAGATACAGAAACACCGTGGCTCCTTTCTTTGAGATAACTCTGCACTATTGCGACCTGGAAATGCCACTTCCAGTTTAGCTGTGCAGAAGAAGAACAACAAGAAGAAGAAATATCTCGAAATATGTCCGTTAGGCCCCTTCCCTTGAGATAAATCTGCAAATATCTCGGAAACGAAGCGAGCTATGGCAAAATGTTAAGAGACCTTTTTTGTAGAGAATTAAGTTTCCTACGTTTTATGTTCTATGATATTTTTTGATCAGATGCGTAGTTCTCGAGATATATCAAGATATTTAAAAGTTCCGAAGCCGCACCAACATAATAGAGATACAGAAACACCGTGGCCCCTTTCTTTCAGATAGCTATGCACTATTGCGAGCTGCAAATGCCACTTCCAGCTTAGCTGTGCAGAAGAAGAACAACAAGAAGAAGAAATATCTCGAAATATGTCCGTCAGGCCCCTTACCTTGAGATAAATCTGCAAATATCTCGGAAACGAAGCGAGCTATGGCAAAATGTTAAGAGACCGTTTTTGTAGCGAATTAAGTTTCCTACTTTTTATGTTCTATGATATTTTTTGATCAGATGCGTAGTTCTCGAGATATATCAAGATATTTAAAAGTTCCGAAGCCGCACCAACATAATAGAGATACAGAAACACCGTGGCCCCTTTCTTTGAGATAACTCTGCACTATTGCGAGCTGCAAATGCCACTTTCAGCTTAGCTGTGCAGAAGAAGAACAACAAGAAGAAGAAATATCTCGAAATATGTCCGTCAGGCCCCTTCCCTTGAGATAAATCTGCAAATATCTCGGAAACGAACCGCGCTATGGCAAAATGTTAAGAGACCTTTTTTGTAGAGAATTATGTTTCCTACAATTTATGTTCTATGATATTTTTTGATCAGAAGCATAGTTTTCGAGATATATCGAGATATTTAAAAGTTCCGAAGCCGCACCAACATAATAGAGATACAGAAACACCGTGGCCCCTTTCGTTGAGATAACTCTGCACTATTGCGAACCGCAAATGCCACTTCCAGCTTAGCTGTGCAGAACAAGAACAACAAGAAGAAGAAATATCTCGAAATATGTCCGTCAGGCCCCTTCCCTTGAGATAAATCTGCAAATATCTCGGAAACGAAGCGAGCTATGGCAAAATGTTAAGAGACCTTTTTTGTAGAGAATTATGTTTCCTACAATTTATGTTCTATGATATTTTTCGATCAGAAGCGTAGTTTTCGAGATATATCAAGATATTCAAAAGTTCCGAAGCCGCACCAACATAATAGAGATACAGAAACACCGTGGCCCCTTTCTTTGAGATAACTCTGCACTATTGCGAGCTGCAAATGCCACTTCCAGCTTAGCTGTGCAGAGGAAGAACAACAAGAAGAAGGAATATCTCGAAATATGTCCGTCAGGCCAGTTCCTTTGAGCTGAATCTGCAAATATCTCGGAAACGAAGCGAGCTATGGCAAAATGTTAAGAGACGTTTTTTGTAGAGAATTATGTTTCCTACAATTTATGTTCTATGATATTTTTTGATCAGAAGCGTAGTTTTCGAGATATATCGAGATATTTAAAAGTTCCGAAGCCGCACCAACATAATAGAGATACAGAAACACCGTGGCCCCTTTCTTTGAGATAACTCTGCACTAGTGCGAGCCGCAAATGCCACTTCCAGCTTAGCTGTGCAGAACAAGAACAACAAGAAGAAGAAATATCTCGAAATATGTCCGTCAGGCACATTCCCTTGAGATAAATCTGCAAATATCTCGGAAACGAAGCGAGCTATTGCAAAATGTTAAGAGACCTTTTTTGTAGAGAATTGAGTTTCCTACTTTTTATGTTCTATGATATTTTTTGATCAGATGCGTAGTTCTCGAGATATATCAACATATTTAAAAGTTCCGAAGCCGCACCAACATAATAGAGATACAGAAACACCGTGGCCCCTTTCTTTCAGATAACTATGCACTATTGCGAGCTGCAAATGCCACTTCCAGCTTAGCTGTGCAGAAGAAGAACAACAAGAAGAAGAAATATCTCGAAATATGTCCGTCAGGCCCCTTACCTTGAGATAAATCTGCAAATATCTCGGAAACGAAGCGAGCTATGGCAAAATGTTAAGAGACCTTTTTTGTAGAGAATTAAGTTTCCTACTTTTTATCTTCTATGATATTTTCTGATCAGATGCGTAGTTCTCGAGATATATCAAGATATTTAAAAGTTCCGAAGCCGCACCAACATAATAGAGATACAGAAACACCGTGGCCCCTTTCTTTGAGATAACTCTGCACTATTGCGAGCTGCAAATGCCACTTTCAGCTTAGCTGTGCAGAAGAAGAACAACAAGAAGAAGAAATATCTCGAAATATGTCCGTCAGGCCCCTTCCCTTGAGATAAATCTGCAAATATCTCGGAAACGAAGCGAGCTATGGCAAAATGTTAAGAGACCTTTTTTGTAGAGAATTATGTTTCCTACAATTTATGTTCTATGATATTTTTTGTTCACAAGCGTAGTTTTCGAGATATATCGAGATATTTAAAAGTTCCGAAGCCGCACCAACATTATAGAGATACAGAAACACCGTGGCCCCTTTCGTTGAGATAACTCTGCACTAGTGCGAGCCGCAAATGCCACTTCCAGCTTAGCTGTGCAGAAGAAGAACAACAAGAAGAAGAAATACCTCGAAATATGTCCGTCAGGCCCCTTCCCTTGAGATAAATCTGCAAATATCTCGGAAACGAAGCGAGCTATGGCAAAATGTTAAGAGACCTTTTTTGTAGAGAATTAAGTTTCCTACTTTGTATGTTCTATGATATTTTTTGATCAGACGCGTAGTTCTCGAGATATATCAAGATATTTAAAAGTTCCGAAGCCGCACCAACAGAATAGAGATACAGAAACACCGTGGCCCCTTTCTTTGAGATAACTCTGCACTATTGCGAGCTGCAAATGCCACTTTCAGCTTAGCTGTGCAGAAGAAGAACAACAAGAAGAAGAAATATCTCGAAATATGTCCGTCAGGCCCCTTCCCTTGAGATAAATCTGCAAATATCTCGGAAACGAAGAGAGCTATGGCAAAATGTTAAGGGACCTTTTTTGTAGAGAATTAGGTTTCCTACTTTTTATGTTCTATGATATTTTTTGATCAGATGCGTAGTTCTCGAGATATATCAAGATATTTAAAAGTTCCGAAGCCGCACCAACATAATAGAGATACAGAAACACCGTGGCCCCTTTCTTTGAGATAACTCTGCACTATTGCGAGCTGTAAATACCACTTCCAGTTAAGCTGTGCAGAAGAAGAACAACAAGAAGAAGAAATATCTCGAAATATGTCCGTCAGGCCCCTTCCCTTGAGATATATCTGCAAATATCTCGGAAACGAAGCGAGCTATGGCAAAATGTTAAGAGACCTTTTTTGTAGAGAATTATGTTTCCTACAATTTATGTTCTATGATATTTTTTGTTCAGAAGCGTAGTTTTCGAGATATATCGAGATATTTAAAAGTTCCGAAGCCGCACCAACATTATAGAGATACAGAAACACCGTGGCCCCTTTCGTTGAGATAACTCTGCACTAGCGCGAGCCGCAAATGCCACTTCCAGCTTAGCTGTGCAGAAGAAGAACAACAAGAAGAAGAAATATCTCGAAATATGTCCGTCAGGCCCCTTCCCTTGAGATAAATCTGCAAATATCTCGGAAACGATGCGAGCTATGGCAAAATGTTAAGAGACCTTTTTTGTAGAGAATTAAGTTTCCTACTTTGTATGTTCTATGATATTTTTTGATCAGACGCGTAGTTCTCGAGATATATCAAGATGTTTAACAGTTCCGAAGCCGCACCAACATAATAGAGATACAGAAACACCGTGGCCCCTTTCTTTGACATATCTCTGCACTATTGCGAGCTGCAAATGCCACTTCCAGCTTAGCTGCGCAGAAGAAGAACAACAAGAAGAAGAAATATCTCGAAATATGTCCGTCAGGCCCCTTCCCTTGAGATATATCTGCAAATATCTCGGAAACGAAGCGAGCTATGGCAAAATGTTAAGAGACCTTTTTTGTAGAGAATTATGTTTCCTACAATTTACGTTCTATGATATTTTTTGATCAGATGCGTAGTTCTCGAGATATACCAAGATATTTAAAAGTTCCGAAGCCGCACCAACATAATAGAGATACAGAAACACCGTGGCCCCTTTCTTTGAGATAACTCTGCACTATTGCGAGCTGCAAATGCCACTTCCAGCTTAGCTGTGCAGAGGAAGAACAACAAGAAGAAGGAATATCTCGAAATATGTCCTTCAGGCCAGTTCCTTTGAGCTGAATCTGCAAATATCTCGGAAACGAAGCGAGCTATGGCAAAATGTTAAGAGACGTTTTTTGTAGAGAATTATGTTTCCTACAATTTATGTTCTATGATATTTTTTGATCAGAAGCGTAGTTTTCGAGATATATCGAGATATTTAAAAGTTCCGAAGCCGCACCAACATAATAGAGATACAGAAACACCGTGGCCCCTTTCTTTGAGATAACTCTGCACTAGTGCGAGCCGCAAATGCCACTTCCAGCTTAGCTGTGCAGAACAAGAACAACAAGAAGAAGAAATATCTCGAAATATGTCCGTCAGGCACCTTCCCTTGAGATAAATCTGCAAATATCTCGGAAACGAAGCGAGCTATTGCAAAATGTTAAGAGACCTTTTTTGTAGAGAATTGAGTTTCCTACTTTTTATGTTCTATGATATTTTTTGATCAGATGCGTAGTTCTCGAGATATATCAAGATATTTAAAAGTTCCGAAGCCGCACCAACATAATAGAGATACAGAAACACCGTGGCTCCTTTCTTTCAGATAACTATGCACTATTGCGAGCTGCAAATGCCACTTCCAGCTTAGCTGTGCAGAAGAAGAACAACAAGAAGAAGAAATATCTCGAAATATGTCCGTCAGGCCCCATACCTTGAGATAAATCTGCAAATATCTCGGAAACGAAGCGAGCTATGGCAAAATGTTAATAGACCTTTTTTGTAGAGAATTAAGTTTCCTACTTTTTATGTTCTATGATATTTTTTGATCAGATGCGTAGTTCTCGAGATATATCAAGATATTCAAGAGTTCCGAAGCCGCACCAACATAATAGAGATACAAAAACACCGTGGCCCCTTTCTTTGAGATAACTCTGCACTATTGCGAGCTGCAAATGCCACTTCCAGCTTAGCTGTGCAGTGGAAGAACAACAAGAAGAAGAAATATCTCGAAATATGTCCGTCAGGCCAGTTCCTTTGAGCTGAATCTGCAAATATCTCGGAAACGAAGCGAGCTATGGCAAAATGTTAAGAGACGTTTTTTGTAGAGAATTATGTTTCCTACTTTTTATGTTCTATGATATTTTTTGATCAGAAGCGTAGTTCTCGAGATATATCAAGATATTTAAAAGTTCCGAAGCCGCACCAACATAATAGGGATACAGAAACACCGTGGCCCCGTTCTTTGAGATAACTCTGCACTAGTGCGAGCCGCAAATGCCACTTCCAGCTTAGCTGTGCAGAAGAAGAACAACAAGAAGAAGAAATATCTCGAAATATGTCCGTCAGGCCCCTTCCCTTGAGATATATCTGCAAATATCTCGGAAACGAAGCGAGCTATGGCAAAATGTTAAGAGACCTTTTTTGTAGAGAATTATGTTTCCTACAATTTATGTTCTATGATATTTTTTCATCAGAAGCGTAGTTTTCGAGATATATCGAGATATTTAAAAGTTCCGAAGCCGCACCAACATTATAGAGATACAGAAACACCGTGGCCCCTTTCGTTGAGATAACTCTGCACTAGCGCGAGCCGCAAATGCCACTTCCAGCTTAGCTGTGCAGAAGAAGAACAACAAGAAGAAGAAATATCTCGAAATATGTCCGTCAGGCCCCTTCCCTTGAGATAAATCTGCAAATATCTCGGAAACGATGCGAGCTATGGCAAAATGTTAAGAGACCTTTTTTGTAGAGAATTAAGTTTCCTACTTTGTATGTTCTATGATATTTTTTGATCAGACGCGTAGTTCTCGAGATATATCAAGATGTTTAACAGTTCCGAAGCCGCACCAACATAATAGAGATACAGAAACACCGTGGCCCCTTTCTTTGACATATCTCTGCACTATTGCGAGCTGCAAATGCCACTTCCAGCTTAGCTGCGCAGAAGAAGAACAACAAGAAGAAGAAATATCTCGAAATATGTCCGTCAGGCCCCTTCCCTTGAGATATATCTGCAAATATCTCGGAAACGAAGCGAGCTATGGCAAAATGTTAAGAGACCTTTTTTGTAGAGAATTATGTTTCCTACAATTTACGTTCTATGATATTTTTTGATCAGATGCGTAGTTCTCGAGATATATCAAGATATTCAAGAGTTCCGAAGCCGCACCAACATAATAGAGATACAAAAACACCGTGGCCCCTTTCTTTGAGATAACTCTGCACTATTGCGAGCTGCAAATGCCACTTCCAGCTTAGCTGTGCAGTGGAAGAACAACAAGAAGAAGAAATATCTCGAAATATGTCCGTCAGGCCAGTTCCTTTGAGCTGAATCTGCAAATATCTCGGAAACGAAGCGAGCTATGGCAAAATGTTAAGAGACGTTTTTTGTAGAGAATTATGTTTCCTACTTTTTATGTTCTATGATATTTTTTGATCAGAAGCGTAGTTCTCGAGATATATCAAGATATTTAAAAGTTCCGAAGCCGCACCAACATAATAGGGATACAGAAACACCGTGGCCCCGTTCTTTGAGATAACTCTGCACTAGTGCGAGCCGCAAATGCCACTTCCAGCTTAGCTGTGCAGAAGAAGAACAACAAGAAGAAGAAATATCTCGAAATATGTCCGTCAGGCCCCTTCCCTTGAGATATATCTGCAAATATCTCGGAAACGAAGCGAGCTATGGCAAAATGTTAAGAGACCTTTTTTGTAGAGAATTATGTTTCCTACAATTTATGTTCTATGATATTTTTTCATCAGAAGCGTAGTTTTCGAGATATATCGAGATATTTAAAAGTTCCGAAGCCGCACCAACATAATAGAGATACAGAAACACTGTGGCCCCTTTCGTTGAGATAACTCTGCACTAGTGCGAGCCGCAAATGCCACTTCCAGCTTAGCTGTGCTGAAGAAGAACAACAAGAAGAAGAAATATCTCGAAATATGTCCGTCAGGCCCCTTCCCTTGAGATAAATCTGCAAATATCTCGGAAACGAAGCGAGCTATGGCAAAATGTTAAGAGACCTTTTTTGTAGAGAATTATGTTTCCTACAATTTATGTTCTATGATATTTTATGATCAGATGCGTAGTTTTCGAGATATATCGAGATATTTAAAAGTTCCGAAGCCGCACCAACATAATAGAGATACAGAAACACCGTGGCCCCTTTCTTTGAGATAACTCTGCACTAGTGCGAGCCGCAAATGCCACTTCCAGCTTAGCTGTGCAGAACAAGAACAACAAGAAGAAGAAATATCTCGAAATATGTCCGTCAGGCACCTTCCCTTGAGATAAATCTGCAAATATCTCGGAAACGAAGCGAGCTATTGCAAAATGTTAAGAGACCTTTTTTGTAGAGAATTGAGTTTCCTACTTTTTATGTTCTATGATATTTTTTGATCAGATGCGTAGTTCTCGAGATATATCAAGATATTTAAAAGTTCCGAAGCCGCACCAACATAATAGAGATACAGAAACACCGTGGCCCCTTTCTTTCAGATAACTATGCACTATTGCGAGCTGCAAATGCCACTTCCAGCTTAGCTGTGCAGAAGAAGAACAACAAGAAGAAGAAATATCTCGAAATATGTCCGTCAGGCCCCTTACCTTGAGATAAATCTGCAAATATCTCGGAAACGAAGCGAGCCATGGCAAAATGTTAAGAGACCTTTTTTGTAGAGAATTATGTTTCCTACAATTTATGTTCTATGATATTTTTTGATCAGAAGCGTAGTTTTCGAGATATATCGAGATATTTAAAAGTTCCGAAGCCGCACCAACATAATAGAGATACAGAAACACCGTGGCCCCTTTCGTTGAGATAACTCTGCACTAGTGCGAGCCGCAAATGCCACTTCCAGCTTAGCTGTGCAGAAGAAGAACAACAAGAAGAAGAAATATCTCGAAATATGTCCGTCAGGCCCCTTCCCTTGAGATAAATCTGCAAATATCTCGGAAACGAAGCGAGCTATGGCAAAATGTGTAGAGACCTTTTTTGTAGAGAATTAAGTTTCCTACTTTTTATGTTCTATGATATTTTTTGATCAGATGCGTAGTTCTCGAGATATATCAAGATATTCAAAAGTTCCGAAGCCGCACCAACATAATAGAGATACAGAAACACCGTGGCCCCTTTCTTTGAGATAACACTACACTATTGCGAGCTGCAAATGCCACTTCCAGCTTAGCTGTGCAGAGGAAGAACAACAAGAAGAAGGAATATCTCGAAATATGTCCGTCAGGCCAGTTCCTTTGAGCTGAATCTGCAAATATCTCGGAAACGAAGCGAGCTATGGCAAAATGTTAAGAGACGTTTTTTGTAGAGAATTATGTTTCCTACAATTTATGTTCTATGATATTTTTTGATCAGAAGCGTAGTTTTCGAGATATATCGAGATATTTAAAAGTTCCGAAGCCGCACCAACATAATAGAGATACAGAAACACCGTGGCCCCTTTCTTTGAGATAACTCTGCACTAGTGCGAGCCGCAAATGCCACTTCCAGCTTAGCTGTGCAGAACAAGAACAACAAGAAGAAGAAATATCTCGAAATATGTCCGTCAGGCACCTTCCCTTGAGATAAATCTGCAAATATCTCGGAAACGAAGCGAGCTATTGCAAAATGTTAAGAGACCTTTTTTGTAGAGAATTGAGTTTCCTACTTTTTATGTTCTATGATATTTTTTGATCAGATGCGTAGTTCTCGAGATATATCAAGATATTTAAAAGTTCCGAAGCCGCACCAACATAATAGAGATACAGAAACACCGTGGCTCCTTTCTTTCAGATAACTATGCACTATTGCGAGCTGCAAATGCCACTTCCAGCTTAGCTGTGCAGAAGAAGAACAACAAGAAGAAGAAATATCTCGAAATATGTCCGTCAGGCCCCTTACCTTGAGATAAATCTGCAAATATCTCGGACACGAAGCGAGCTATGGCAAAATGTTAAGAGACCTTTTTTGTAGAGAATTAAGTTTCCTACTTTTTATGTTCTATGATATTTTTTGATCAGATGCGTAGTTCTCGAGATATATCAAGATATTCAAGAGTTCCGAAGCCGCACCAACATAATAGAGATACAGAAACACCGTGGCCCCTTTCTTTGAGATAACTCTGCACTATTGCGAGCTGCAAATGCCACTTCCAGCTTAGCTGTGCAGTGGAAGAACAACAAGAAGAAGAAATATCTCGAAATATGTCCGTCAGGCCAGTTCCTTTGAGCTGAATCTGCAAATATCTCGGAAACGAAGCGAGCTATGGCAAAATGTTAAGAGACGTTTTTTGTAGAGAATTATGTTTCCTACTTTTTATGTTCTATGATATTTTTTGATCAGAAGCGTAGTTCTCGAGATATATCAAGATATTTAAAAGTTCCGAAGCCGCACCAACATAATAGGGATACAGAAACACCGTGGCCCCGTTCTTTGAGATAACTCTGCACTAGTGCGAGCCGCAAATGCCACTTCCAGCTTAGCTGTGCAGAAGAAGAACAACAAGAAGAAGAAATATCTCGAAATATGTCCGTCAGGCCCCTTCCCTTGAGATATATCTGCAAATATCTCGGAAACGAAGCGAGCTATGGCAAAATGTTAAGAGACCTTTTTTGTAGAGAATTATGTTTCCTACAATTTATGTTCTATGATATTTTTTCATCAGAAGCGTAGTTTTCGAGATATATCGAGATATTCAAAAGTTCCGAAGCCGCACCAACATAATAGAGATACAGAAACACTGTGGCCCCTTTCGTTGAGATAACTCTGCACTAGTGCGAGCCGCAAATGCCACTTCCAGCTTAGCTGTGCTGAAGAAGAACAACAAGAAGAAGAAATATCTCGAAATATGTCCGTCAGGCCCCTTCCCTTGAGATAAATCTGCAAATATCTCGGAAACGAAGCGAGCTATGGCAAAATGTTAAGAGACCTTTTTTGTAGAGAATTAAGTTTCCTACTTTTTATGTTCTATGATATTTTTTGATCAGATGCGTAGTTCTCGAGATATATCAAGATATTCAAAAGTTCCGAAGCCGCACCAACATAATAGAGATACAGAAACACCGTGGCCCCTTTCTTTGAGATAACTCTGCACTATTGCGAGCTGCAAATGCCACTTCCAGCTTAGCTGTGCAGTGGAAGAACAACAAGAAGAAGAAATATCTCGAAATATGTCCGTCAGGCCAGTTCCTTTGAGCTGAATCTGCAAACATCTCGGAAACGAAGCGAGCTATGGCAAAATGTTAAGAGACGCTTTTTGTAGAGAATTATGTTTCCTACAATTTATGTTCTATGATATTTTTTGATCAGAAGCGTAGTTCTCGAGATATATCAAGATATTTAAAAGTTCCGAAGCCGCACCAACATAATAGGGATACAGAAACACCGTGGCCCCGTTCTTTGAGATAACTCTGCACTAGTGCGAGCCGCAAATGCCACTTCCAGCTTAGCTGTGCAGAAGAAGAACAACAAGAAGAAGAAATATCTCGAAATATGTCCGTCAGGCCCCTTCCCTTGAGATAAATATGCAAATATCTCGGAAACGAAGCGAGCTATGGCAAAATGTTAAGCGACCTTTTTTGTAGAGAATTAAGTTTCCTACTTTTTATGTTCTATGATATTTTTTGATCAGATGCGTAGTTCTCGAGATATATCAAGATATTTAAAAGTTCCGAAGCCGCACCAACATAATAGAGATACAGAAACACCGTGGCCCCTTTCTTTGAGATAACTCTGCACTATTGCGAGCTGTAAATGCCACTTCCAGCTTAGCTGTGCAGAAGAAGAACAACAAGAAGAAGAAATATCTCGAAATATGTCCGTCAGGCCCCTTCCCTTGAGATATATCTGCAAATATCTCGGAAACGAAGCGAGCTATGGCAAAATGTTAAGAGACCTTTTTTGTAGAGAATTAAGTTTCCTACTTTTTATGTCCTATGATATTTTTCGATCAGATGCGTAGTTCTCGAGATATATCAAGATATTTAAAAGTTCCGAAGCCGCACCAACATAATAGAGATACAGAAACACCGTGGCCCCTTTCTTTGAGATAACTCTGCACTATTGCGAGCTGGAAATGCCACTGCCAGTTTAGCTGTGCAGAAGAAGAACAACAAGAAGAAGAAATATCTCGAAATATGTCCGTCAGGACCCTTCCCTTGAGATAAATCTGCAAATATCTCGGAAACGAAGCGAGCTATGGCAAAACGTTAAGAGACCTTTTTTGTAGAGAA
Organism: Osmia lignaria lignaria; assembly: GCF_051020975.1. Taxonomy (NCBI): domain Eukaryota; kingdom Metazoa; phylum Arthropoda; class Insecta; order Hymenoptera; family Megachilidae; genus Osmia; species Osmia lignaria. The sequence goes on along the minus strand of NW_027478167.1, from coordinate 1,082,164 downwards.
TTATGTTTCCTACAATTTATGTTCTATGATATTTTTCTGTCAGAAGCGTAGTTTTCGAGATATATCGAGATATTTAAAAGTTCCGAAGCCGTACCAACATAATAGAGATACAGGAACACCGTGGCCCCTTTCTTTGAGATAACTCTGCACTATTGCGAGCTGCAAATGCCACTTCCAGCTTAGCTGTGCAGAAGAAGAACAACAAGAAGAAGAAATATCTCGAAATATGTCCGTCAGGCCCCTTCCCTTGACATATATCTGCAAATATCTCGGAAACGAAGCGAGCTATGGCAAAATGTTAAGAGACCTTATTTGTAGAGAATTAAGTTTCCTACTTTTTATGTTCTATGATATTATTTGATCAGATGCGTAGTTCTCGAGATATATCAAGATATTTAAAAGTTTCGAAGCCGCACCAACATAATAGAGATACAGAAACACCGTGGCCCCTTTCTTTGAGATAACTCTGCACTATTGCGAGCTGCAAATGCCACTTCCAGCTTAGCTGTGCAGAAGAAGAACAACAAGAAGAAGAAATATCTCGAAATATGTCCGTCACGACCCTTCCCTTGAGATAAATCTGCAAATATCTCGGAAACGAAGCCAGCTATGGCAAAACGTTAAGAGACCTTTTTTGTAGAGAATTAAGTTTCCTACTTTTTATGATCTATGATATTTTTTTATCAGAAGCGTAGTTTTCGAGATATATCGAGATATTTAAAAGTTCCGAAGCCGCACCAACATAATAGAGATACAGAAACACCTTGGCCCCTTTCTTTGGGATAACTCTGCACTATTGCGAGCTGGAAATGCCACTTCCAGTTTAGCTGTGCAGAAGAAGAACAACAAGAAGAAGAAATATCTCGAAATATGTCCGTCAGGACCCTTCCCTTGAGATAAATCTGCAAATATCTCGGAAACGAAGCGAGCTATGGCAAAACGTTAAGAGACCTTTTTTGTAGAGAACCATGTTTCCTACAATTTATGTTCTATGATATTTTTTTATCAGAAGCGTAGTTTTCGAGATATATCGAGATATTTAAAAGTTCCGAAGCCGTACCAACATAATAGAGATACAGAAACACCGTGGCCCCTTTCTTTGAGATAACTCTGCACTATTGCGAGCTGTAAATGCCACTTCCAGCTTAGCTGTGCAGAAGAAGAACAACAAGAAGAAGAAATATCTCGAAATATGTCCGTCAGGCCCCTTCCCTTGAGATATATCTGCAAATATCTCGGAAACGAAGCGAGCTATGGCAAAATGTTAAGAGACCTTTTTTGTAGAGAATTAAGTTTCCTACTTTTTATGTCCTATGATATTTTTCGATCAGATGCGTAGTTCTCGAGATATATCAAGATATTTAAAAGTTCCGAAGCCGCACCAACATAATAGAGATACAGAAACACCGTGGCCCCTTTCTTTGAGATAACTCTGCACTATTGCGAGCTGGAAATGCCACTTCCAGTTTAGCTGTGCAGAAGAAGAACAACAAGAAGAAGAAATATCTCGAAATATGTCCGTCAGGACCCTTCCCTTGAGATAAATCTGCAAATATCTCGGAAACGAAGCGAGCTATGGCAAAACGTTAAGAGACCTTTTTTGTAGAGAATTATGTTTCCTACAATTTATGTTCTATGATATTTTTCTGTCAGAAGCGTAGTTTTCGAGATATATCGAGATATTTAAAAGTTCCGAAGCCGTACCAACATAATAGAGATACAGGAACACCGTGGCCCCTTTCTTTGAGATAACTCTGCACTATTGCGAGCTGCAAATGCCACTTCCAGCTTAGCTGTGCAGAAGAAGAACAACAAGAAGAAGAAATATCTCGAAATATGTCCGTCAGGCCCCTTCCCTTGACATATATCTGCAAATATCTCGGAAACGAAGCGAGCTATGGCAAAATGTTAAGAGACCTTATTTGTAGAGAATTAAGTTTCCTACTTTTTATGTTCTATGATATTATTTGATCAGATGCGTAGTTCTCGAGATATATCAAGATATTTAAAAGTTTCGAAGCCGCACCAACATAATAGAGATACAGAAACACCGTGGCCCCTTTCTTTGAGATAACTCTGCACTATTGCGAGCTGCAAATGCCACTTCCAGCTTAGCTGTGCAGAAGAAGAACAACAAGAAGAAGAAATATCTCGAAATATGTCCGTCAGTCCCCTTCCCTTGAGATAAATCTGCAAATATCTCGGAAATGAAGCGAGCTATGGCAAAATGTTAAGAGACCTTTTTTGTAGAGAATTAAGTTTCCTACTTTTTATGTTCTATGATATTTTTTGATCAGATGCGTAGTTCTCGAGATATATCAAGATATTTAAAAGTTCCGAAGCCGCACCAACATAATAGAGATACAGAAACACCGTGGCCCCTTTCTTTGAGATAACTCTGCGCTATTGCGAGCTGGAAATGCCACTTCCAGTTTAGCTGTGCAGAAGAAGAACAACAAGAAGAAGAAATATCTCGAAATATGTCCGTCAGGCCCCTTCCCTTGAGATATATCTGCAAATATCTCGGAAACGAAGCGAGCTATGGCAAAATGTTAAGAGACCTTTTTTGTAGAGAATTAAGTTTCCTACTTTTTATGTTCTATGATATTTTTTGATCAGATGCGTAGTTCTCGACATATATCAAGATATTTAAAAGTTCCGAAGCCGCACCAAAATAATAGAGATACAGAAACACCGTAGCCCCTTTCTTTGAGATAACTCTGCGCTATTGCGAGCTGGAAATGCCACTTCCAGTTTAGCTGTGCAGAAGAAGAACAACAAGAAGAAGAAATATCTCGAAATATGTCCGTCACGACCCTTCCCTTGAGATAAATCTGCAAATATCTCGGAAACGAAGCCAGCTATGGCAAAACGTTAAGAGACCTTTTTTGTAGAGAATTAACTTTCCTACTTTTTATGTTCTATGATATTTTTTTATCAGAAGCGTAGTTTTCGAGATATATCGAGATATTTAAAAGTTCCGAAGCCGCACCAACATAATAGAGATACAGAAACACCTTGGCCCCTTTCTTTGGGATAACTCTGCACTATTGCGAGCTGGAAATGCCACTTCCAGTTTAGCTGTGCAGAAGAAGAACAACAAGAAGAAGAAATATCTCGAAATATGTCCGTCAGGACCCTTCCCTTGAGATAAATCTGCAAATATCTCGGAAACGAAGCGAGCTATGGCAAAACGTTAAGAGACCTTTTTTGTAGAGAACTATGTTTCCTACAATTTATGTTCTATGATATTTTTTTATCAGAAGCGTAGTTTTCGAGATATATCGAGATATTTAAAAGTTCCGAAGCCGTACCAACATAATAGAGATACAGAAACACCGTGGCCCCTTTCTTTGAGATAACTCTGCACTATTGCGAGCTGTAAATGCCACTTCCAGCTTAGCTGTGCAGAAGAAGAACAACAAGAAGAAGAAATATCTCGAAATATGTCCGTCAGGCCCCTTCCCTTGAGATATATCTGCAAATATCTCGGAAACGAAGCGAGCTATGGCAAAATGTTAAGAGACCTTTTTTGTAGAGAATTAAGTTTCCTACTTTTTATGTCCTATGATATTTTTCGATCAGATGCGTAGTTCTCGAGATATATCAAGATATTTAAAAGTTCCGAAGCCGCACCAACATAATAGAGATACAGAAACACCGTGGCCCCTTTCTTTGAGATAACTCTGCACTATTGCGAGCTGGAAATGCCACTTCCAGTTTAGCTGTGCAGAAGAAGAACAACAAGAAGAAGAAATATCTCGAAATATGTCCGTCAGGACCCTTCCCTTGAGATAAATCTGCAAATATCTCGGAAACGAAGCGAGCTATGGCAAAACGTTAAGAGACCTTTTTTGTAGAGAATTATGTTTCCTACAATTTATGTTCTATGATATTTTTCTGTCAGAAGCGTAGTTTTCGAGATATATCGAGATATTTAAAAGTTCCGAAGCCGTACCAACATAATAGAGATACAGGAACACCGTGGCCCCTTTCTTTGAGATAACTCTGCACTATTGCGAGCTGCAAATGCCACTTCCAGCTTAGCTGTGCAGAAGAAGAACAACAAGAAGAAGAAATATCTCGAAATATGTCCGTCAGGCCCCTTCCCTTGACATATATCTGCAAATATCTCGGAAACGAAGCGAGCTATGGCAAAATGTTAAGAGACCTTATTTGTAGAGAATTAAGTTTCCTACTTTTTATGTTCTATGATATTATTTGATCAGATGCGTAGTTCTCGAGATATATCAAGATATTTAAAAGTTTCGAAGCCGCACCAACATAATAGAGATACAGAAACACCGTGGCCCCTTTCTTTGAGATAACTCTGCACTATTGCGAGCTGCAAATGCCACTTCCAGCTTAGCTGTGCAGAAGAAGAACAACAAGAAGAAGAAATATCTCGAAATATGTCCGTCACGACCCTTCCCTTGAGATAAATCTGCAAATATCTCGGAAACGAAGCCAGCTATGGCAAAACGTTAAGAGACCTTTTTTGTAGAGAATTAAGTTTCCTACTTTTTATGATCTATGATATTTTTTTATCAGAAGCGTAGTTTTCGAGATATATCGAGATATTTAAAAGTTCCGAAGCCGCACCAACATAATAGAGATACAGAAACACCTTGGCCCCTTTCTTTGGGATAACTCTGCACTATTGCGAGCTGGAAATGCCACTTCCAGTTTAGCTGTGCAGAAGAAGAACAACAAGAAGAAGAAATATCTCGAAATATGTCCGTCAGGACCCTTCCCTTGAGATAAATCTGCAAATATCTCGGAAACGAAGCGAGCTATGGCAAAACGTTAAGAGACCTTTTTTGTAGAGAACCATGTTTCCTACAATTTATGTTCTATGATATTTTTTTATCAGAAGCGTAGTTTTCGAGATATATCGAGATATTTAAAAGTTCCGAAGCCGTACCAACATAATAGAGATACAGAAACACCGTGGCCCCTTTCTTTGAGATAACTCTGCACTATTGCGAGCTGTAAATGCCACTTCCAGCTTAGCTGTGCAGAAGAAGAACAACAAGAAGAAGAAATATCTCGAAATATGTCCGTCAGGCCCCTTCCCTTGAGATATATCTGCAAATATCTCGGAAACGAAGCGAGCTATGGCAAAATGTTAAGAGACCTTTTTTGTAGAGAATTAAGTTTCCTACTTTTTATGTCCTATGATATTTTTCGATCAGATGCGTAGTTCTCGAGATATATCAAGATATTTAAAAGTTCCGAAGCCGCACCAACATAATAGAGATACAGAAACACCGTGGCCCCTTTCTTTGAGATAACTCTGCACTATTGCGAGCTGGAAATGCCACTTCCAGTTTAGCTGTGCAGAAGAAGAACAACAAGAAGAAGAAATATCTCGAAATATGTCCGTCAGGACCCTTCCCTTGAGATAAATCTGCAAATATCTCGGAAACGAAGCGAGCTATGGCAAAACGTTAAGAGACCTTTTTTGTAGAGAATTATGTTTCCTACAATTTATGTTCTATGATATTTTTCTGTCAGAAGCGTAGTTTTCGAGATATATCGAGATATTTAAAAGTTCCGAAGCCGTACCAACATAATAGAGATACAGGAACACCGTGGCCCCTTTCTTTGAGATAACTCTGCACTATTGCGAGCTGCAAATGCCACTTCCAGCTTAGCTGTGCAGAAGAAGAACAACAAGAAGAAGAAATATCTCGAAATATGTCCGTCAGGCCCCTTCCCTTGACATATATCTGCAAATATCTCGGAAACGAAGCGAGCTATGGCAAAATGTTAAGAGACCTTATTTGTAGAGAATTAAGTTTCCTACTTTTTATGTTCTATGATATTATTTGATCAGATGCGTAGTTCTCGAGATATATCAAGATATTTAAAAGTTTCGAAGCCGCACCAACATAATAGAGATACAGAAACACCGTGGCCCCTTTCTTTGAGATAACTCTGCACTATTGCGAGCTGCAAATGCCACTTCCAGCTTAGCTGTGCAGAAGAAGAACAACAAGAAGAAGAAATATCTCGAAATATGTCCGTCAGTCCCCTTCCCTTGAGATAAATCTGCAAATATCTCGGAAATGAAGCGAGCTATGGCAAAATGTTAAGAGACCTTTTTTGTAGAGAATTAAGTTTCCTACTTTTTATGTTCTATGATATTTTTTGATCAGATGCGTAGTTCTCGAGATATATCAAGATATTTAAAAGTTCCGAAGCCGCACCAACATAATAGAGATACAGAAACACCGTGGCCCCTTTCTTTGAGATAACTCTGCGCTATTGCGAGCTGGAAATGCCACTTCCAGTTTAGCTGTGCAGAAGAAGAACAACAAGAAGAAGAAATATCTCGAAATATGTCCGTCAGGCCCCTTCCCTTGAGATATATCTGCAAATATCTCGGAAACGAAGCGAGCTATGGCAAAATGTTAAGAGACCTTTTTTGTAGAGAATTAAGTTTCCTACTTTTTATGTTCTATGATATTTTTTGATCAGATGCGTAGTTCTCGACATATATCAAGATATTTAAAAGTTCCGAAGCCGCACCAAAATAATAGAGATACAGAAACACCGTAGCCCCTTTCTTTGAGATAACTCTGCGCTATTGCGAGCTGGAAATGCCACTTCCAGTTTAGCTGTGCAGAAGAAGAACAACAAGAAGAAGAAATATCTCGAAATATGTCCGTCACGACCCTTCCCTTGAGATAAATCTGCAAATATCTCGGAAACGAAGCCAGCTATGGCAAAACGTTAAGAGACCTTTTTTGTAGAGAATTAACTTTCCTACTTTTTATGTTCTATGATATTTTTTTATCAGAAGCGTAGTTTTCGAGATATATCGAGATATTTAAAAGTTCCGAAGCCGCACCAACATAATAGAGATACAGAAACACCTTGGCCCCTTTCTTTGGGATAACTCTGCACTATTGCGAGCTGGAAATGCCACTTCCAGTTTAGCTGTGCAGAAGAAGAACAACAAGAAGAAGAAATATCTCGAAATATGTCCGTCAGGACCCTTCCCTTGAGATAAATCTGCAAATATCTCGGAAACGAAGCGAGCTATGGCAAAACGTTAAGAGACCTTTTTTGTAGAGAACTATGTTTCCTACAATTTATGTTCTATGATATTTTTTTATCAGAAGCGTAGTTTTCGAGATATATCGAGATATTTAAAAGTTCCGAAGCCGTACCAACATAATAGAGATACAGAAACACCGTGGCCCCTTTCTTTGAGATAACTCTGCACTATTGCGAGCTGTAAATGCCACTTCCAGCTTAGCTGTGCAGAAGAAGAACAACAAGAAGAAGAAATATCTCGAAATATGTCCGTCAGGCCCCTTCCCTTGAGATATATCTGCAAATATCTCGGAAACGAAGCGAGCTATGGCAAAATGTTAAGAGACCTTTTTTGTAGAGAATTAAGTTTCCTACTTTTTATGTCCTATGATATTTTTCGATCAGATGCGTAGTTCTCGAGATATATCAAGATATTTAAAAGTTCCGAAGCCGCACCAACATAATAGAGATACAGAAACACCGTGGCCCCTTTCTTTGAGATAACTCTGCACTATTGCGAGCTGGAAATGCCACTTCCAGTTTAGCTGTGCAGAAGAAGAACAACAAGAAGAAGAAATATCTCGAAATATGTCCGTCAGGACCCTTCCCTTGAGATAAATCTGCAAATATCTCGGAAACGAAGCGAGCTATGGCAAAACGTTAAGAGACCTTTTTTGTAGAGAATTATGTTTCCTACAATTTATGTTCTATGATATTTTTCTGTCAGAAGCGTAGTTTTCGAGATATATCGAGATATTTAAAAGTTCCGAAGCCGTACCAACATAATAGAGATACAGGAACACCGTGGCCCCTTTCTTTGAGATAACTCTGCACTATTGCGAGCTGCAAATGCCACTTCCAGCTTAGCTGTGCAGAAGAAGAACAACAAGAAGAAGAAATATCTCGAAATATGTCCGTCAGGCCCCTTCCCTTGACATATATCTGCAAATATCTCGGAAACGAAGCGAGCTATGGCAAAATGTTAAGAGACCTTATTTGTAGAGAATTAAGTTTCCTACTTTTTATGTTCTATGATATTATTTGATCAGATGCGTAGTTCTCGAGATATATCAAGATATTTAAAAGTTTCGAAGCCGCACCAACATAATAGAGATACAGAAACACCGTGGCCCCTTTCTTTGAGATAACTCTGCACTATTGCGAGCTGCAAATGCCACTTCCAGCTTAGCTGTGCAGAAGAAGAACAACAAGAAGAAGAAATATCTCGAAATATGTCCGTCAGTCCCCTTCCCTTGAGATAAATCTGCAAATATCTCGGAAATGAAGCGAGCTATGGCAAAATGTTAAGAGACCTTTTTTGTAGAGAATTAAGTTTCCTACTTTTTATGTTCTATGATATTTTTTGATCAGATGCGTAGTTCTCGAGATATATCAAGATATTTAAAAGTTCCGAAGCCGCACCAACATAATAGAGATACAGAAACACCGTGGCCCCTTTCTTTGAGATAACTCTGCGCTATTGCGAGCTGGAAATGCCACTTCCAGTTTAGCTGTGCAGAAGAAGAACAACAAGAAGAAGAAATATCTCGAAATATGTCCGTCAGGCCCCTTCCCTTGAGATATATCTGCAAATATCTCGGAAACGAAGCGAGCTATGGCAAAATGTTAAGAGACCTTTTTTGTAGAGAATTAAGTTTCCTACTTTTTATGTTCTATGATATTTTTTGATCAGATGCGTAGTTCTCGACATATATCAAGATATTTAAAAGTTCCGAAGCCGCACCAAAATAATAGAGATACAGAAACACCGTAGCCCCTTTCTTTGAGATAACTCTGCGCTATTGCGAGCTGGAAATGCCACTTCCAGTTTAGCTGTGCAGAAGAAGAACAACAAGAAGAAGAAATATCTCGAAATATGTCCGTCACGACCCTTCCCTTGAGATAAATCTGCAAATATCTCGGAAACGAAGCCAGCTATGGCAAAACGTTAAGAGACCTTTTTTGTAGAGAATTAAGTTTCCTACTTTTTATGTTCTATGATATTTTTTTATCAGAAGCGTAGTTTTCGAGATATATCGAGATATTTAAAAGTTCCGAAGCCGCACCAACATAATAGAGATACAGAAACACCTTGGCCCCTTTCTTTGGGATAACTCTGCACTATTGCGAGCTGGAAATGCCACTTCCAGTTTAGCTGTGCAGAAGAAGAACAACAAGAAGAAGAAATATCTCGAAATATGTCCGTCAGGACCCTTCCCTTGAGATAAATCTGCAAATATCTCGGAAACGAAGCGAGCTATGGCAAAACGTTAAGAGACCTTTTTTGTAGAGAACTATGTTTCCTACAATTTATGTTCTATGATATTTTTTTATCAGAAGCGTAGTTTTCGAGATATATCGAGATATTTAAAAGTTCCGAAGCCGTACCAACATAATAGAGATACAGAAACACCGTGGCCCCTTTCTTTGAGATAACTCTGCACTACTGCGAGCTGCAAATGCCACTTCCAGCTTAGCTGTGCAGAAGAAGAACAACAAGAAGAAGAAATATCTCGAAATATGTCCGTCAGGCCCCTTCCCTTGAGATAAATCTGCAAATATCTCGGAAACGAAGCGAGCTATGGCAAAATGTTAAGAGACCTTATTTGTAGAGAATTAAGTTTCCTACTTTTTATGTTCTATGATATTTTTTGATCAGATGCGTAGTTCTCGAGATATATGAAGATATTTAAAAGTTCCGAAGCCGCACCAACATAATAGAGATACAGAAACACCGTGGCCCCTTTCTTTGAGATAACTCTGCGCTATTGCGAGCTGGAAATGCCACTTCCAGTTTAGCTGTGCAGAAGAAGAACAACAAGAAGAAGAAATATCTCGAAATATGTCCGTCAGGCCCCTTCCCTTGAGGTAAATCTGCAAATATCTCGGAAATGAAGCGAGCTATGGCGAAATGTTAAGAGACCTTTTTTGTAGAGAATTAAGTTTCCTACTTTTTATGTTCTATGATATTTTTTGATCAGATGCGTAGTTCTCGAGATATATCAAGATATTTAAAAGTTCCGAAGCCGCACCAACATAATAGAGATACAGAAACACCGTGGCCCCTTTCTTTGAGATAACTCTGCGCTATTGCGAGCTGGAAATGCCACTTCCAGTTTAGCTGTGCAGAAGAAGAACAACAAGAAGAAGAAATATCTCGAAATATGTCCGTCAGGCCCCTTCCCTTGAGATAAATCTGCAAATATCTCGGAAACGAAGCGAGCTATGGCAAAATGTTAAGAGACCTTTTTTGTAGAGAATTAAGTTTCCTATTTTTTATGTTCTATGATATTTTTTGATCAGATGCGTAGTTCTCGACATATATCAAGATATTTAAAAGTTCCGAAGCCGCACCAAAATAATAGAGATACAGAAACACCGTAGCCCCTTTCTTTGAGATAACTCTGCGCTATTGCGAGCTGGAAATGCCACTTCCAGTTTAGCTGTGCAGAAGAAGAACAACAAGAAGAAGAAATATCTCGAAATATGTCCGTCAGGACCCTTCCCTTGAGATAAATCTGCAAATATCTCGGAAACGAAGCCAGCTATGGCAAAACGTTAAGAGACCTTTTTTGTAGAGAATTAAGTTTCCTACTTTTTATGTTCTATGATATTTTTTGATCAGAAGCGTAGTTCTCGAGATATATGAAGATATTAAAAGTTCCGAAGCCGCACCAACATAATAGAGATACAGAAACACCGTGGCCCCTTCCTTTGAGATAACTCTGCACTACTGCGAGCTGTAAATGCCACGTCCAGCTTAGCTGTGCAGAAGAAGAACAACAAGAAGAAGAAATATCTCGAAATATGTCCGTCAGGCCCCTTCCCTTGAGATAAATCTGCAAATATCTCGGAAACGAAGCGAGCTATGGCAAAATGTTAAGAGACCTTTTTTGTAGAGAATTAAGTTTCCTACTTTTTATGTTCTATGATATTTTTTGATCAGAAGCGTAGTTTTCGAGATATATCGAGATATTTAAAAGTTCCGAAGCCGCACCAACATAATAGAGATACAGAAACACCTTGGCCCCTTTCTTTGGGATAACTCTGCACTATTGCGAGCTGGAAATGCCACTTCCAGTTTAGCTGTGCAGAAGAAGAACAACAAGAAGAAGAAATATCTCGAAATATGTCCGTCAGGACCCTTCCCTTGAGATAAATCTGCAAATATCTCGGAAACGAAGCGAGCTATGGCAAAACGTTAAGAGACCTTTTTTGTAGAGAACTATGTTTCCTACAATTTATGTTCTATGATATTTTTTTATCAGAAGCGTAGTTTTCGAGATATATCGAGATATTTAAAAGTTCCGAAGCCGTACCAACATAATAGAGATACAGAAATACCGTGGCCCCTTTCTTTGAGATAACTCTGCACTATTGCGAGCTGTAAATGCCACTTCCAGCTTAGCTGTGCAGAAGAAGAACAACAAGAAGAAGAAATATCTCGAAATATGTCCGTCAGGCCCCTTCCCTTGAGATATATCTGCAAATATCTCGGAAACGAAGCGAGCTATGGCAAAATGTTAAGAGACCTTTTTTGTAGAGAATTAAGTTTCCTACTTTTTATGTCCTATGATATTTTTCGATCAGATGCGTAGTTCTCGAGATATATCAAGATATTTAAAAGTTCCGAAGCCGCACCAACATAATAGAGATACAGAAACACCGTGGCCCCTTTCTTTGAGATAACTCTGCACTATTGCGAGCTGGAAATGCCACTTCCAGTTTAGCTGTGCAGAAGAAGAAGAACAAGAAGAAGAAATATCTCGAAATATGTCCGTCAGGACCCTTCCCTTGAGATAAATCTGCAAATATCTCGGAAACGAAGCGAGCTATGGCAAAACGTTAAGAGACCTTTTTTGTAGAGAATTATGTTTCCTACAATTTATGTTCTATGATATTTTTCTGTCAGAAGCGTAGTTTTCGAGATATATCGAGATATTTAAAAGTTCCGAAGCCGTACCAACATAATAGAGATACAGGAACACCGTGGCCCCTTTCTTTGAGATAACTCTGCACTATTGCGAGCTGCAAATGCCACTTCCAGCTTAGCTGTGCAGAAGAAGAACAACAAGAAGAAGAAATATCTCGAAATATGTCCGTCAGGCCCCTTCCCTTGACATATATCTGCAAATATCTCGGAAACGAAGCGAGCTATGGCAAAATGTTAAGAGACCTTATTTGTAGAGAATTAAGTTTCCTACTTTTTATGTTGTATGATATTATTTGATCAGATGCGTAGTTCTCGAGATATATCAAGATATTTAAAAGTTTCGAAGCCGCACCAACATAATAGAGATACAGAAACACCGTGGCCCCTTTCTTTGAGATAACTCTGCACTATTGCGAGCTGCAAATGCCACTTCCAGCTTAGCTGTGCAGAAGAAGAACAACAAGAAGAAGAAATATCTCGAAATATGTCCGTCAGTCCCCTTCCCTTGAGATAAATCTGCAAATATCTCGGAAATGAAGCGAGCTATGGCAAAATGTTAAGAGACCTTTTTTGTAGAGAATTAAGTTTCCTACTTTTTATGTTCTATGATATTTTTTGATCAGATGCGTAGTTCTCGAGATATATCAAGATATTTAAAAGTTCCGAAGCCGCACCAACATAATAGAGATACAGAAACACCGTGGCCCCTTTCTTTGAGATAACTCTGCGCTATTGCGAGCTGGAAATGCCACTTCCAGTTTAGCTGTGCAGAAGAAGAACAACAAGAAGAAGAAATATCTCGAAATATGTCCGTCAGGCCCCTTCCCTTGAGATATATCTGCAAATATCTCGGAAACGAAGCGAGCTATGGCAAAATGTTAAGAGACCTTTTTTGTAGAGAATTAAGTTTCCTACTTTTTATGTTCTATGATATTTTTTTATCAGAAGCGTAGTTTTCGAGATATATCGAGATATTTAAAAGTTCCGAAGCCGTACCAACATAATAGAGATACAGAAACACCGTGGCCCCTTTCTTTGAGATAACTCTGCACTACTGCGAGCTGCAAATGCCACTTCCAGCTTAGCTGTGCAGAAGAAGAACAACAAGAAGAAGAAATATCTCGAAATATGTCCGTCAGGCCCCTTCCCTTGAGATAAATCTGCAAATATCTCGGAAACGAAGCGAGCTATGGCAAAATGTTAAGAGACCTTATTTGTAGAGAATTAAGTTTCCTACTTTTTATGTTCTATGATATTTTTTGATCAGATGCGTAGTTCTCGAGATATATGAAGATATTTAAAAGTTCCGAAGCCGCACCAACATAATAGAGATACAGAAACACCGTGGCTCCTTTCTTTGAGATAACTATGCGCTATTGCGAGCTGGAAATGCCACTTCCAGTTTAGCTGTGCAGAAGAAGAACAACAAGAAGAAGAAATATCTCGAAATATGTCCGTCAGGCCCCTTCCCTTGAGATAAATCTGCAAATATCTCGGAAATGAAGCGAGCTATGGCGAAATGTTAAGAGACCTTTTTTGTAGAGAATTAAGTTTCCTACTTTTTATGTTCTATGATATTTTTTGATCAGATGCGTAGTTCTCGAGATATATCAAGATATTTAAAAGTTCCGAAGCCGCACCAACATAATAGAGATACAGAAACACCGTGGCCCCTTTCTTTGAGATAACTCTGCGCTATTGCGAGCTGGAAATGCCACTTCCAGTTTAGCTGTGCAGAAGAAGAACAACAAGAAGAAGAAATATCTCGAAATATGTCCGTCAGGCCCCTTCCCTTGAGATAAATCTGCAAATATCTCGGAAACGAAGCGAGCTATGGCAAAATGTTAAGAGACCTTTTTTGTAGAGAATTAAGTTTCCTATTTTTTATGTTCTATGATATTTTTTGATCAGATGCGTAGTTCTCGACATATATCAAGATATTTAAAAGTTCCGAAGCCGCACCAAAATAATAGAGATACAGAAACACCGTAGCCCCTTTCTTTGAGATAACTCTGCGCTATTGCGAGCTGGAAATGCCACTTCCAGTTTAGCTGTGCAGAAGAAGAACAACAAGAAGAAGAAATATCTCGAAATATGTCCGTCAGGACCCTTCCCTTGAGATAAATCTGCAAATATCTCGGAAACGAAGCCAGCTATGGCAAAACGTTAAGAGACCTTTTTTGTAGAGAATTAAGTTTCCTACTTTTTATGTTCTATGATATTTTTTGATCAGAAGCGTAGTTCTCGAGATATATGAAGATATTTAAAAGTTCCGAAGCCGCACCAACATAATAGAGATACAGAAACACCGTGGCCCCTTCCTTTGAGATAACTCTGCACTATTGCGAGCTGTAAATGCCACGTCCAGCTTAGCTGTGCAGAAGAAGAACAACAAGAAGAAGAAATATCTTGAAATATGTCCGTCAGGCCCCTTCCCTTGAGATAAATCTGCAAATATCTCGGAAACGAAGCGAGCTATGGCAAAATGTTAAGAGACCTTTTTTGTAGAGAATTAAGTTTCCTACTTTTTATGTTCTATGATATTTTTTGATCAGAAGCGTAGTTTTCGAGATATATCGAGATATTTAAAAGTTCCGAAGCCGCACCAACATAATAGAGATACAGAAACACCGTGGCCCCTTTCTTTGAGATAACTCTGCACTATTGCGAGCTGCAAATGCCACTTCCAGCTTAGCTGTGCAGAAGAAGAACAACAAGAAGAAGAAATATCTCGAAATATGTCCGTCAGGCCCCTTCCCTTGAGATATATCTGCAAATATCTCGGAAACGAAACGAGCTATGGCAAAATGTTAAGAAACCTTATTTGTAGAGAATTAAGTTTCCTACAATTTATGTTCTATGATATTTTTTGATCAGAAGCGTAGTTTCCGAGATATATCGAGATATTTAAAAGTTCCGAAGCCGCACCAACATAATAGAGATACAGAAACACCGTGGCCCCTTTCTTTGAGATAACTCTGCACTATTGCGAGCTGCAAATGCCACTTCCAGCTTAGCTGTGCAGAAGAAGAACAACAAGAAGAAGAAATATCTCGAAATATGTCCGTCAGGCCCCTTCCCTTGAGAAAAATCTGCAAATTTCTCGGAAACGAAGCGAGCTATGGCAAAATGTTAAGAGACCTTTTTTGTAGAGAATTAAGTTTCCTACTTTTTATGTTCTATGATATTTTTTGATCAGATGCGTAGTTCTCGAGATATATCAAGATATTTAAAAGTTCCGAAGCCGCACCAACATAATAGAGATACAGAAACACCGTGGCCCCTTTCTTTGAGATAACTCTGCGCTATTGCGAGCTGAAAATGCCACTTCCAGTTTAGCTGTGCAGAAGAAGAACAACAAGAAGAAGAAATATCTCGAAATATGTCCGTCAGGCCCCTTCCCTTGAGATAAATCTGCAAATATCTCGGAAACGAAGCGAGCTATGGCAAAATGTTAAGAGACCTTATTTGTAGAGAATTAAGTTTCCTACTTTTTATATTCGATGATATTATTTGATCAGATGCGTAGTTCTCGAGATATATCAAGATATTTAAAAGTTCCGAAGCCGCACCAACATAATAGAGATACAGAAACACCGTGGCCCCTTTCTTTGAGATAACTCTGCACTATTGCGAGCTGCAAATGCCACTTCCAGCTTAGCTGTGCAGAAGAAGAACAACAAGAAGAAGAAATATCTCGAAATATGTCCGTCAGGCCCCTTCCCTTGAGATAAATCTGCAAATATCTCGGAAACGAAGCGAGCTATGGCAAAATGTTAAGAGACCTTTTTTGTAGAGAATTAAGTTTCCTACTTTTTATGTTCTATGATATTTTTTGATCAGATGCGTAGTTCTCGAGATATATGAAGATATTTAAAAGTTCCGAAACCGCACCAACATAATAGATATACAGTAACACCGTGGCCCCTTCCTTTGAGATAACTCTGCACTATTGCGAGCTGTAAATACCACGTCCAGCTTAGCTGTGCAGAAGAAGAACAACAAGAAGAAGAAATATCTCGAAATATGTCCGTCAGGCCCCTTCCCTTGAGATAAATCTGCAAATATCTCGGAAACGAAGCGAGCTATGGCAAAATGTTAAGAGATCTTTTTTGTAGAGAATTAAGTTTCCTACATTTTATGTTCTATGATATTTTTTGATCAGATGCGTAGTTCTCGAGATATATCAAGATATTTAAAAGTTCCGAAGCCGCACCAACATAACAGAGATACAGAAACACCGTGGCCCCTTTCTTTGAGATAACTCTGCGCTATTGCGAGCTGGAAATGCCACTTCCAGTTTAGCTGTGCAGAAGAAGAACAACAAGAAGAAGAAATATCTCGAAATATGTCCGTCAGGCCCCTTCCCTTGAGATATATCTGCAAATATCTCGGAAACGAAACGAGCTATGGCAAAATGTTAAGAGACCTTTTTTGTAGAGAATTATGTTTCCTACAATTTATGTTCTATGATATTTTTTGATCAGAAGCGTAGTTTTCTAGATATATCGAGATATTTAAAAGATCCGATACCGCACCAGCATAGTAGAGATACAGAAACACCGTGGCCCCTTTCTTTGAGATAACTCTGCACTCGTGCGAGCCGCAAATGCCGCTTCCAGCTTAGCTGTGCAGAAGAAGAACAACAAGAAGAAGAAATATTTCGAAATATGTCCGTCAGGCCCCTTCCCTTGAGATAAATCTGCAAATATCTCGGAAACGAAGCGAGCTATGGCAAAATGTTAAGAGACCTTTTTTGTAGAGAATTAAGTTTCCTACTTTTTATGTTCTATGATATTTTTTGATCAGATGCCTAGTTCTCGAGATATATGAAGATATTTAAAAGTTCCGAAGCCGCACCAACATAATAGAGATACAGAAACACCGTGGCCCCTTTCTTTGAGATAACTCTGCACTATTGCGAGCTGTAAATGCCACGTCCAGCTTAGCTGTGCAGAAGAAGAACAACAAGAAGAAGAAATAACTCGAAATATGTCCGTCAGGCCCCTTCCCTTGAGATAAATCTGCAAATATCTCGGAAACGAAGCGAGCTATGGCAAAATGTTGAGAGACCTTTTTTGTAGAGAATTAAGTTTCCTACTTTTTATGTTCTATGATATTTTTTGATCAGATGCGTAGTTCTCGACATATATCAAGATATTTAAAAGTTCCGAAGCCGCACCAAAATAATAGAGATACAGAAACACCGTAGCCCCTTTCTTTGAGATAACTCTGCGCTATTGCGAGCTGGAAATGCCACTTCCAGTTTAGCTGTGCAGAAGAAGAACAACAAGAAGAAGAAATATCTCGAAATATGTCCGTCACGACCCTTCCCTTGAGATAAATCTGCAAATATCTCGGAAACGAAGCCAGCTATGGCAAAACGTTAAGAGACCTTTTTTGTAGAGAATTAAGTTTCCTACTTTTTATGTTCTATGATATTTTTTTATCAGAAGCGTAGTTTTCGAGATATATCGAGATATTTAAAAGTTCCGATGCCGCACCAACATAATAGAGATACAGAAACACCTTGGCCCCTTTCTTTGGGATAACTCTGCACTATTGCGAGCTGGAAATACCACTTCCAGTTTAGCTGTGCAGAAGAAGAACAACAAGAAGAAGAAATATCTCGAAATATGTCCGTCAGGACCCTTCCCTTGAGATAAATCTGCAAATATCTCGGAAACGAAGCGAGCTATGGCAAAACGTTAAGAGACCTTTTTTGTAGAGAACTATGTTTCCTACAATTTATGTTCTATGATATTTTTTTATCAGAAGCGTAGTTTTCGAGATATATCGAGATATTTAAAAGTTCCGAAGCCGTACCAACATAATAGAGATACAGAAACACCGTGGCCCCTTTCTTTGAGATAACTCTGCACTACTGCGAGCTGCAAATGCCACTTCCAGCTTAGCTGTGCAGAAGAAGAACAACAAGAAGAAGAAATATCTCGAAATATGTCCGTCAGGCCCCTTCCCTTGAGATAAATCTGCAAATATCTCGGAAACGAAGCGAGCTATGGCAAAATGTTAAGAGACCTTATTTGTAGAGAATTAAGTTTCCTACTTTTTATGTTCTATGATATTTTTTGATCAGATGCGTAGTTCTCGAGATATATGAAGATATTTAAAAGTTCCGAAGCCGCACCAACATAATAGAGATACAGAAACACCGTGGCCCCTTTCTTTGAGATAACTCTGCGCTATTGCGAGCTGGAAATGCCACTTCCAGTTTAGCTGTGCAGAAGAAGAACAACAAGAAGAAGAAATATCTCGAAATATGTCCGTCAGGCCCCTTCCCTTGAGATATATCTGCAAATATCTCGGAAACGAAACGAGCTATGGCAAAATGTTAAGAGACCTTTTTTGTAGAGAATTAAGTTTCCTACTTTTTATGTTCTATGATATTTTTTGATCAGATGCGTAGTTCTCGAGATATATGAAGATATTTAAAAGTTCCGAAGCCGCACCAACATAATAGAGATACAGAAACACCGTGGCCCCTTTCTTTGAGATAACTCTGCACTATTGCGAGCTGTAAATGCCACGTCCAGCTTAGCTGTGCAGAAGAAGAACAACAAGAAGAAGAAATATCTGGAAATATGTCCGTCAGGCCCCTTCCCTTGAGATAAATCTGCAAATATCTCGGAAACGAAGCCAGCTATGGCAAAACGTTAAGAGACCTTTTTTGTAGAGAATTAAGTTTCCTACTTTTTATGTTCTATGATATTTTTTGATCAGATGCGTAGTTCTCGAGATATATCAAGATATTTAAAAGTTCCGATGCCGCACCAACATAATAGAGATACAGAAACACCTTGGCCCCTTTCTTTGGGATAACTCTGCACTATTGCGAGCTGGAAATGCCACTTCCAGTTTAGCTGTGCAGAAGAAGAACAACAAGAAGAAGAAATATCTCGAAATATGTCCGTCAGGACCCTTCCCTTGAGATAAATCTGCAAATATCTCGGAAACGAAGCGAGCTATGGCAAAACGTTAAGAGACCTTTTTTGTAGAGAACTATGTTTCCTACAATTTATGTTCTATGATATTTTTTTATCAGAAGCGTAGTTTTCGAGATATATCGAGATATTTAAAAGTTCCGAAGCCGTACCAACATAATAGAGATACAGAAATACCGTGGCCCCTTTCTTTGAGATAACTCTGCACTATTGCGAGCTGTAAATGCCACTTCCAGCTTAGCTGTGCAGAAGAAGAACAACAAGAAGAAGAAATATCTCGAAATATGTCCGTCAGGCCCCTTCCCTTGAGATATATCTGCAAATATCTCGGAAACGAAGCGAGCTATGGCAAAATGTTAAGAGACCTTTTTTGTAGAGAATTAAGTTTCCTACTTTTTATGTCCTATGATATTTTTCGATCAGATGCGTAGTTCTCGAGATATATCAAGATATTTAAAAGTTCCGAAGCCGCACCAACATAATAGAGATACAGAAACACCGTGGCCCCTTTCTTTGAGATAACTCTGCACTATTGCGAGCTGGAAATGCCACTTCCAGTTTAGCTGTGCAGAAGAAGAAGAACAAGAAGAAGAAATATCTCGAAATATGTCCGTCAGGACCCTTCCCTTGAGATAAATCTGCAAATATCTCGGAAACGAAGCGAGCTATGGCAAAACGTTAAGAGACCTTTTTTGTAGAGAATTATGTTTCCTACAATTTATGTTCTATGATATTTTTCTGTCAGAAGCGTAGTTTTCGAGATATATCGAGATATTTAAAAGTTCCGAAGCCGTACCAACATAATAGAGATACAGGAACACCGTGGCCCCTTTCTTTGAGATAACTCTGCACTATTGCGAGCTGCAAATGCCACTTCCAGCTTAGCTGTGCAGAAGAAGAACAACAAGAAGAAGAAATATCTCGAAATATGTCCGTCAGGCCCCTTCCCTTGACATATATCTGCAAATATCTCGGAAACGAAGCGAGCTATGGCAAAATGTTAAGAGACCTTATTTGTAGAGAATTAAGTTTCCTACTTTTTATGTTGTATGATATTATTTGATCAGATGCGTAGTTCTCGAGATATATCAAGATATTTAAAAGTTTCGAAGCCGCACCAACATAATAGAGATACAGAAACACCGTGGCCCCTTTCTTTGAGATAACTCTGCACTATTGCGAGCTGCAAATGCCACTTCCAGCTTAGCTGTGCAGAAGAAGAACAACAAGAAGAAGAAATATCTCGAAATATGTCCGTCAGTCCCCTTCCCTTGAGATAAATCTGCAAATATCTCGGAAATGAAGCGAGCTATGGCAAAATGTTAAGAGACCTTTTTTGTAGAGAATTAAGTTTCCTACTTTTTATGTTCTATGATATTTTTTGATCAGATGCGTAGTTCTCGAGATATATCAAGATATTTAAAAGTTCCGAAGCCGCACCAACATAATAGAGATACAGAAACACCGTGGCCCCTTTCTTTGAGATAACTCTGCGCTATTGCGAGCTGGAAATGCCACTTCCAGTTTAGCTGTGCAGAAGAAGAACAACAAGAAGAAGAAATATCTCGAAATATGTCCGTCAGGCCCCTTCCCTTGAGATATATCTGCAAATATCTCGGAAACGAAGCGAGCTATGGCAAAATGTTAAGAGACCTTTTTTGTAGAGAATTAAGTTTCCTACTTTTTATGTTCTATGATATTTTTTGATCAGATGCGTAGTTCTCGACATATATCAAGATATTTAAAAGTTCCGAAGCCGCACCAAAATAATAGAGATACAGAAACACCGTAGCCCCTTTCTTTGAGATAACTCTGCGCTATTGCGAGCTGGAAATGCCACTTCCAGTTTAGCTGTGCAGAAGAAGAACAACAAGAAGAAGAAATATCTCGAAATATGTCCGTCACGACCCTTCCCTTGAGATAAATCTGCAAATATCTCGGAAACGAAGCCAGCTATGGCAAAACGTTAAGAGACCTTTTTTGTAGAGAATTAAGTTTCCTACTTTTTATGTTCTATGATATTTTTTTATCAGAAGCGTAGTTTTCGAGATATATCGAGATATTTAAAAGTTCCGAAGCCGCACCAACATAATAGAGATACAGAAACACCTTGGCCCCTTTCTTTGGGATAACTCTGCACTATTGCGAGCTGGAAATGCCACTTCCAGTTTAGCTGTGCAGAAGAAGAACAACAAGAAGAAGAAATATCTCGAAATATGTCCGTCAGGACCCTTCCCTTGAGATAAATCTGCAAATATCTCGGAAACGAAGCGAGCTATGGCAAAACGTTAAGAGACCTTTTTTGTAGAGAACTATGTTTCCAACAATTTATGTTCTATGATATTTTTTTATCAGAAGCGTAGTTTTCGAGATATATCGAGATATTTAAAAGTTCCGAAGCCGTACCAACATAATAGAGATACAGAAACACCGTGGCCCCTTTCTTTGAGATAACTCTGCACTACTGCGAGCTGCAAATGCCACTTCCAGCTTAGCTGTGCAGAAGAAGAACAACAAGAAGAAGAAATATCTCGAAATATGTCCGTCAGGCCCCTTCCCTTGAGATAAATCTGCAAATATCTCGGAAACGAAGCGAGCTATGGCAAAATGTTAAGAGACCTTATTTGTAGAGAATTAAGTTTCCTACTTTTTATGTTCTATGATATTTTTTGATCAGATGCGTAGTTCTCGAGATATATGAAGATATTTAAAAGTTCCGAAGCCGCACCAACATAATAGAGATACAGAAACACCGTGGCTCCTTTCTTTGAGATAACTATGCGCTATTGCGAGCTGGAAATGCCACTTCCAGTTTAGCTGTGCAGAAGAAGAACAACAAGAAGAAGAAATATCTCGAAATATGTCCGTCAGGCCCCTTCCCTTGAGATAAATCTGCAAATATCTCGGAAATGAAGCGAGCTATGGCGAAATGTTAAGAGACCTTTTTTGTAGAGAATTAAGTTTCCTACTTTTTATGTTCTATGATATTTTTTGATCAGATGCGTAGTTCTCGAGATATATCAAGATATTTAAAAGTTCCGAAGCCGCACCAACATAATAGAGATACAGAAACACCGTGGCCCCTTTCTTTGAGATAACTCTGCGCTATTGCGAGCTGGAAATGCCACTTCCAGTTTAGCTGTGCAGAAGAAGAACAACAAGAAGAAGAAATATCTCGAAATATGTCCGTCAGGCCCCTTCCCTTGAGATAAATCTGCAAATATCTCGGAAACGAAGCGAGCTATGGCAAAATGTTAAGAGACCTTTTTTGTAGAGAATTAAGTTTCCTATTTTTTATGTTCTATGATATTTTTTGATCAGATGCGTAGTTCTCGACATATATCAAGATATTTAAAAGTTCCGAAGCCGCACCAAAATAATAGAGATACAGAAACACCGTAGCCCCTTTCTTTGAGATAACTCTGCGCTATTGCGAGCTGGAAATGCCACTTCCAGTTTAGCTGTGCAGAAGAAGAACAACAAGAAGAAGAAATATCTCGAAATATGTCCGTCAGGACCCTTCCCTTGAGATAAATCTGCAAATATCTCGGAAACGAAGCCAGCTATGGCAAAACGTTAAGAGACCTTTTTTGTAGAGAATTAAGTTTCCTACTTTTTATGTTCTATGATATTTTTTGATCAGAAGCGTAGTTCTCGAGATATATGAAGATATTTAAAAGTTCCGAAGCCGCACCAACATAATAGAGATACAGAAACACCGTGGCCCCTTCCTTTGAGATAACTCTGCACTATTGCGAGCTGCAAATGCCACGTCCAGCTTAGCTGTGCAGAAGAAGAACAACAAGAAGAAGAAATATCTCGAAATATGTCCGTCAGGCCCCTTCCCTTGAGATATATCTGCAAATATCTCGGAAACGAAACGAGCTATGGCAAAATGTTAAGAAACCTTATTTGTAGAGAATTAAGTTTCCTACAATTTATGTTCTATGATATTTTTTGATCAGAAGCGTAGTTTCCGAGATATATCGAGATATTTAAAAGTTCCGAAGCCGCACCAACATAATAGAGATACAGAAACACCGTGGCCCCTTTCTTTGAGATAACTCTGCACTATTGCGAGCTGCAAATGCCACTTCCAGCTTAGCTGTGCAGAAGAAGAACAACAAGAAGAAGAAATATCTCGAAATATGTCCGTCAGGCCCCTTCCCTTGAGAAAAATCTGCAAATTTCTCGGAAACGAAGCGAGCTATGGCAAAATGTTAAGAGACCTTTTTTGTAGAGAATTAAGTTTCCTACTTTTTATGTTCTATGATATTTTTTGATCAGATGCGTAGTTCTCGAGATATATGAAGATATTTAAAAGTTCCGAAGCCGCACCAACATAATAGAGATACAGAAACACCGTGGCCCCTTTCTTTGAGATAACTCTGCGCTATTGCGAGCTGAAAATGCCACTTCCAGTTTAGCTGTGCAGAAGAAGAACAACAAGAAGAAGAAATATCTCGAAATATGTCCGTCAGGCCCCTTCCCTTGAGATAAATCTGCAAATATCTCGGAAACGAAGCGAGCTATGGCAAAATGTTAAGAGACCTTATTTGTAGAGAATTAAGTTTCCTACTTTTTATATTCGATGATATTATTTGATCAGATGCGTAGTTCTCGAGATATATCAAGATATTTAAAAGTTCCGAAGCCGCACCAACATAATAGAGATACAGAAACACCGTGGCCCCTTTCTTTGAGATAACTCTGCACTATTGCGAGCTGCAAATGCCACTTCCAGCTTAGCTGTGCAGAAGAAGAACAACAAGAAGAAGAAATATCTCGAAATATGTCCGTCAGGCCCCTTCCCTTGAGATAAATCTGCAAATATCTCGGAAACGAAGCGAGCTATGGCAAAATGTTAAGAGACCTTTTTTGTAGAGAATTAAGTTTCCTACTTTTTATGTTCTATGATATTTTTTGATCAGATGCGTAGTTCTCGAGATATATGAAGATATTTAAAAGTTCCGAAACCGCACCAACATAATAGATATACAGTAACACCGTGGCCCCTTCCTTTGAGATAACTCTGCACTATTGCGAGCTGTAAATGCCACGTCCAGCTTAGCTGTGCAGAAGAAGAACAACAAGAAGAAGAAATATCTCGAAATATGTCCGTCAGGCCCCTTCCCTTGAGATAAATCTGCAAATATCTCGGAAACGAAGCGAGCTATGGCAAAATGTTAAGAGATCTTTTTTGTAGAGAATTAAGTTTCCTACATTTTATGTTCTATGATATTTTTTGATCAGATGCGTAGTTCTCGAGATATATGAAGATATTTAAAAGTTCCGAAACCGCACCAACATAATAGATATACAGTAACACCGTGGCCCCTTCCTTTGAGATAACTCTGCACTATTGCGAGCTGTAAATGCCACGTCCAGCTTAGCTGTGCAGAAGAAGAACAACAAGAAGAAGAAATATCTCGAAATATGTCCGTCAGGCCCCTTCCCTTGAGATAAATCTGCAAATATCTCGGAAACGAAGCGAGCTATGGCAAAATGTTAAGAGATCTTTTTTGTAGAGAATTAAGTTTCCTACATTTTATGTTCTATGATATTTTTTGATCAGATGCGTAGTTCTCGAGATATATCAAGATATTTAAAAGTTCCGAAGCCGCACCAACATAACAGAGATACAGAAACACCGTCGCCCCTTTCTTTGAGATAACTCTGCGCTATTGCGAGCTGGAAATGCCACTTCCAGTTTAGCTGTGCAGAAGAAGAACAACAAGAAGAAGAAATATCTCGAAATATGTCCGTCAGGCCCCTTCCCTTGAGATATATCTGCAAATATCTCGGAAACGAAACGAGCTATGGCAAAATGTTAAGAGACCTTTTTTGTAGAGAATTATGTTTCCTACAATTTATGTTCTATGATATTTTTTGATCAGAAGCGTAGTTTTCTAGATATATCGAGATATTTAAAAGATCCGATACCGCACCAGCATAGTAGAGATACAGAAACACCGTGGCCCCTTTCTTTGAGATAACTCTGCACTCGTGCGAGCCGCAAATGCCGCTTCCAGCTTAGCTGTGCAGAAGAAGAACAACAAGAAGAAGAAATATTTCGAAATATGTCCGTCAGGCCCCTTCCCTTGAGATAAATCTGCAAATATCTCGGAAACGAAGCGAGCTATGGCAAAATGTTAAGAGACCTTTTTTGTAGAGAATTAAGTTTCCTACTTTTTATGTTCTATGATATTTTTTGATCAGATGCCTAGTTCTCGAGATATATGAAGATATTTAAAAGTTCCGAAGCCGCACCAACATAATAGAGATACAGAAACACCGTGGCCCCTTTCTTTGAGATAACTCTGCACTATTGCGAGCTGTAAATGCCACGTCCAGCTTAGCTGTGCAGAAGAAGAACAACAAGAAGAAGAAATAACTCGAAATATGTCCGTCAGGCCCCTTCCCTTGAGATAAATCTGCAAATATCTCGGAAACGAAGCGAGCTATGGCAAAATGTTGAGAGACCTTTTTTGTAGAGAATTAAGTTTCCTACTTTTTATGTTCTATGATATTTTTTGATCAGATGCGTAGTTCTCGACATATATCAAGATATTTAAAAGTTCCGAAGCCGCACCAAAATAATAGAGATACAGAAACACCGTAGCCCCTTTCTTTGAGATAACTCTGCGCTATTGCGAGCTGGAAATGCCACTTCCAGTTTAGCTGTGCAGAAGAAGAACAACAAGAAGAAGAAATATCTCGAAATATGTCCGTCACGACCCTTCCCTTGAGATAAATCTGCAAATATCTCGGAAACGAAGCCAGCTATGGCAAAACGTTAAGAGACCTTTTTTGTAGAGAATTAAGTTTCCTACTTTTTATGTTCTATGATATTTTTTTATCAGAAGCGTAGTTTTCGAGATATATCGAGATATTTAAAAGTTCCGATGCCGCACCAACATAATAGAGATACAGAAACACCTTGGCCCCTTTCTTTGGGATAACTCTGCACTATTGCGAGCTGGAAATGCCACTTCCAGTTTAGCTGTGCAGAAGAAGAACAACAAGAAGAAGAAATATCTCGAAATATGTCCGTCAGGACCCTTCCCTTGAGATAAATCTGCAAATATCTCGGAAACGAAGCGAGCTATGGCAAAACGTTAAGAGACCTTTTTTGTAGAGAACTATGTTTCCTACAATTTATGTTCTATGATATTTTTTTATCAGAAGCGTAGTTTTCGAGATATATCGAGATATTTAAAAGTTCCGAAGCCGTACCAACATAATAGAGATACAGAAACACCGTGGCCCCTTTCTTTGAGATAACTCTGCACTACTGCGAGCTGCAAATGCCACTTCCAGCTTAGCTGTGCAGAAGAAGAACAACAAGAAGAAGAAATATCTCGAAATATGTCCGTCAGGCCCCTTCCCTTGAGATAAATCTGCAAATATCTCGGAAACGAAGCGAGCTATGGCAAAATGTTAAGAGACCTTATTTGTAGAGAATTAAGTTTCCTACTTTTTATGTTCTATGATATTTTTTGATCAGATGCGTAGTTCTCGAGATATATGAAGATATTTAAAAGTTCCGAAGCCGCACCAACATAATAGAGATACAGAAACACCGTGGCCCCTTTCTTTGAGATAACTCTGCGCTATTGCGAGCTGGAAATGCCACTTCCAGTTTAGCTGTGCAGAAGAAGAACAACAAGAAGAAGAAATATCTCGAAATATGTCCGTCAGGCCCCTTCCCTTGAGATATATCTGCAAATATCTCGGAAACGAAACGAGCTATGGCAAAATGTTAAGAGACCTTTTTTGTAGAGAATTAAGTTTCCTACTTTTTATGTTCTATGATATTTTTTGATCAGATGCGTAGTTCTCGAGATATATGAAGATATTTAAAAGTACCGAAGCCGCACCAACATAATAGAGATACAGAAACACCGTGGCCCCTTTCTTTGAGATAACTCTGCACTATTGCGAGCTGTAAATGCCACGTCCAGCTTAGCTGTGCAGAAGAAGAACAACAAGAAGAAGAAATATCTGGAAATATGTCCGTCAGGCCCCTTCCCTTGAGATAAATCTGCAAATATCTCGGAAACGAAGCCAGCTATGGCAAAACGTTAAGAGACCTTTTTTGTAGAGAATTAAGTTTCCTACTTTTTATGTTCTATGATATTTTTTGATCAGATGCGTAGTTCTCGAGATATATCAAGATATTTAAAAGTTCCGATGCCGCACCAACATAATAGAGATACAGAAACACCTTGGCCCCTTTCTTTGGGATAACTCTGCACTATTGCGAGCTGGAAATGCCACTTCCAGTTTAGCTGTGCAGAAGAAGAACAACAAGAAGAAGAAATATCTCGAAATATGTCCGTCAGGACCCTTCCCTTGAGATAAATCTGCAAATATCTCGGAAACGAAGCGAGCTATGGCAAAACGTTAAGAGACCTTTTTTGTAGAGAACTATGTTTCCTACAATTTATGTTCTATGATATTTTTTTATCAGAAGCGTAGTTTTCGAGATATATCGAGATATTTAAAAGTTCCGAAGCCGTACCAACATAATAGAGATACAGAAACACCGTGGCCCCTTTCTTTGAGATAACTCTGCACTACTGCGAGCTGCAAATGCCACTTCCAGCTTAGCTGTGCAGAAGAAGAACAACAAGAAGAAGAAATATCTCGAAATATGTCCGTCAGGACCCTTCCCTTGAGATAAATCTGCAAATATCTCGGAAACGAAGCGAGCTATGGCAAAACGTTAAGAGACCTTTTTTGTAGAGAACTATGTTTCCTACAATTTATGCTCTATGATATTTTTTTATCAGAAGCGTAGTTTTCGAGATATATCGAGATATTTAAAAGTTCCGAAGCCGCACCAACATAATAGAGATACAGAAACACCGTGGCCCCTTTCTTTGGGATAACTCTGCACTATTGCGAGCTGGAAATGCCACTTCCAGTTTAGCTGTGCAGAAGAAGAACAACAAGAAGAAGAAATATCTCGAAATATGTCCGTCAGGCCCCTTCCCTTGAGATAAATCTGCAAATATCTCGGAAACGAAGCGAGCTATGGCAAAATGTTAAGAGACCTTTTTTGTAGAGAATTACGTTTCCTACTTTTTACGTTGTATGATATTTTTTGATCAGATGCGTAGTTCTCGAGATATATGAAGATATTTAAAAGTTCCGAAGCCGCACCAACATAATAGAGATACAGAAACACCGTGGCCCCTTCCTTTGAGATAACTCTGCACTATTGCGAGCTGTAAATGCCACGTCCAGCTTAGCTGTGCAGAAGAAGAACAACAAGAAGAAGAAATATCTCGAAATATGTCCGTCAGGCCCCTTCCCTTGAGATAAATCTGCAAATATCTCGGAAACGAAGCGAGCTATGGCAAAATGTTAAGAGACCTTTTTTGTAGAGAATTAAGTTTCCTACTTTTTATGTTCTATGATATTTTTTGATCAGAAGCGTAGTTTTCGAGATATATCGAGATATTTAAAAGTTCCGAAGCCGCACCAACATAATAGAGATACAGAAACACCGTGGCCCCTTTCTTTGAGATAACTCTGCACTATTGCGAGCTGCAAATGCCACTTCCAGCTTAGCTGTGCAGAAGAAGAACAACAAGAAGAAGAAATATCTCGAAATATGTCCGTCAGGCCCCTTCCCTTGAGATATATCTGCAAATATCTCGGAAACGAAACGAGCTATGGCAAAATGTTAAGAAACCTTATTTGTAGAGAATTAAGTTTCCTACAATTTATGTTCTATGATATTTTTCTGTCAGAAGCGTAGTTTTCGAGATATATCGAGATATTTAAAAGTTCCGAAGCCGTACCAACATAATAGAGATACAGAAACACCGTGGCCCCTTTCTTTGAGATAACTCTGCACTATTGCGAGCTGCAAATGCCACTTCCAGCTTAGCTGTGCAGAAGAAGAACAACAAGAAGAAGAAATATCTCGAAATATGTCCGTCAGGCCCCTTCCCTTGACATATATCTGCAAATATCTCGGAAACGAAGCGAGCTATGGCAAAATGTTAAGAGACCTTATTTGTAGAGAATTAAGTTTCCTACTTTTTATGTTCTATGATATTATTTGATCAGATGCGTAGTTCTCGAGATATATCAAGATATTTAAAAGTTTCGAAGCCGCACCAACATAATAGAGATACAGAAACACCGTGGCCCCTTTCTTTGAGATAACTCTGCACTATTGCGAGCTGCAAATGCCACTTCCAGCTTAGCTGTGCAGAAGAAGAACAACAAGAAGAAGAAATATCTCGAAATATGTCCGTCAGTCCCCTTCCCTTGAGATAAATCTGCAAATATCTCGGAAATGAAGCGAGCTATGGCAAAATGTTAAGAGACCTTTTTTGTAGAGAATTAAGTTTCCTACTTTTTATGTTCTATGATATTTTTTGATCAGATGCGTAGTTCTCGAGATATATCAAGATATTTAAAAGTTCCGAAGCCGCACCAACATAATAGAGATACAGAAACACCGTGGCCCCTTTCTTTGAGATAACTCTGCGCTATTGCGAGCTGGAAATGCCACTTCCAGTTTATCTGTGCAGAAGAAGAACAACAAGAAGAAGAAATATCTCGAAATATGTCCGTCAGGCCCCTTCCCTTGAGATATATCTGCAAATATCTCGGAAACGAAGCGAGCTATGGCAAAATGTTAAGAGACCTTTTTTGTAGAGAATTAAGTTTCCTACTTTTTATGTTCTATGATATTTTTTGATCAGATGCGTAGTTCTCGACATATATCAAGATATTTAAAAGTTCCGAAGCCGCACCAAAATAATAGAGATACAGAAACACCGTAGCCCCTTTCTTTGAGATAACTCTGCGCTATTGCGAGCTGGAAATGCCACTTCCAGTTTAGCTGTGCAGAAGAAGAACAACAAGAAGAAGAAATATCTCGAAATATGTCCGTCACGACCCTTCCCTTGAGATAAATCTGCAAATATCTCGGAAACGAAGCCAGCTATGGCAAAACGATAAGAGACCTTTTTTGTAGAGAATTAAGTTTCCTACTTTTTATGTTCTATGATATTTTTTTATCAGAAGCGTAGTTTTCGAGATATATCGAGATATTTAAAAGTTCCGATGCCGCACCAACATAATAGAGATACAGAAACACCTTGGCCCCTTTCTTTGGGATAACTCTGCACTATTGCGAGCTGGAAATGCCACTTCCAGTTTAGCTGTGCAGAAGAAGAACAACAAGAAGAAGAAATATCTCGAAATATGTCCGTCAGGACCCTTCCCTTGAGATCAATATGCAAATATCTCGGAAACGAAGCGAGCTATGGCAAAACGTTAAGAGACCTTTTTTGTAGAGAACTATGTTTCCTACAATTTATGTTCTATGATATTTTTTTATCAGAAGCGTAGTTTTCGAGATATATCGAGATATTTAAAAGTTCCGAAGCCGTACCAACATAATAGAGATACAGAAACACCGTGGCCCCTTTCTTTGAGATAACTCTGCACTACTGCGAGCTGCAAATGCCACTTCCAGCTTAGCTGTGCAGAAGAAGAACAACAAGAAGAAGAAATATCTCGAAATATGTCCGTCAGGCCCCTTCCCTTGAGATAAATCTGCAAATATCTCGGAAACGAAGCGAGCTATGGCAAAATGTTAAGAGACCTTATTTGTAGAGAATTAAGTTTCCTACTTTTTATGTTCTATGATATTTTTTGATCAGATGCGTAGTTCTCGAGATATATGAAGATATTTAAAAGTTCCGAAGCCGCACCAACATAATAGAGATACAGAAACACCGTGGCCCCTTTCTTTGAGATAACTCTGCGCTATTGCGAGCTGGAAATGCCACTTCCAGTTTAGCTGTGCAGAAGAAGAACAACAAGAAGAAGAAATATCTCGAAATATGTCCGTCAGGCCCCTTCCCTTGAGATATATCTGCAAATATCTCGGAAACGAAACGAGCTATGGCAAAATGTTAAGAGACCTTTTTTGTAGAGAATTAAGTTTCCTACTTTTTATGTTCTAT
Source organism: Osmia lignaria lignaria (assembly GCF_051020975.1). Classification (NCBI taxonomy): domain Eukaryota; kingdom Metazoa; phylum Arthropoda; class Insecta; order Hymenoptera; family Megachilidae; genus Osmia; species Osmia lignaria. The sequence goes on along the minus strand of NW_027478167.1, from coordinate 1,051,226 downwards.
GATATTTTTTGATCAGATGCGTAGTTCTCGAGATATATCAAGATATTTAAAAGTTCCGAAGCCGCACCAACATAATAGAGATACAGAAACACCGTGGCCCCTTTCTTTGAGATAACTCTGCGCTATTGCGAGCTGGAAATGCCACTTCCAGTTTAGCTGTGCAGAAGAAGAACAACAAGAAGAAGAAATATCTCGAAATATGTCCGTCAGGCCCCTTCCCTTGAGATAAATCTGCAAATATCTCGGAAACGAAGCGAGCTATGGCAAAATGTTAAGAGACCTTTTTTGTAGAGAATTAAGTTTCCTATTTTTTATGTTCTATGATATTTTTTGATCAGATGCGTAGTTCTCGACATATATCAAGATATTTAAAAGTTCCGAAGCCGCACCAAAATAATAGAGATACAGAAACACCGTAGCCCCTTTCTTTGAGATAACTCTGCGCTATTGCGAGCTGGAAATGCCACTTCCAGTTTAGCTGTGCAGAAGAAGAACAACAAGAAGAAGAAATATCTCGAAATATGTCCGTCAGGACCCTTCCCTTGAGATAAATCTGCAAATATCTCGGAAACGAAGCCAGCTATGGCAAAACGTTAAGAGACCTTTTTTGTAGAGAATTAAGTTTCCTACTTTTTATGTTCTATGATATTTTTTGATCAGAAGCGTAGTTTTCGAGATATATCGAGATATTTAAAAGTTCCGAAGCCGCACCAACATAATAGAGATACAGAAACACCGTGGCCCCTTTCTTTGGGATAACTCTGCACTATTGCGAGCTGGAAATGCCACTTCCAGTTTAGCTGTGCAGAAGAAGAACAACAAGAAGAAGAAATATCTCGAAATATGTCCGTCAGGCCCCTTCCCTTGAGATAAATCTGCAAATATCTCGGAAACGAAGCGAGCTATGGCAAAATGTTAAGAGACCTTTTTTGTAGAGAATTAAGTTTCCTACTTTTTATGTTCTATGATATTTTTTGATCACATGCGTAGTTCTCGAGATATATCAAGATATTTAAAAGTTCGGAAGCCGCACCAAAATAATAGAGATACAGAAACACCGTGGCCCCTTTCTTTGAGATAACTCTGCGCTATTGCGAGCTGGAAATGCCACTTCCAGTTTAGCTGTGCAGAAGAAGAACAACAAGAAGAAGAAATATCTCGAAATATGTCCGTCAGGCCCCTTCCCTTGAGATAAATCTGCAAATATCTCGGAAACGAAGCGAGCTATGGCAAAATGTTAAGAGATCTTTTTTGTAGAGAATTAAGTTTCCTACATTTTATGTTCTATGATATTTTTTGATCAGATGCGTAGTTCTCGAGATATATCAAGATATTTAAAAGTTCCGAAGCCGCACCAACATAACAGAGATACAGAAACACCGTGGCCCCTTTCTTTGAGATAACTCTGCCGTATTGCGAGCTGGAAATGCCACTTCCAGTTTAGCTGTGCAGAAGAAGAACAACAAGAAGAAGAAATATCTCGAAATATGTCCGTCAGGCCCCTTCCCTTGAGATATATCTGCAAATATCTCGGAAACGAAACGAGCTATGGCAAAATGTTAAGAGACCTTTTTTGTAGAGAATTATGTTTCCTACAATTTATGTTCTATGATATTTTTTGATCAGAAGCGTAGTTTTCTAGATATATCGAGATATTTAAAAGATCCGATACCGCACCATCATAGTAGAGATACAGAAACACCGTGGCCCCTTTCTTTGAGATAACTCTGCACTATTGCGAGCTGCAAATGCCACTTCCAGCTTAGCTGTGCAGAAGAAGAACAACAAGAAGAAGAAACATCTCGAAATATGTCCGTCAGGCCCCTTCCCTTGAGATAAATGTGCAAATATCTCGGAAACGAAGCGAGCTATGGCAAAATGTTGAGAGACCTTTTTTGTAGAGAATTAAGTTTCCTACTATTTATGTTCTATGATATTTTTTGATCAGATGCGTAGTTCTCGAGATATATCAAGATATTTAAAAGTTCCGAAGCCGCACCAACATAATGGAGATACAGAAACACCGTGGCCCCTTTCTTTGAGATAACTCTGCACTATTGCGAGCTGGAAATGCCACTTCCAGTTTAGCTGTGCAGAAGAAGAACAACAAGAAGAAGAAATATCTCGAAATATGTCCGTCAGGCCCCTTCCCTTGAGATAAATCTGCAAATATCTCGGAAATGAAGCGAGCAATGGCAAAATGTTAAGAGACCTTTTTTGTAGAGAATTAAGTTTCCTACTTTTTATGTTCTATGATATTTTTTGATCAGATGCGTAGTTCTCGAGATATGTCAAGATATTTAAAAGTTCCGAAGCCGCACCAACATAATAGAGATACAGAAACACCGTGGCCCCTTTCTTTGAGATAACTCTGCACTACTGCGAGCCGCAAATGCCACTTCCACCTTAGCTGTGCAGAAGATGAACAACAAGAAGAAGAAATATCTCGAAATATGTCCGTTAGGCCCCTTCCCTTGAGATAAATCTGCAAATATCTCGGAAACGAAGCGAGCTATGGCAAAATGTTAAGAGACCTTTTTTGTAGAGAATTAAGTTTCCTACTTTTTATGTTCTATGATATTTTTTGAGCAGATGCGTAGTTCTCGAGATATATCAAGATGTTCAAAAGTTCCGAAGCCGCACCAACATAATACAGATACAGAAACACCGTGGCCCCTTTCTTTGAGATAACTCTGCACTATTGCGAGCTGGAAATGCCACTTCCAGTTTAGCTGTGCAGAAGAAGAACAACAAGAAGAAGATATATCTCGAAACATATCCGTCAGGCCCCTTCCCTTGAGATAAATCTGCAAATATCTCGGAAACGAAGCGAGCTATGGCAAAATGTTAAGAGACCTTTTTTGTAGAGAATTAACTTTCCCACTTTTTATGTTCTATGATATTTTTTGATCAGATGCGTAGTTCTCGAGATATATCAAGATATTTAAAAGCTCCGAAGCCGCACCAACATAATAGAGATACAGAAACACCGTGGCCCCTTTCTTTGAGATAACTCTGCACTATTGCGGGCTGCAAATGCCACTTCCAGCTTAGCTGTGCAGAAGAAGAACAACAAGAAGAAGAAATATCTCGAAATATGTCCGTCAGGACCCTTCCCTTGAGATAAATCTGCAAATATCTCGGAAACGAAGCGAGCTATGGCAAAATGTTAAGAGACTTTATTTGTAGAGAATTAAGTTTCCTACTTTTTATGTTTTATGATATTTTTTGATCAGATGCGTAGTTCTCGAGATATATCAAGATATTTAAAAGTTCCGAAGCCGCACCAACATAATAGAGATACAGAAACACCGTGGCCCCTTTCTTTGAGATAACTCTGCACTATTGCGAGCTGGAAATGCCACTTCCAGTTTAGCTGTGCAGAAGAAGAACAACAAGAAGAAGAAATAACCCGAAATATGTCCGTCAGGACCCTTCCCTTGAGTTAAATCTGCAAATATGTCGGAAACGATGCGAGCTATGGCAAAATGTTAAGAGACCTTTTTTGTAGAGAATTATGTTTCCTACAATTTATGTCGTATGATATTTTTTGATCAGAAGCGTAGTTTTCGAGATATATCGAGTTATTTAAAAGTTCCGAAGCCGCACCAACATAATAGAGATACAGAAACACCGTGGACCCTTTCTTCGGGATAACTCTGCACTATTGCGACCTGCAAATGCCACTTCCAGCTTAGCTGTGCAGAAGAAGAACAACAAGAAGAAGAAATATCTCGAAATATGTCCGTCAGGCCAGTTCCTTTGAGCTGAATCTGCAAATATCTCGGAAACGAAGCGAGCTATGGCAAAATGTTAAGAGACCTTTTTTGTAGAGAATTGTGTTTCCTACAATTTATGTTCTATAATATTTTTTGATCAGAAGCGTAGTTTTCGAGATATATCGAGATATTTAAAAGTTCCGAAGCCGCACCAACATAATAGAGATACAGAAACACCGTGGCCCCTTTCTTCGGGATAACTCTGCACTATTGCGACCTGCAAATGCTACTTCCAGCTTAGCTGTGCAGAAGAAGAACAACAAGAAGAAGAAATATCTCGAAATATGTCCGTCAGGCCAGTTCCTTTGAGCTGAATCTGCAAATATCTCGGAAACGAAGCGAGCTATGGCAAAATGTTAAGAGACCTTTTTTGTAGAGAATTAAGTTTCCTACTTTTTATGTTCTATGATATTATTTGATCAGATGCGTAGTTCTCGAGATATATCAAGATATTTAAAAGTTCCGAAGCCGCACCAACATAATAGAGATACAGAAACACCGTGGCCCCTTTCTTTGAGATAACTCTGCACTATTGCGAGCTGCAAATGCCACTTCCAGCTTAGCTGTGCAGAAGAAGAACAACAAGAAGAAGAAATATCTCGAAATATGTCCGTCGGGCCCCTTCCCTTGAGATAAATCTGCAAATATCTCGGAAACGAAGCGAGCTCTGGCAAAATGTTAAGAGACCTTTTTGGTAGAGAATTAAGTTTCCTACTTTTTATGTTCTATGATATTTTTTGATCAGATGCGTAGTTCTCGAGATATATCAAGATATTTAAAAGTTCCGAAGCCGCACCAACATAATAGAGATACAGAAACACCGTGGCCCCTTTCTTTGAGATAACTCTGCACTATTGCGAGCTGCAAATGCCACTTCCAGCTTAGCTGTGCAGAAGAAGAACAACAAGAAGAAGAAATATCTCGAAATATGTCCGTCAGGCCCCTTCCCTTGAGATAAATCTGCAAATATCTCGGAAACGAAGCGAGCTATGGCAAAATGTTAAGAGACTTTATTTGTAGAGAATTAAGTTTCCTACTTTTTACGTTCTATGATATTATTTGATCAGATGCGTAGTTCTCCAGATATATCAAGATATTTTAAAGTTCCGAAGCCGCACCAACATAATAGAGATACAGAAACACCGTGGCCCCTTTCTTTGAGATAACTCTGCACTATTGCGAGCTGCAAATGCCACTTCCAGCTTAGCTGTGCAGAAGAAGAACAACAAGAAGAAGAAATATCTCGAAATATGTCCGTTAGGCCCCTTCCCTTGAGATAAATGTTCAAATATCTCGGAAACGAAGCGAGCTATGGCAAAATGTTGAGAGACCTTTTTTGTAGAGAATTAAGTTTCCTACTATTTATGTTCTATGATATTTTTTGATCAGATGCGTAGTTCTCGAGATATATCAAGATATTTAAAAGTTCCGAAGCCGCACCAACATAATAGAGATACAGAAACACCGTGGCCCCTTTCTTTGAGATAACTCTGCACTATTGCGAGCTGCAAATGCCACTTCCAGCTTAGCTGTGCAGAAGAAGAACAACAAGAAGAAGAAATATCTCGAAATATGTCCGTCAGGCCCCTTCCCTTGAGATAAATCTGCATATATCTCGGAAACGAAGCGAGCTATGGCAAAATGTTAAGAGACCTTTTTTGTAGAGAATTATGTTTCCTACAATTTATGTTCTATGATATTTTTTGATCAGAAGCGTAGTTTTCGAGATATACCGAGATATTTAAAAGTTCCGAAGCCGCACCAACATAATAGAGATACAGAAACACCGTGGCCCCTTTCTCCGGGATAACTCTGCACTATTGCGAGCTGGAAATGCCACTTCCAGTTTAGCTGTGCAGAAGAAGAACAACAAGAAGAAGAAACATCTCGAAATATGTCCGTAAGCACCCTTCCCTTGAGATAAATCTGCAAATATCTCGCAAACGAAGCGAGCTATGGCAAAACGTTAAGAGACCTTTTTTGTAGAGAATTATGTTTCCTACAATTTATGTTCTATGATATTTTTTGATCAGAAGCGTAGTTTTCGAGATATAACGAGATATTTAAAAGTTCCGAAGCCGCACCAACATAACAGAGATACAGAAACACCGTGGCCCCTTTCTTTGAGATAACTCTGCACTATTGCGAGCTGCAAATGCCACTTCCAGCTTAGCTGTGCTGAAGAAGAACAACAAGAAGAAGAAATATCTCGAAATATGTCCGTCAGGCCCCTTCCCTTGAGATAAATCTGCATATATCTCGGAAACGAAGCGAGCTATGGCAAAATGTTGAGAGACCTTTTTTGCAGAGAATTATGTTTCCTACAATTTATGTTCTATGATATTTTTTGATCAGAAGCGTAGTTTTCGAGATATATCGAGATATTTAAAAGTTCCGAAGCCGCACCAACATAATAGAGATACAGAAACACCGTGGCCCCTTTCTTTGAGATAACTCTGCACTATTGCGAGCTGCAAATGCCACTTCCAGCTTAGCTGTGCAGAAGAAGAACAACAAGAAGAAGAAATATCTCGAAATATGTCCGTCAGGCCCCTTCCCTTGAGATAAATCTGCACATATCTCGGAAACGAAGCGAGTTATGGCAAAATGTTAAGAGACCTTTTTTGTAGAGAATTAAGTTTTCAACTTTTTATGTTCTATGATATTTTTTGATTAGATGCGTAGTTCTCGAGATATATCAAGATATTTAAAAGTTCCGAAGCCGCACCAACATAATAGAGATACAGAAACACCGTGGCCCCTTTCTTTGAGATAACTCTGCACTGTTGCGAGCTGGAAATGCCACTTCCAGTTTAGCTGTGCAGAAGAAGAACAACAAGAAGAAGAAATATCTCGAAATAAGTCCGTCAGGCCCCTTCCCTTGAGATAAATCTGCATATATCTCGGAAACGAAGCGAGCTATGGCAATATGTTAAGCGACCTTTTTTGTAGAGAATTATGTTTCCTACAATTTATGTTCTATGATATTTTTTGATCAGAAGCATACTTTTCGAGATATATCGAGATATTTAAAAGTTCCGAAGCCGCACCAACATAATAGAGATACAGAAACACCGTGGCCCCTTTCTTTGAGATAACTCTGCACTATTGCGAGCTGCAAATGCCACTTCCAGCTTAGCTGTGCAGAAGAAGAACAACAAGAAGAAGAAATATCTCGAAATATGTCCGTCAGGCCCGTTCCTTTGAGCTGAATCTGCAAGTATCTCGGAAACGAAGCGAGCTATGGCAAAATGTTAAGAGACGTTTTTTGTAGAGAATTATGTTTCCTACAATTTATGTTCTATGATATTTTTTGATCAGAAGCGTAGTTTTCGAGATATATCGAGATATTTAAAAGTTCCGAAGCCGCACCAACATAATAGAGATACAGAAACACCGTGGCCCCTTTCTTTGAGATAACTCTGCACTATTGCGAGCTGTAAATGCCACTTCCAGCTTAGCTGTGCAGAAGAAGAACAACAAGAAGAAGAAATATCTCGAAATATGTCCGTCAGGCCAGTTCCTTTGAGATGAATCTGCAAATATCTCGGAAACGAAGCGAGCTATGGCAAAATGTTAAGAGACGTTTTTTGTAGAGAATTAAGTTTCCTACTTTTTATGTTCTATGATATTATTTCATCAGATGTGTAGTTCTCGAGATATATCGAGATATTTAAAAGTTCCGAAGCCGCACCAACATAATAGAGATACAGAAACACCGTGGCCCCTTTCTCCGGGATAACTCTGCACTATTGCGAGCTGGAAATGCCACTTCCAGTTTAGCTGTGCAGAAGAAGAACAACAAGAAGAAGAAACATCTCGAAATATGTCCGTAAGCACCCTTCCCTTGAGATAAATCTGCAAATATCTCGGAAACTAAGCGAGCTATGGCAAAACGTTAAGAGACCTTTTTTGTAGAGAATTATGTTTCCTACAATTTATGTTCTATGATATTTTTTGATCAGAAGCGTAGTTTTCGAGATATAACGAGATATTTAAAAGTTCCGAAGCCGCACCAACATAATAGAGATACAGAAACACCGTGGCCCCTTTCTTTGAGATAACTCTGCACTATTGCGAGCTGCAAATGCCACTTCCAGCTTAGCTGTGCAGAAAAGAACAACAAGAAGAAGAAATATCTCGAAATATGTCCGTCAGGCCCCTTCCCTTGAGATAAATCCGCATATATCTCGGAAACGAAGCGAGCTATGGCAAAATGTTAAGAGACCTTTTTGGTAGAGAATGAAGTTTCCTACTTTTTATGTTCTATGATATTTTTTGATCAGAAGCGTAGTTTTCGAGATATATCGAGATATTTAAAAGTTCCGAAGCCGCACCAACATAATAGAGATATAGAAACACCGTGGCCCCTTTCTCCGGGATAACTCTGCACTATTGCGAGCTGGAAATGCCACTTCCAGTTTAGCTGTGCAGAAGAAGAACAACAAGAAGAAGAAACATCTCGAAATATGTCCGTAAGCACCCTTCCCTTGAGATAAATCTGCAAATATCGCGGAAACGAAGCGAGCTATGGCAAAACGTTAAGAGACCTTTTTTGTAGAGAATTATGTTTCCTACAATTTATGTTCTATGATATTTTTTGATCAGAAGCGTAGTTTTCGAGATATAACGAGATATTTAAAAGTTCCGAAGCCGCACCAACATAATAGAGATACAGAAACACCGTGGCCCCTTCCTTTGAGATAACTCTGCACTATTGCGAGCTGCAAATGCCACTTCGAGCTTAGCTGTGCAGAAGAAGAACAACAAGAAGAAGAAATATCTCGAAATATGTCCGTCAGGCCCCTTTCCTTGAGATAAATCTGCAAATATCTCGGAAACAAAGCGAGCTATGGCAAAATGTTAAGAGACCTTTTTTGTAGAGAATTAAGTTTCCTACTTTTTATGTTCTATGATATTTTTTGATCAGATGCGTAGTTCTCGAGATGTATCAAGATATTTAAAAGTTCCGAAGCCGCACCAACATAATAGAGATACAGAAACACCGTGGCCCCTTTCTTTGAGATAACTCTGCGCTATTGCGAGCTGGAAATGCCACTTCCAGTTTAGCTGTGCAGAAGAAGAACAACAAGAAGAAGAAATATCTCGAAATATGTCCGTCAGGCCCCTTCCCTTGAGATAAATCTGCAAATATCTCGGAAACGAAGCGAGCTATGGCAAAATGTTAAGAGACTTTATTTGTAGAGAATTAAGTTTCCTACTTTTTACGTTCTATGATATTTTTTGATCAGATGCGTAGTTCTCGAGATATATCAAGATATTTTAAAGTTCCGAAGCCGCCCCAACATAATAGAGATACAGAAACACCGTGGCCCCTTTCTTTGAGATAACTCTGCACTACTGCGAGCTGGAAATGCCACTTCCAGTTTAGCTGTACAGAAGAAGAACAACAAGAAGAAGAAATATCTCGAAATATGTCCGTCAGGCCCCTTCCCTTGAGATAAATCTGCAAATATCTCGGAAACGAAGCGAGCTATGGCAAAATGTTAAGAGACGTTTTTTGTAGAGAATTATGTTTCCTACAATTTATGTTCTATGATATTTTTTGATCAGATGCGTAGTTCTCGAGATATATCAAGATATTTAAAAGTTCCGAAGCCGCACCAACATAATAGAGATACAGAAACACCGTGGCCCCTTTCTTTGAGATAACTCTGCACTAGTGCGAGCCGCAAATGCCACTTCCAGCTTAGCTGTGCAGAAGAAGAACAACAAGAAGAAGAAATATCTCGAAATATGTCCGTCAGGCCCCTTCCCTTGAGATAAATCTGCAAATATCTCGGAAACGAAGCGAGCTATGGCAAAATGTTAAGAGACCTTTTTGGTAGAGAATTAAGTTTCCTACTTTTTATGTTCTATGATATTTTTTGATCAGATGCGTAGTTCTCGAGATATATCAAGATATTTAAAAGTTCCGAAGCCGCACCAACATAGTAGAGATACAGAAACACCGTGGCCCCTTTCTTTGAGATAACTCTGCACTATTGCGAGCTGCAAATGCCACTTCCAGCTTAGCTGCGCAGAAGAAGAACAACAAAAAGAAGAAATATCTCGAAATATGTCCGTCAGGCCCCTTCCCTTGAGATAAATCTGCATATATCTCGGAAACGAAGCGAGCTATGGCAAAATGTTAAGAGACCTTTTTTGCAGAGAATTAAGTTTTCTACTTTTTATGTTCTATCATATTTTCTGATCAGATGCGTAGTTCTCGAGATACATCAAGATATTTAAAAGTTCCGAAGCTGCACCAACATAATAGAGGTACAGAAACACCGTGGCCTCCTTCTTTGAGATAACTCTGCACTATTGCGAGCTGCAAATGCCACTTCCAGCTTAGCTGTGCAGAAGAAGAACAACAAGAAGAAGAAATATCTCGAAATATGTCCGTCAGGCCCCTTCCCTTGAGATAAATCTGCATATATCTCGGAAACGAAGCGAGCTATGGCAAGATGTTAAGAGACCTTTTTTGTAGAGAATTAAGTTTCCTACTTTTTATGTTCTATGATATTTTTTGATCAGAAGCGTAGTTTTCGAGATATATCGAGATATTTAAAAGTTCCGAAGCCGCACCAACATAATAGAGATATAGAAACACCGTGGCCCCTTTCTCCGGGATAACTCTGCACTATTGCGAGCTGGAAATGCCACTTCCAGTTTAGCTGTGCAGAAGAAGAACAACAAGAAGAAGAAACATCTCGAAATATGTCCGTAAGCACCCTTCCCTTGAGATAAATCTGCAAATATCGCGGAAACGAAGCGAGCTATGGCAAAACGTTAAGAGACCTTTTTTGTAGAGAATTATGTTTCCTACAATTTATGTTCTATGATATTTTTTGATCAGAAGCGTAGTTTTCGAGATATAACGAGATATTTAAAAGTTCCGAAGCCGCACCAACATAATAGAGATACAGAAACACCGTGGCCCCTTCCTTTGAGATAACTCTGCACTATTGCGAGCTGCAAATGCCACTTCGAGCTTAGCTGTGCAGAAGAAGAACAACAAGAAGAAGAAATATCTCGAAATATGTCCGTCAGGCCCCTTTCCTTGAGATAAATCTGCAAATATCTCGGAAACAAAGCGAGCTATGGCAAAATGTTAAGAGACCTTTTTTGTAGAGAATTAAGTTTCCTACTTTTTATGTTCTATGATATTTTTTGATCAGATGCGTAGTTCTCGAGATGTATCAAGATATTTAAAAGTTCCGAAGCCGCACCAACATAATAGAGATACAGAAACACCGTGGCCCCTTTCTTTGAGATAACTCTGCGCTATTGCGAGCTGGAAATGCCACTTCCAGTTTAGCTGTGCAGAAGAAGAACAACAAGAAGAAGAAATATCTCGAAATATGTCCGTCAGGCCCCTTCCCTTGAGATAAATCTGCAAATATCTCGGAAACGAAGCGAGCTATGGCAAAATGTTAAGAGACTTTATTTGTAGAGAATTAAGTTTCCTACTTTTTACGTTCTATGATATTTTTTGATCAGATGCGTAGTTCTCGAGATATATCAAGATATTTTAAAGTTCCGAAGCCGCCCCAACATAATAGAGATACAGAAACACCGTGGCCCCTTTCTTTGAGATAACTCTGCACTACTGCGAGCTGGAAATGCCACTTCCAGTTTAGCTGTACAGAAGAAGAACAACAAGAAGAAGAAATATCTCGAAATATGTCCGTCAGGCCCCTTCCCTTGAGATAAATCTGCAAATATCTCGGAAACGAAGCGAGCTATGGCAAAATGTTAAGAGACGTTTTTTGTAGAGAATTATGTTTCCTACAATTTATGTTCTATGATATTTTTTGATCAGATGCGTAGTTCTCGAGATATATCAAGATATTTAAAAGTTCCGAAGCCGCACCAACATAATAGAGATACAGAAACACCGTGGCCCCTTTCTTTGAGATAACTCTGCACTAGTGCGAGCCGCAAATGCCACTTCCAGCTTAGCTGTGCAGAAGAAGAACAACAAGAAGAAGAAATATCTCGAAATATGTCCGTCAGGCCCCTTCCCTTGAGATAAATCTGCAAATATCTCGGAAACGAAGCGAGCTATGGCAAAATGTTAAGAGACCTTTTTGGTAGAGAATTAAGTTTCCTACTTTTTATGTTCTATGATATTTTTTGATCAGATGCGTAGTTCTCGAGATATATCAAGATATTTAAAAGTTCCGAAGCCGCACCAACATAGTAGAGATACAGAAACACCGTGGCCCCTTTCTTTGAGATAACTCTGCACTATTGCGAGCTGCAAATGCCACTTCCAGCTTAGCTGCGCAGAAGAAGAACAACAAAAAGAAGAAATATCTCGAAATATGTCCGTCAGGCCCCTTCCCTTGAGATAAATCTGCATATATCTCGGAAACGAAGCGAGCTATGGCAAAATGTTAAGAGACCTTTTTTGCAGAGAATTAAGTTTTCTACTTTTTATGTTCTATCATATTTTCTGATCAGATGCGTAGTTCTCGAGATACATCAAGATATTTAAAAGTTCCGAAGCTGCACCAACATAATAGAGGTACAGAAACACCGTGGCCTCCTTCTTTGAGATAACTCTGCACTATTGCGAGCTGCAAATGCCACTTCCAGCTTAGCTGTGCAGAAGAAGAACAACAAGAAGAAGAAATATCTCGAAATATGTCCGTCAGGCCCCTTCCCTTGAGATAAATCTGCATATATCTCGGAAACGAAGCGAGCTATGGCAAGATGTTAAGAGACCTTTTTTGTAGAGAATTAAGTTTCCTACTTTTTATGTTCTATGATATTTTTTGATCAGAAGCGTAGTTTTCGAGATATATCGAGATATTTAAAAGTTCCGAAGCCGCACCAACATAATAGAGATATAGAAACACCGTGGCCCCTTTCTCCGGGATAACTCTGCACTATTGCGAGCTGGAAATGCCACTTCCAGTTTAGCTGTGCAGAAGAAGAACAACAAGAAGAAGAAACATCTCGAAATATGTCCGTAAGCACCCTTCCCTTGAGATAAATCTGCAAATATCTCGGAAACGAAGCGAGCTATGGCAAAACGTTAAGAGACCTTTTTTGTAGAGAATTAAGTTTCCTACTTTTTATGTTCTATGATATTTTTTGATCAGATGCGTAGTTCTCGAGATGTATCAAGATATTTAAAAGTTCCGAAGCCGCACCAACATAATAGAGATACAGAAACACCGTGGCCCCTTTCTTTGAGATAACTCTGCGCTATTGCGAGCTGGAAATGCCACTTCCAGTTTAGCTGTGCAGAAGAAGAACAACAAGAAGAAGAAATATCTCGAAATATGTCCGTCAGGCCCCTTCCCTTGAGATAAATCTGCAAATATCTCGGAAACGAAGCGAGCTATGGCAAAATGTTAACAGACTTTATTTGTAGAGAATTAAGTTTCCTACTTTTTACGTTCTATGATATTTTTTGATCAGATGCGTAGTTCTCGAGATATATCAAGATATTTTAAAGTTCCGAAGCCGCCCCAACATAATAGAGATACAGAAACACCGTGGCCCCTTTCTTTGAGATAACTCTGCACTACTGCGAGCTGGAAATGCCACTTCCAGTTTAGCTGTACAGAAGAAGAACAACAAGAAGAAGAAATATCTCGAAATATGTCCGTCAGGCCCCTTCCCTTGAGATAAATCTGCAAATATCTCGGAAACGAAGCGAGCTATGGCAAAATGTTAAGAGACGTTTTTTGTAGAGAATTATGTTTCCTACAATTTATGTTCTATGATATTTTTTGATCAGATGCGTAGTTCTCGAGATATATCAAGATATTTAAAAGTTCCGAAGCCGCACCAACATAATAGAGATACAGAAACACCGTGGCCCCTTTCTTTGAGATAACTCTGCACTAGTGCGAGCCGCAAGTGCCACTTTCAGCTTAGCTGTGCAGAAGAAGAACAACAAGAAGAAGAAATATCTCGAAATATGTCCGTCAGGCCCCTTCCCTTGAGATAAATCTGCAAATATCTCGGAAACGAAGCGAGCTATGGCAAAATGTTAAGAGACATTTTTTGTAGAGAATTAAGTTTCCTACTTTTTATGTTCTATGATATTTTTTGATCAGATGCGTAGTTCTCGAGATATATCAAGATATTTAAAAGTTCCGAAGCCGCACCAACATAATAGAGATACAGAAACATCGTGGCCCCTTTCTTTGAGATAACTCTGCACTATTGCGAGCTGGAAATGCCACTTCCAGTTTAGCTGTGCAGAAGAAGAACAACAAGAAGAAGAAACATCTCGAAATATGTCCGTCAGGCCCCTTCCCTTGAGATATATCTGCAAATATCTCGGAAACGAAGCGAGCTATGGCAAAATGTTAAGAGACCTTTTTTGTAGAGAATTATATTTCCTACAAGTTATGTTCTATGATATTTTTTGATCAGAAGCGTAGTTTTCGAGATATATCGAGATATTTAAAAGTTCCGAAGCCGCACCAACATAATAGAGATACAGAAACACCGTGGCCCCTTTCTTTGAGATAACTCTGCACTAGTGCGAGCCGCAAATGCCACTTTCAGCTTAGCTGTGCAGAAGAAGAACAACAAGAAGAAGAAATATCTCGAAATATGTCCGTCAGGCCCCTTCCCTTGAGATAAATCTGCAAATATCTCGGAAACGAAGCGAGCTATCGCAAAATGTTAAGAGACATTTTTTGTAGAGAATTAAGTTTCCTACTTTTTATGTTCTATGATATTTTTTGATCAGATGCGTAGTTCTCGAGATATATCAAGATATTTAAAAGTTCCGAAGCCGCACCAACATAATAGAGATACAGAAACACCGTGGCCCCTTTCTTTGAGATAACTCTGCACTATTGCGAGCTGTAAATGCCAGTTCCAGTTTAGCTGTGCAGAAGAAGAACAACAAGAAGAAGAAATATCTCGAAATATGTCCGTCAGGCCCCTTCCCTTGAGATAAATCTGCAAATATCTCGGAAACGAAGCGAGCTATGGCAAAATGTTAAGAGACGTTTTTGGTAGAGAATTAAGTTTCCTACTTTTTATATTCTATGATATTTTTTGATCAGATGCGAAGTTCTCGAGATATATCATGATATTTAAAAGTTCCGAAGCCACACCAACATAATAGAGATACAGAAACACCGTGGCCACTTTCTTTGAGATAACTCTGCACTATTGCGAGCTGGAAATGCCACTTCCAGTCTAGCTGTGCAGAAGAAGAACAACAAGAAGAAGAAATATCTCGAAATATGTCCGTCAGGCCCCTTCCCTTGAGATATATCTGCAAATATCTCGGAAACGAAGCGAGCTATGGCAAAATGTTAAGAGACTTTATTTGTAGAGAATTAAGTTTCCTACTTTTTACGTTCTATGATATTTTTTGATCAGATGCGTAGTTCTCGAGATATATCAAGATATTTTAAAGTTCCGAAGCCGCCCCAACATAATAGAGATACAGAAACACCGTGGCCCCTTTCTTTGAGATAACTCTGCACTACTGCGAGCTGGAAATGCCACTTCCAGTTTAGCTGTACAGAAGAAGAACAACAAGAAGAAGAAATATCTCGAAATATGTCCGTCAGGCCCCTTCCCTTGAGATAAATCTGCAAATATCTCGGAAACGAAGCGAGCTATGGCAAAATGTTAAGAGACGTTTTTTGTAGAGAATTATGTTTCCTACAATTTATGTTCTATGATATTTTTTGATCAGATGCGTAGTTCTCGAGATATATCAAGATATTTAAAAGTTCCGAAGCCGCACCAACATAATAGAGATACAGAAACACCGTGGCCCCTTTCTTTGAGATAACTCTGCACTAGTGCGAGCCGCAAATGCCACTTTCAGCTTAGCTGTGCAGAAGAAGAACAACAAGAAGAAGAAATATCTCGAAATATGTCCGTCAGGCCCCTTCCCTTGAGATAAATCTGCAAATATCTCGGAAACGAAGCGAGCTATGGCAAAATGTTAAGAGACATTTTTTGTAGAGAATTAAGTTTCCTACTTTTTATGTTCTATGATATTTTTTGATCAGATGCGTAGTTCTCGAGATATATCAAGATATTTAAAAGTTCCGAAGCCGCACCAACATGATAGAGATACAGAAACATCGTGGCCCCTTTCTTTGAGATAACTCTGCACTATTGCGAGCTGGAAATGCCACTTCCAGTTTAGCTGTGCAGAAGAAGAACAACAAGAAGAAGAAACATCTCGAAATATGTCCGTCAGGCCCCTTCCCTTGAGATATATCTGCAAATATCTCGGAAACGAAGCGAGCTATGGCAAAATGTTAAGAGACCTTTTTTGTAGAGAATTATATTTCCTACAAGTTATGTTCTATGATATTTTTTGATCAGAAGCGTAGTTTTCGAGATATATCGAGATATTTAAAAGTTCCGAAGCCGCACCAACATAATAGAGATACAGAAACACCGTGGCCCCTTTCTTTGAGATAACTCTGCACTAGTGCGAGCCGCAAATGCCACTTTCAGCTTAGCTGTGCAGAAGAAGAACAACAAGAAGAAGAAATATCTCGAAATATGTCCGTCAGGCCCCTTCCCTTGAGATAAATCTGCAAATATCTCGGAGACGAAGCGAGCTATGGCAAAATGTTAAGAGACATTTTTTGTAGAGAATTAAGTTTCCTACTTTTTATGTTCTATGATATTTTTTGATCAGATGCGTAGTTCTCGAGATATATCAAGATATTTAAAAGTTCCGAAGCCGCACCAACATAATAGAGATACAGAAACACCGTGGCCCCTTTCTTTGAGATAACTCTGCACTATTGCGAGCTGTAAATGCCAGTTCCAGTTTAGCTGTGCAGAAGAAGAACAACAAGAAGAAGAAATATCTCGAAATATGTCCGTCAGGCCCCTTCCCTTGAGATAAATCTGCAAATATCTCGGAAACGAAGCGCGCTATGGCAAAATGTTAAGAGACGTTTTTGGTAGAGAATTAAGTTTCCTACTTTTTATATTCTATGATATTTTTTGATCAGATGCGAAGTTCTCGAGATATATCATGATATTTAAAAGTTCCGAAGCCACACCAACATAATAGAGATACAGAAACACCGTGGCCACTTTCTTTGAGATAACTCTGCACTATTGCGAGCTGGAAATGCCACTTCCAGTCTAGCTGTGCAGAAGAAGAACAACAAGAAGAAGAAATATCTCGAAATATGTCCGTCAGGCCCCTTCCCTTGAGATATATCTGCAAATATCTCGGAAACGAAGCGAGCTATGGCAAAATGTTAAGAGACTTTATTTGTAGAGAATTAAGTTTCCTACTTTTTACGTTCTATGATATTTTTTGATCAGATGCGTAGTTCTCGAGATATATCAAGATATTTTAAAGTTCCGAAGCCGCCCCAACATAATAGAGATACAGAAACACCGTGGCCCCTTTCTTTGAGATAACTCTGCACTACTGCGAGCTGGAAATGCCACTTCCAGTTTAGCTGTACAGAAGAAGAACAACAAGAAGAAGAAATATCTCGAAATATGTCCGTCAGGCCCCTTCCCTTGAGATAAATCTGCAAATATCTCGGAAACGAAGCGAGCTATGGCAAAATGTTAAGAGACGTTTTTTGTAGAGAATTATGTTTCCTACAATTTATGTTCTATGATATTTTTTGATCAGATGCGTAGTTCTCGAGATATATCAAGATATTTAAAAGTTCCGAAGCCGCACCAACATAATAGAGATACAGAAACACCGTGGCCCCTTTCTTTGAGATAACTCTGCACTAGTGCGAGCCGCAAATGCCACTTCCAGCTTAGCTGTGCAGAAGAAGAACAACAAGAAGAAGAAATATCTCGAAATATGTCCGTCAGGCCCCTTCCCTTGAGATAAATCTGCAAATATCTCGGAAACGAAGCGAGCTATGGCAAAATGTTAAGAGACCTTTTTGGTAGAGAATTAAGTTTCCTACTTTTTATGTTCTATGATATTTTTTGATCAGATGCGTAGTTCTCGAGATATATCAAGATATTTAAAAGTTCCGAAGCCGCACCAACATAGTAGAGATACAGAAACACCGTGGCCCCTTTCTTTGAGATAACTCTGCACTATTGCGAGCTGCAAATGCCACTTCCAGCTTAGCTGCGCAGAAGAAGAACAACAAGAAGAAGAAATATCTCGAAATATGTCCGTCAGGCCCCTTCCCTTGAGATAAATCTGCATATATCTCGGAAACGAAGCGAGCTATGGCAAAATGTTAAGAGACCTTTTTTGCAGAGAATTAAGTTTTCTACTTTTTATGTTCTATCATATTTTCTGATCAGATGCGTAGTTCTCGAGATACATCAAGATATTTAAAAGTTCCGAAGCTGCACCAACATAATAGAGGTACAGAAACACCGTGGCCTCCTTCTTTGAGATAACTCTGCACTATTGCGAGCTGCAAATGCCACTTCCAGCTTAGCTGTGCAGAAGAAGAACAACAAGAAGAAGAAATATCTCGAAATATGTCCGTCAGGCCCCTTCCCTTGAGATAAATCTGCATATATCTCGGAAACGAAGCGAGCTATGGCAAGATGTTGAGAGACCTTTTTTGTAGAGAATTAAGTTTCCTACTTTTTATGTTCTATGATATTTTTTGATCAGAAGCGTAGTTTTCGAGATATATCGAGATATTTAAAAGTTCCGAAGCCGCACCAACATAATAGAGATATAGAAACACCGTGGCCCCTTTCTCCGGGATAACTCTGCACTATTGCGAGCTGGAAATGCCACTTCCAGTTTAGCTGTGCAGAAGAAGAACAACAAGAAGAAGAAACATCTCGAAATATGTCCGTAAGCACCCTTCCCTTGAGATAAATCTGCAAATATCTCGGAAACGAAGCGAGCTATGGCAAAACGTTTAGAGACCTTTTTTGTAGAGAATTAAGTTTCCTACTTTTTATGTTCTATGATATTTTTTGATCAGATGCGTAGTTCTCGAGATGTATCAAGATATTTAAAAGTTCCGAAGCCGCACCAACATAATAGAGATACAGAAACACCGTGGCCCCTTTCTTTGAGATAACTCTGCGCTATTGCGAGCTGGAAATGCCACTTCCAGTTTAGCTGTGCAGAAGAAGAACAACAAGAAGAAGAAATATCTCGAAATATGTCCGTCAGGCCCCTTCCCTTGAGATAAATCTGCAAATATCTCGGAAACGAAGCGAGCTATGGCAAAATGTTAACAGACTTTATTTGTAGAGAATTAAGTTTCCTACTTTTTACGTTCTATGATATTTTTTGATCAGATGCGTAGTTCTCGAGATATATCAAGATATTTTAAAGTTCCGAAGCCGCCCCAACATAATAGAGATACAGAAACACCGTGGCCCCTTTCTTTGAGATAACTCTGCACTACTGCGAGCTGGAAATGCCACTTCCAGTTTAGCTGTACAGAAGAAGAACAACAAGAAGAAGAAATATCTCGAAATATGTCCGTCAGGCCCCTTCCCTTGAGATAAATCTGCAAATATCTCGGAAACGAAGCGAGCTATGGCAAAATGTTAAGAGACCTTTTTTGTAGAGAATTATGTTTCCTACAATTTATGTTCTATGATATTTTTTGATCAGATGCGTAGTTCTCGAGATATATCAAGATATTTAAAAGTTCCGAAGCCGCACCAACATAATAGAGATACAGAAACACCGTGGCCCCTTTCTTTGAGATAACTCTGCACTAGTGCGAGCCGCAAATGCCACTTCCAGCTTAGCTGTGCAGAAGAAGAACAACAAGAAGAAGAAATATCTCGAAATATGTCCGTCAGGCCCCTTCCCTTGAGATAAATCTGCAAATATCTCGGAAACGAAGCGAGCTATGGCAAAATGTTAAGAGACCTTTTTGGTAGAGAATTAAGTTTCCTACTTTTTATGTTGTATGATATTTTTTGATCAGATGCGAAGTTCTCGAGATATATCATGATATTTAAAAGTTCCGAAGCCGCACCAACATAATAGAGATACAGAAACATCGTGGCCCCTTTCTTTGAGATAACTCTGCACTATTGCGAGCTGGAAATGCCACTTCCAGTTTAGCTGTGCAGAAGAAGAACAACAAGAAGAAGAAACATCTCGAAATATGTCCGTCAGGCCCCTTCCCTTGAGATATATCTGCAAATATCTCGGAAACGAAGCGAGCTATGGCAAAATGTTAAGAGACCTTTTTTGTAGAGAATTATATTTCCTACAAGTTATGTTCTATGATATTTTTTGATCAGAAGCGTAGTTTTCGAGATATATCGAGATATTTAAAAGTTCCGAAGCCGCACCAACATAATAGAGATACAGAAACACCGTGGCCCCTTTCTTTGAGATAACTCTGCACTAGTGCGAGCCGCAAATGCCACTTTCAGCTTAGCTGTGCAGAAGAAGAACAACAAGAAGAAGAAATATCTCGAAATATGTCCGTCAGGCCCCTTCCCTTGAGATAAATCTGCAAATATCTCGGAAACGAAGCGAGCTATGGCAAAATGTTAAGAGACATTTTTTGTAGAGAATTAAGTTTCCTACTTTTTATGTTCTATGATATTTTTTGATCAGATGCGTAGTTCTCGAGATATATCAAGATATTTAAAAGTTCCGAAGCCGCACCAACATAATAGAGATACAGAAACATCGTGGCCCCTTTCTTTGAGATAACTCTGCACTATTGCGAGCTGGAAATGCCACTTCCAGTTTAGCTGTGCAGAAGAAGAACAACAAGAAGAAGAAACATCTCGAAATATGTCCGTCAGGCCCCTTCCCTTGAGATATATCTGCAAATATCTCGGAAACGAAGCGAGCTATGGCAAAATGTTAAGAGACCTTTTTTGTAGAGAATTATATTTCCTACAAGTTATGTTCTATGATATTTTTTGATCAGAAGCGTAGTTTTCGAGATATATCGAGATATTTAAAAGTTCCGAAGCCGCACCAACATAATAGAGATACAGAAACACCGTGGCCCCTTTCTTTGAGATAACTCTGCACTAGTGCGAGCCGCAGATGCCACTTTCAGCTTAGCTGTGCAGAAGAAGAACAACAAGAAGAAGAAATATCTCGAAATATGTCCGTCAGGCCCCTTCCCTTGAGATAAATCTGCAAATATCTCGGAAACGAAGCGAGCTATGGCAAAATGTTAAGAGACATTTTTTGTAGAGAATTAAGTTTCCTACTTTTTATATTCTATGATATTTTTTGATCAGATGCGAAGTTCTCGAGATATATCATGATATTTAAAAGTTCCGAAGCCACACCAACATAATAGAGATACAGAAACACCGTGGCCACTTTCTTTGAGATAACTCTGCACTATTGCGAGCTGGAAATGCCACTTCCAGTCTAGCTGTGCAGAAGAAGAACAACAAGAAGAAGAAATATCTCGAAATATGTCCGTCAGGCCCCTTCCCTTGAGATATATCTGCAAATATCTCGGAAACGAAGCGAGCTATGGCAAAATGTTAAGAGACTTTATTTGTAGAGAATTAAGTTTCCTACTTTTTATGTTGTATGATATTTTTTGATCAGATGCGTAGTTCTCGAGATATATCAAGATATTTAAAAGTTCCGAAGCCGCACCAACATAATAGAGATACAGAAACACCGTGGCCCCTTTCTTTGAGATAACTCTGCACTATTGCGAGCTGGAAATGCCACTTCCAGTTTAGCTGTGCAGAAGAAGAACAACAAGAAGATGAAATATCTCGAAATATGTCCGTCAGGCCCCTTCCCTTGAGATAAATCTGCAAATATCTCGGAAACGAAGCGAGCTATGGCAAAATGTTAAGAGACGTTTTTGGTAGAGAATTAAGTTTCCTACAAGTTATGTTGTATGATATTTTTTGATCAGATGCGAAGTTCTCGAGATATATCATGATATTTAAAAGTTCCGAAGCCGCACCAACATAATAGAGATACAGAAACACCGTGGCCCCTTTCTTTGAGATAACTCTGCACTATTGCGAGCTGGAAATGCCACTTCCAGTTTAGCTGTGCAGAAGAAGAACAACAAGAAGAAGAAATATCTCGAAATATGTCCGTCAGGCCCCTTCCCTTGAGATATATCTGCAAATATCTCGGAAACGAAGCGAGCTATGGCAAAATGTTAAGAGACCTTTTTTGTAGAGAATTATGTTTCCTACAAGTTATGTTCTATGATATTTTTTGATCAGAAGCGTAGTTTTCGAGATATATCGAGATATTTAAAAGTTCCGAAGCCGCACCAACATAATAGAGATACAGAAACACCGTGGCCCCGTTCATTGAGGTAACTCTGCACTATTGCGAGCTGCAAATGCCACTTCCAGCTTAGCTGCGCAGAAGAAGAACAACAAGAAGAAGAAATACCTCGAAATATGTCCGTCAGGCCCCTTCCCTTGAGATAAATCTGCATATATCTCGGAAACGAAGCGAGCTATGGCAAAATGTTAAGAGACATTTTTTGTGGAGAATTAAGTTTCCTACTTTTTATGTTCTATGATATTTTTTGATCAGATGCGTAGTTCTCGAGATATATCAAGATATTTAAAAGTTCCGAAGCCGCACCAACATAATAGAGATACAGAAACACCGTGGCCCCTTTCTTTGAGATAACTCTGCACTATTGCGAGCTGTAAATGCCACTTCCAGTTTAGCTGTGCAGAAGAAGAACAACAAGAAGAAGAAATATCTCGAAATATGTCCGTCAGGCCCCTTCCCTTGAGATAAATCTGCAAATATCTCGGAAACGAAGCGAGCTATGGCAAAATGTTAAGAGACGTTTTTGGTAGAGAATTAAGTTTCCTACTTTTTATATTCTATGATATTTTTTGATCAGATGCGAAGTTCTCGAGATATATCATGATATTTAAAAGTTCCGAAGCCACACCAACATAATAGAGATACAGAAACACCGTGGCCAGTTTCTTTGAGATAACTCTGCACTATTGCGAGCTGGAAATGCCACTTCCAGTCTAGCTGTGCAGAAGAAGAACAACAAGAAGAAGAAATATCTCGAAATATGTCCGTCAGGCCCCTTCCCTTGAGATATATCTGCAAATATCTCGGAAACGAAGCGAGCTATGGCAAAATGTTAAGAGACTTTATTTGTAGAGAATTAAGTTTCCTACTTTTTATGTTGTATGATATTTTTTGATCAGATGCGTAGTTCTCGAGATATATCAAGATATTTAAAAGTTCCGAAGCCGCACCAACATAATAGAGATACAGAAACACCGTAGCCCCTTTCTTTGAGATAACTCTGCACTATTGCGAGCTGGAAATGCCGCTTCCAGTTTAGCTGTGCAGAAGAAGAACAACAAGAAGATGAAATATCTCGAAATATGTCCGTCAGGCCCCTTCCCTTGAGATAAATCTGCAAATATCTCGGAAACGAAGCGAGCTATGGCAAAATGTTAAGAGACGTTTTTGGTATAGAATTAAGTTTCCTACTTTTTATGTTCTATGATATTTTTTGATCAGATGCGAAGTTCTCGAGATATATCATGATATTTAAAAGTTCCGAAGCCGCACCAACATAATAGAGATACAGAAACACCGTGGCCCCTTTCTTTGAGATAACTCTGCACCATTGCGAGCTGGAAATGCCACTTCCAGTTTAGCTGTGCAGAAGAAGAACAACAAGAAGAAGAAATATCTCGAAATATGTCCGTCAGGCCCCTTCCCTTGAGATATATCTGCAAATATCTCGGAAACGAAGCGAGCTATGGCAAAATGTTAAGAGACCTTTTTTGTAGAGAATTATGTTTCCTACAAGTTATGTTCTATGATATTTTTTGATCAGAAGCGTAGTTTTCGAGATATATCGAGATATTTAAAAGTTCCGAAGCCGCACCAACATAATAGAGATACAGAAACACCGTGGCCCCGTTCTTTGAGGTAACTCTGCACTATTGCGAGCTGCAAATGCCACTTCCAGCTTAGCTGCGCAGAAGAAGAACAACAAGAAGAAGAAATACCTCGAAATATGTCCGTCAGGCCCCTTCCCTTGAGATAAATCTGCATATATCTCGGAAACGAAGCGAGCTATGGCAAAATGTTAAGAGACCTTATTTGTAGAGAATTAAGTTTTCTACTTTTTATGTTCTATGATATTTTCTGATCAGATGCGTAGTTCTCGAGATATATCAAGATACTTAAATGTTCCGAAGCCGCACCAACATAATAGAGATACAGAAACACCGTGGCCCCTTTCTTTGAGATAACTCTGCACTATTGCGAGCTGTAAATGCCACTTCCAGCTTAGCTGTGCAGAAGAAGAACAACAAGAAGAAGAAATATCTCGAAATATGTCCGTCAGGCCCCTTCCCTTGAGATATATCTGCAAATATCTCGGAAACGAAGCGAGCTATGGCAAAATGTTAAGAGAGCTTTTTTGTAGAGAATTATGTTTCCTACAAGTTATGTTCTATGATATTTTTTGATCAGAAGCGTAGTTTTCGAGATATATCGAGATATTTAAAAGTTCCGAAGCCGCACCAACATAATAGAGATACAGAAACACCGTGGCCCCGTTCTTTGAGATAACTCTGCACTATTGCGAGCTGCAAATGCCACTTCCAGCTTAGCTGTGCAGAAGAAGAACAACAAGAAGAAGAAATATCTCGAAATATGTCCGTCAGGCCCCTTCCCTTGAGATAAATCTGCATATATCTCGGAAACAAAGCGAGCTATGGCAAAATGTTAAGAGACCTTTTTTGTAGAGAATTAAGTTTCCTACTTTTTATGTTCTATGATATTTTTTGATCAGATGCGAAGTTCTCGAGATATATCATGATATTTAAAAGTTCCGAAGCCGCACCAACATAATAGAGATACAGAAACACCGTGGCCCCTTTCTTTGAGATAACTCTGCACTATTGCGAGCTGGAAATGCCACTTCCAGTATAGCTGTGCAGAAGAAGAACAACAAGAAGAAGAAATATCTCGAAATATGTCAGTCAGGCCCCTTCCCTTGAGATATATCTGCAAATATCACGGAAACGAAGCGAGCTATGGCAAAATGTTAAGAGACCTTTTTTGTAGAGAATTATGTTTCCTACAAGTTATGTTCTATGATATTTTTTGATCAGAAGCGTAGTTTTCGAGATATATCGAGATATTTAAAAGTTCCGAAGCCGCACCAACATAATAGAGATACAGAAACACCCTGGCCCCGTTCTTTGAGGTAACTCTGCACTATTGCGAGCTGCAAATGCCACTTCCAGCTTAGCTGCGCAGAAGAAGAACAACAAGAAGAAGAAATATCTCGAAATATGTCCGTCAGGCCCCTTCCCTTGAGATAAATCTGCATATATCTCGGAAACGAAGCGAGCTATGGCAAAATGTTAGGAGACCTTTTTTGTAGAGAATTAAGTTCTCTACTCTTTATGTTCTATGATATTTTCTGATCAGATGCGTAGTTCTCGAGATATATCAAGATATTTAAAAGTTCCGAAGCTGCACCAACATAATAGAGGTACAGAAACACCGTGGCCTCCTTCTTTGAGATAACTCTGCACTATTGCGAGCTGCAAATGCCACTTCCAGCTTAGCTGTGCAGAAGAAGAACAACAAGAAGAAGAAATATCTCGAAATATGTCCGTCAGGCCCCTTCCCTTGAGATAAATCTGCATATATCTCGGAAACGAAGCGAGCTATGGCAAAATGTTAAGAGACCTTTTTTGTAGAGAATTAAGTTTCCTACTATTTATGTTCTATGATATTTTTTGATCAGATGCGAAGTTCTCGAGATATATCATGATATTTAAAAGTTCCGAAGCCGCACCAACATAATAGAGATACAGAAACACCGTGGCCCCTTTCTTTGAGATAACTCTGCACTATTGCGAGCTGGAAATGCCACTTCCAGTTTAGCTGTGCAGAAGAAGAACAACAAGAAGAAGAAATATCTCGAAATATGTCCGTCAGGCCCCTTCCCTTGAGATATATCTGCAAATATCTCGGAAACGAAGCGAGCTATGGCAAAATGTTAAGAGACCTTTTTTGTAGAGAATTATGTTTCCTACAAGTTATGTTCTATGATATTTTTTGATCAGAAGCGTAGTTTTCGAGATATATCGAGATATTTAAAAGTTCCGAAGCCGCACCAACATAATAGAGATACAGAAACACCGTGGCCCCGTTCTTTGAGGTAACTCTGCACTATTGCGAGCTGCAAATGCCACTTCCAGCTTAGCTGCGCAGAAGAAGAACAACAGGAAGAAGAAATATCTCGAAATATGTCCGTCAGGCCCCTTCCCTTGAGATAAATCTGCATATATCTCGGAAACGAAGCGAGCTATGGCAAAATGTTAAGAGACCTTTTTTGTAGAGAATTAAGTTTTCTACTTTTTATGTTGTATGATATTTTCTGATCAGATGCGTAGTTCTCGAGATATATCAAGATATTTAAAAGTTCCGAAGCTGCACCAACATAATAGAGGTACAGAAACACCGTGGCGTCCTTCTTTGAGATAACTCTGCACTATTGCGAGCTGCAAATGCCACTTCCAGCTTAGCTGTGCAGAAGAAGAACAACAAGAAGAAGAAATATCTCGAAATATGTCCGTCAGGCCCCTTCCCTTGAGATAAATCTGCATATATCTCGGAAACGAAGCGAGCTATGGCAAAATGTTAAGCGACCTTTTTTGTAGAGAATTAAGTTTTCTACTTTTTATGTTCTATGATATTTTTTGATCAGAAGCGTAGTTTTCGAGATATATCGAGATATTTAAAAGTTCCGAAGCCGCACCAACATAATAGAGATACAGAAATACCGTGGCCCCTTTCTTTGAGATAACTCTGCACCAGTGCGAGCCGCAAATGCCACTTTCAGCTTAGCTGTGCAGAAGAAGAACAACAAGAAGAAGAAATATCTCGAAATATGTCCGTCAGGCCCCTTCCCTTGCGATAAATCTGCAAATATCTCGGAAACGAAGCGAGCTATGGCAAAATGTTAAGAGACATTTTTTGTAGAGAATTAAGTTTCCTACTTTTTATGTTCTATGATATTTTTTGATCAGATGCGTAGTTCTCGAGATATATCAAGATATTTAAAAGTTCCGAAGCCGCACCAACATAATAGAGATACAGAAACACCGTGGCCCCTTTCTTTGAGATAACTCTGCACTATTGCGAGCTGTAAATGCCACTTCCAGCTTAGCTGTGCAGAAGAAGAACAACAAGAAGAAGAAATATCTCGAAATATATCCGTCAGGCCCCTTCCCTTGAGATAAATCTGCATATATCTCGGAAACAAAGCGAGCTATGGCAAAATGTTAAGAGACCTTTTTTGTAGAGAATTAAGTTTCCTACTTTTTATGTTCTATGATATTTTTTGATCAGATGCGAAGTTCTCGAGATATATCATGATATTTAAAAGTTCCGAAGCCGCACCAACATAATAGAGATACAGAAACACCGTGGCCCCTTTCTTTGAGATAACTCTGCACTATTGCGAGCTGGAAATGCCACTTCCAGTATAGCTGTGCAGAAGAAGAACAACAAGAAGAAGAAATATCTCGAAATATGTCAGTCAGGCCCCTTCCCTTGAGATATATCTGCAAATATCTCGGAAACGAAGCGAGCTATGGCAAAATGTTAAGAGACCTTTTTTGTAGAGAATTATGTTTCCTACAAGTTATGTTCTATGATATTTTTTGATCAGAAGCGTAGTTTTCGAGATATATCGAGATATTTAAAAGTTCCGAAGCCGCACCAACATAATAGAGATACAGAAACACCGTGGCCCCGTTCTTTGAGGTAACTCTGCACTATTGCGAGCTGCAAATGCCACTTCCAGCTTAGCTGCGCAGAAGAAGAACAACAAGAAGAAGAAATATCTCGAAATATGTCCGTCAGGCCCCTTCCCTTGAGATAAATCTGCATATATCTCGGAAACGAAGCGAGCTATGGCAAAATGTTAGGAGACCTTTTTTGTAGAGAATTAAGTTCTCTACTCTTTATGTTCTATGATATTTTCTGATCAGATGCGTAGTTCTCGAGATATATCAAGATATTTAAAAGTTCCGAAGCTGCACCAACATAATAGAGGTACAGAAACACCGTGGCCTCCTTCTTTGAGATAACTCTGCACTATTGCGAGCTGCAAATGCCACTTCCAGCTTAGCTGTGCAGAAGAAGAACAACAAGAAGAAGAAATATCTCGAAATATGTCCGTCAGGCCCCTTCCCTTGAGATAAATCTGCATATATCTCGGAAACGAAGCGAGCTATGGCAAAATGTTAAGAGACCTTTTTTGTAGAGAATTAAGTTTCCTACTTTTTATGTTCTATGATATTTTTTGATCAGATGCGAAGTTCTCGAGATATATCATGATATTTAAAAGTTCCGAAGCCGCACCAACATAATAGAGATACAGAAACACCGTGGCCCCTTTCTTTGAGATAACTCTGCACTATTGCGAGCTGGAAATGCCACTTCCAGTTTAGCTGTGCAGAAGAAGAACAACAAGAAGAAGAAATATCTCGAAATATGTCCGTCAGGCCCCTTCCCTTGAGATATATCTGCAAATATCTCGGAAACGAAGCGAGCTATGGCAAAATGTTAAGAGACCTTTTTTGTAGAGAATTATGTTTCCTACAAGTTATGTTCTATGATATTTTTTGATCAGAAGCGTAGTTTTCGAGATATATCGAGATATTTAAAAGTTCCGAAGCCGCACCAACATAATAGAGATACAGAAACACCGTGGCCCCGTTCTTTGAGGTAACTCTGCACTATTGCGAGCTGCAAATGCCACTTCCAGCTTAGCTGCGCAGAAGAAGAACAACAGGAAGAAGAAATATCTCGAAATATGTCCGTCAGGCCCCTTCCCTTGAGATAAATCTGCATATATCTCGGAAACGAAGCGAGCTATGGCAAAATGTTAAGAGACCTTTTTTGTAGAGAATTAAGTTTTCTACTTTTTATGTTGTATGATATTTTCTGATCAGATGCGTAGTTCTCGAGATATATCAAGATATTTAAAAGTTCCGAAGCTGCACCAACATAATAGAGGTACAGAAACACCGTGGCGTCCTTCTTTGAGATAACTCTGCACTATTGCGAGCTGCAAATGCCACTTCCAGCTTAGCTGTGCAGAAGAAGAACAACAAGAAGAAGAAATATCTCGAAATATGTCCGTCAGGCCCCTTCCCTTGAGATAAATCTGCATATATCTCGGAAACGAAGCGAGCTATGGCAAAATGTTAAGCGACCTTTTTTGTAGAGAATTAAGTTTTCTACTTTTTATGTTCTATGATATTTTTTGATCAGAAGCGTAGTTTTCGAGATATATCGAGATATTTAAAAGTTCCGAAGCCGCACCAACATAATAGAGATACAGAAATACCGTGGCCCCTTTCTTTGAGATAACTCTGCACCAGTGCGAGCCCTAAATGCCACTTTCAGCTTAGCTGTGCAGAAGAAGAACAACAAGAAGAAGAAATATCTCGAAATATGTCCGTCAGGCCCCTTCCCTTGCGATAAATCTGCAAATATCTCGGAAACGAAGCGAGCTATGGCAAAATGTTAAGAGACATTTTTTGTAGAGAATTAAGTTTCCTACTTTTTATGTTCTATGATATTTTTTGATCAGATGCGTAGTTCTCGAGATATATCAAGATATTTAAAAGTTCCGAAGCCGCACCAACATAATAGAGATACAGAAACACCGTGGCCCCTTTCTTTGAGACAACTCTGCACTATTGCGAGCTGTAAATGCCACTTCCAGCTTAGCTGTGCAGAAGAAGAACAACAAGAAGAAGAAATATCTCGAAATATGTCCGTCAGGCCCCTTCCCTTGAGATATATCTGCAAATATCTCGGAAACGAAACGAGCTATGGCAAAATCTTAAGAGACCTTTTTTGTAGAGAATTATGTTTCCTACAATTTATGTTCTATGATATTTTTTGATCAGAAGCGTAGTTTTCGAGATATATCGAGATATTTAAAAGTTCCGAAGCCGCACCAACATAATAGAGATACAGAAACACCGTGGCCCCTTTCTTTGAGATAACTCTGCACTAGTGCGAGCCGCAAATGCCACTTCCAGCTTAGCTGTGCAGAAGAAGAACAACAAGAAGAAGAAATATCTCGAAATATGTCCGTCAGGCCCCTTCCCTTGAGATAAATCTGCAAATATCTCGGAAACGAAGCGAGCTACGGCAAAATGTTGAGAGACATTTTTTGTAGAGAATTAAGTTTCCTACTTTTTATGTTCTACGATATTTTTTGATCAGATGCGTAGTTCTCGAGATACATCGAGATATTTAAAAGTTCCGAAGCCGCACCAACATAATAGAGATACAGAAACACCGTGGCCCTTTTCTTTGAGATAACTCTGCACTAGTGCGAGCCGCAAATGCCACTTCCAGCTTAGCTGTGCAGAAGAAGAACAACAAGAAGAAGAAATATCTCGAAATATGTCCGTCAGGCCCCTTCCCCTGAGATAAATCTGCAAATATCTCGGAAACGAAGCGAGCTATGGCAAAATGTTAAGAGACCTTTTTTGTAGAGAATTATGTTTCCTACTTTTTATGTTCTATGATATTTTTTGATCAGACGCGTAGTTCTCGAGATATATCAAGATATTTAAAAGTTCCGAAGCCGCACCAACATAATAGAGATACAGAAACACCGTGGCCCCTTTCTTTGAGATAACTCTGCACTATTGCGAGCTGGAAATGCCAATTCCAGTTTAGCTGTGCAGAAGAAGAACAACAAGAAGAAGAAATATCTCGAAATATGTCCGTCAGGCCCCTTCCCTTGAGATAAATCTGCAAATATCTCGGAAACGAAGCGAGCTACGGCAAAATGTTAAGAGACATTTTTTGTAGAGAATTAAGTTTCCTACTTTTTATGTTCCATGATATTTTTTGATCAGATGCGTAGTTCTCGAGATATATCAAGATATTTAAAAGTTCCGAAGCCGCACCAACATAATAGATATACAGAAACACCGTGGCCCCTTTCTTTGAGATAACTCTGCACCATTGCGAGCTGGAAATGCCACTTCCAGTTTAGCTGTGCAGAAGAAGAACAACAAGAAGATGAAATATCTCGAAATATGTCCGTCAGGCCCCTTCCCTTGAGATAAATCTGCAAATATCTCGGAAACGAAGCGAGCTATGGCAAAATGTTAAGAGACGTTTTTGGTAGAGAATTAAGTTTCCTACTTTTTATGTTCTATGATATTTTTTGATCAGATGCGAAGTTCTCGAGATATATCATGATATTAAAAAGTTCCGAAGCCGCACCAACATAATGGTGATACAGAAACACCGTGGCCCCTTTCTTTGAGATAACTCTGCACTATTGCGAGCTGGAAATGCCACTTCCAGTTTAGCTGTGCAGAAGAAGAACAACAAGAAGAAGAAATATCTCGAAATATGTCCGTCAGGCCCCTTCCCTTGAGATATATCTGCAAATATCTCGGAAACGAAGCGAGCTATGGCAAAATGTTAAGAGAGCTTTTTTGTAGAGAATTATGTTTCCTACAAGTTATGTTCTATGATATTTTTTGATCAGAAGCGTAGTTTTCGAGATATATCGAGATATTTAAAAGTTCCGAAGCCGCACCAACATAATAGAGATACAGAAACACCGTGGCCCCGTTCTTTGAGGTAACTCTGCACTATTGCGAGCTGCAAATGCCACTTCCAGCTTAGCTGCGCAGAAGAAGAACAACAAGAAGAAGAAATATCTCGAAATATGTCCGTCAGGCCCCTTCCCTTGAGATAAATCTGCATATATCTCGGAAACGAAGCGAGCTATGGCAAAATGTTAAGAGACCTTTTTTGTAGAGAATTAAGTTCTCTACTCTTTATGTTCTATGATATTTTCTGATCAGATGCGTAGTTCTCGAGATATATCAAGATATTTAAAAGTTCCGAAGCTGCACCAACATAATAGAGGTACAGAAACACCGTGGCCTCCTTCTTTGAGATAACTCTGCACTATTGCGAGCTGCAAATGCCACTTCCAGCTTAGCTGTGCAGAAGAAGAACAACAAGAAGAAGAAATATCTCGAAATATGTCCGTCAGGCCCCTTCCCTTGAGATAAATCTGCATATATCTCGGAAACGAAGCGAGCTATGGCAAAATGTTAAGAGACCTTTTTTGTAGAGAATTAAGTTTCCTACTTTTTATGTTCTATGATATTTTTTGATCAGATGCGAAGTTCTCGAGATATATCATGATATTTAAAAGTTCCGAAGCCGCACCAACATAATAGAGATACAGAAACACCGTGGCCCCTTTCTTTGAGATAACTCTGCACTATTGCGAGCTGGAAATGCCACTTCCAGTTTAGCTGTGCAGAAGAAGAACAAGAAGAAGAAGAAATATCTCGAAATATGTCCGTCAGGCCCCTTCCCTTGAGATATATCTGCAAATATCTCGGAAACGAAGCGAGCTATGGCAAAATGTTAAGAGACCTTTTTTGTAGAGAATTATGTTTCCTACAAGTTATGTTCTATGATATTTTTTGATCAGAAGCGTAGTTTTCGAGATATATCGAGATATTTAAAAGTTCCGAAGCCGCACCAACATAATAGAGATACAGAAACACCGTGGCCCCGTTCTTTGAGGTAACTCTGCACTATTGCGAGCTGCAAATGCCACTTCCAGCTTAGCTGCGCAGAAGAAGAACAACAAGAAGAAGAAATATCTCGAAATATGTCCGTCAGGCCCCTTCCCTTGAGATAAATCTGCATATATCTCGGAAACGAAGCGAGCTATGGCAAAATGTTAAGAGACCTTTTTTGTAGAGAATTAAGTTTCCTACTTTTTATGTTCTATGATATTTTTTGATCAGATGCGTAGTTCTCGAGATATATCGAGATATTTAAAAGTTCCGAAGCCGCACCAACATAATAGAGATACAGAAACACCGTGGCCCCGTTCTTTGAGGTAACTCTGCACTATTGCGAGCTGCAAATGCCACTTCCAGCTTAGCTGCGCAGAAGAAGAACAACAAGAAGAAGAAATATCTCGAAATATGTCCGTCAGGCCCCTTCCCTTGAGATAAATCTGCATATATCTCGGAAACGAAGCGAGCTATGGCAAAATGTTAAGAGACCTTTTTTGTAGAGAATTAAGTTTTCTACTTTTTATGTTGTATAATATTTTCTGATCAGATGCGTAGTTCTCGAGATATATCAAGATATTTAAAAGTTCCGAAGCTGCACCAACATAATAGAGGTACAGAAACACCGTGGCCTCCTTCTTTGAGATAACTCTGCACTATTGCGAGCTGCAAATGCCACTTCCAGCTTAGCTGTGCAGAAGAAAGACAACAAGAAGAAGAAATATCTCGAAATATGTCCGTCAGGCCCCTTCCCTTGAGATAAATCTGCATATATCTCGGAAACGAAGCGAGCTATGGCAAAATGTTAAGAGACCTTTTTTGTAGAGAATTAAGTTTTCTACTTTTTATGTTCTATGATATTTTTTGATCAGAAGCGTAGTTTTCGAGATATATCGAGATATTTAAAAGTTCCGAAGCCGCACCAACATAATAGAGATACAGAAATACCGTGGCCCCTTTCTTTGAGATAACTCTGCACCAGTGCGAGCCGCAAATGCCACTTTCAGCTTAGCTGTGCAGAAGAAGAACAACAAGAAGAAGAAATATCTCGAAATATGTCCGTCAGGCCCCTTCCCTTGCGATAAATCTGCAAATATCTCGGAAACGAAGCGAGCTATGGCAAAATGTTAAGAGACATTTTTTGTAGAGAATTAAGTTTCCTACTTTTTATGTTCTATGATATTTTTTGATCAGATGCGTAGTTCTCGAGATATATCAAGATATTTAAAAGTTCCGAAGCCGCACCAACATAATAGAGATACAGAAACACCGTGGCCCCTTTCTTTGAGATAACTCTGCACTATTGCGAGCTGTAAATGCCACTTCCAGCTTAGCTGTGCAGAAGAAGAACAACAAGAAGAAGAAATATCTCGAAATATGTCCGTCAGGCCCCTTCCCTTGAGATATATCTGCAAATATCTCGGAAACGAAGCGAGCTATGGCAAAATGTTAAGAGAGCTTTTTTGTAGAGAATTATGTTTCCTACAAGTTATGTTCTATGATATTTTTTGATCAGAAGCGTAGTTTTCGAGATATATCGAGATATTTAAAAGTTCCGAAGCCGCACCAACATAATAGAGATACAGAAACACCGTGGCCCCGTTCTTTGAGATAACTCTGCACTATTGCGAGCTGCAAATGCCACTTCCAGCTTAGCTGTGCAGAAGAAGAACAACAAGAAGAAGAAATATCTCGAAATATGTCCGTCAGGCCCCTTCCCTTGAGATAAATCTGCATATATCTCGGAAACGAAGCGAGCTATGGCAAAATGTTAAGAGACCTTTTTTGTAGAGAATTAAGTTTCCTACTTTTTATGTTCTATGATATTTTTTGATCAGATGCGAAGTTCTCGAGATATATCATGATATTTAAAAGTTCCGAAGCCGCACCAACATAATAGAGATACAGAAACACCGTGGCCCCTTTCTTTGAGATAACTCTGCACTATTGCGAGCTGGAAATGCCACTTCCAGTATAGCTGTGCAGAAGAAGAACAACAAGAAGAAGAAATATCTCGAAATATGTCAGTCAGGCCCCTTCCCTTGAGATATATCTGCAAATATCTCGGAAACGAAGCGAGCTATGGCAAAATGTTAAGAGACCTTTTTTGTAGAGAATTATGTTTCCTACAAGTTATGTTCTATGATATTTTTTGATCAGAAGCGTAGTTTTCGAGATATATCGAGATATTTAAAAGTTCCGAAGCCGCACCAACATAATAGAGCTACAGAAACACCGTGGCCCCGTTCTTTGAGGTATCTCTGCACTATTGCGAGCTGCAAATGCCACTTCCAGCTTAGCTGCGCAGAAGAAGAACAACAAGAAGAAGAAATATCTCGAAATATGTCCGTCAGGCCCCTTCCCTTGAGATAAATCTGCATATATCTCGGAAACGAAGCGAGCTATGGCAAAATGTTAAGAGACCTTTTTTGTAGAGAATTAAGTTCTCTACTCTTTATGTTCTATGATATTTTCTGATCAGATGCGTAGTTCTCGAGATATATCAAGATATTTAAAAGTTCCGAAGCTGCACCAACATAATAGAGGTACAGAAACACCGTGGCCTCCTTCTTTGAGATAACTCTGCACTATTGCGAGCTGCAAATGCCACTTCCAGCTTAGCTGTGCAGAAGAAGAACAACAAGAAGAAGAAATATCTCGAAATATGTCCGTCAGGCCCCTTCCCTTGAGATAAATCTGCATATATCTCGGAAACGAAGCGAGCTATGGCAAAATCTTAAGAGACCTTTTTTGTAGAGAATTAAGTTTCCTACTTTTTATGTTCTATGATATTTTTTGATCAGATGCGAAGTTCTCGAGATATATCATGATATTTAAAAGTTCCGAAGCCGCACCAACATAATAGAGATACAGAAACACCGTGGCCCCTTTCTTTGAGATAACTCTGCACTATTGCGAGCTGGAAATGCCACTTCCAGTTTAGCTGTGCAGAAGAAGAACAACAAGAAGAAGAAATATCTCGAAATATGTCCGTCAGGCCCCTTCCCTTGAGATATATCTGCAAATATCTCGGAAACGAAGCGAGCTATGGCAAAATGTTAAGAGACCTTTTTTGTAGAGAATTATGTTTCCTACAAGTTATGTTCTATGATATTTTTTGATCAGAAGCGTAGTTTTCGAGATATATCGAGATATTTAAAAGTTCCGAAGCCGCACCAACATAATAGAGATACAGAAACACCGTGGCCCCGTTCTTTGAGGTAACTCTGCACTATTGCGAGCTGCAAATGCCACTTCCAGCTTAGCTGCGCAGAAGAAGAACAACAAGAAGAAGAAATATCTCGAAATATGTCCGTCAGGCCCCTTCCCTTGAGATAAATCTGCATATATCTCGGAAACGAAGCGAGCTATGGCAAAATGTTAAGAGACCTTTTTTGTAGAGAATTAAGTTTTCTACTTTTTATGTTGTATGATATTTTCTGATCAGATGCGTAGTTCTCGAGATATATCAAGATATTTAAAAGTTCCGAAGCCGCACCAACATAATAGAGATACAGAAACACCGTGGCCCCGTTCTTTGAGATAACTCTGCACTATTGCGAGCTGCAAATGCCACTTCCAGCTTAGCTGTGCAGAAGAAGAACAACAAGAAGAAGAAATATCTCGAAATATGTCCGTCAGGCCCCTTCCCTTGAGATAAATCTGCATATATCTCGGAAACGAAGCGAGCTATGGCAAAATGTTAAGAGACCTTTTTTGTAGAGAATTAAGTTTCCTACTTTTTATGTTCTATGATATTTTTTGATCAGATGCGAAGTTCTCGAGATATATCATGATATTTAAAAGTTCCGAAGCCGCACCAACATAATAGAGATACAGAAACACCGTGGCCCCTTTCTTTGAGATAACTCTGCACTATTGCGAGCTGGAAATGCCACTTCCAGTTTAGCTGTGCAGAAGAAGAACAACAAGAAGAAGAAATATCTCGAAATATGTCCGTCAGGCCCCTTCCCTTGAGATATATCTGCAAATATCTCGGAAACGAAGCGAGCTATGGCAAAATGTTAAGAGACCTTTTTTGTAGAGAATTATGTTTCCTACAAGTTATGTTCTATGATATTTTTTGATCAGAAGCGTAGTTTTCGAGATATATCGAGATA
The DNA here is from genome assembly GCF_051020975.1 of Osmia lignaria lignaria. Taxonomy (NCBI): domain Eukaryota; kingdom Metazoa; phylum Arthropoda; class Insecta; order Hymenoptera; family Megachilidae; genus Osmia; species Osmia lignaria. The sequence continues at coordinate 1,014,796 of NW_027478167.1, read as the reverse complement.
TTTAAAAGTTCCGAAGCCGCACCAACATAATAGAGATACAGAAACACCGTGGCCCCGTTCTTTGAGGTAACTCTGCACTATTGCGAGCTGCAAATGCCACTTCCAGCTTAGCTGCGCAGAAGAAGAACAACAAGAAGAAGAAATATCTCGAAATATGTCCGTCAGGCCCCTTCCCTTGAGATATATCTGCATATATCTCGGAAACGAAGCGAGCTATGGCAAAATGTTAAGAGACCTTTTTTGTAGAGAATTAAGTTTTCTACTTTTTATGTTGTATGATATTTTCTGATCAGATGCGTAGTTCTCGAGATATATCAAGATATTTAAAAGTTCCGAAGCTGCACCAACATAATAGAGGTACAGAAACACCGTGGCGTCCTTCTTTGAGATAACTCTGCACTATTGCGAGCTGCAAATGCCACTTCCAGCTTAGCTGTGCAGAAGAAGAACAACAAGAAGAAGAAATATCTCGAAATATGTCCGTCAGGCCCCTTCCCTTGAGATAAATCTGCATATATCTCGGAAACGAAGCGAGCTATGGCAAAATGTTAAGCGTCCTTTTTTGTAGAGAATTAAGTTTTCTACTTTTTATGTTCTATGATATTTTTTGATCAGAAGCGTAGTTTTCGAGATATATCGAGATATTTAAAAGTTCCGAAGCCGCACCAACATAATAGAGATACAGAAATACCGTGGCCCCTTTCTTTGAGATAACTCTGCACCAGTGCGAGCCGCAAATGCCACTTTCAGCTTAGCTGTGCAGAAGAAGAACAACAAGAAGAAGAAATATCTCGAAATATGTCCGTCAGGCCCCTTCCCTTGCGATAAATCTGCAAATATCTCGGAAACGAAGCGAGCTATGGCAAAATGTTAAGAGACATTTTTTGTAGAGAATTAAGTTTCCTACTTTTTATGTTCTATGATATTTTTTGATCAGATGCGTAGTTCTCGAGATATATCAAGATATTTAAAAGTTCCGACGCCGCACCAACATAATAGAGATACAGAAACACCGTGGCCCCTTTCTTTGAGATAACTCCGCAATAGTGCGAGCCGCAAATGCCACTTCCAGCTTAGCTGTGCAGAAGAAGAACAACAAGAAGAAGAAATATCTCGAAATATGTCCGTCAGGCCCCTTCCCTCGAGATAAATCTGCAAATATCTCGGAAACGAAGCGAGCTATGGCAAAATGTTAAGAGACCTTTTTTGTAGAGAATTAAGTTTCCGACTTTTTATGTTCTATGATATTTTTTGATCAGATGCGTAGTTCTCGAGATATATCAAGATAGTTAAAAGTTCCGAAGCCGCACCAACATAATAGAGATACAGAAACACCGTGGCCCCTTTCTTTCAGATAACTCTGCACTATTGCGAGCTGGAAATGCCACTTCCAGTTTAGCTGTGCAGAAGGAGAACAACAGGAAGAAGAAATATCTCGAAATATGTCCGTCAGGCCCCTTCCCTTGAGATATACCTGCAAATATCTCGGAAACGAAACGAGCTATGGCAAAATCTTAAGAGACCTTTTTTGTAGAGAATTATGTTTCCTACAATTTATGTTCTATGATATTTTTTGATCAGAAGCGTAGTTTTCGAGATATATCGAGATATTTAAAAGTTCCGAAGCCGCACCAACATAATAGAGATACAGAAACACCGCGGCCCCTTTCTTTGAGATAACTCTGCACTAGTGCGAGCCGCAAATGCCACTTCCAGCTTAGCTGTGCAGAAGAAGAACAACAAGAAGAAGAAATATCTCGAAATATGTCCGTCAGGCCCCTTCCCTCGAGATAAATCTGCAAATATCTCGGAAACGAAGCGAGCTATGGCAAAATGTTAAGAGACCTTTTTTGTAGAGAATTAAGTTTCCTACTTTTTATGTTCTATGATATTTTTTGATCAGATGCGTAGTTCTCGAGATATATCAAGATAGTTAAAAGTTCCGAAGCCGCACCAACATAATAGAGATACAGAAACACCGTGGCCCCTTTCTTTCAGATAACTCTGCACCATTGCGAGCTGGAAATGCCACTTCCAGTTTAGCTGTGCAGAAGAAGAACAACAAGAAGAAGAAATATCTCGAAATATGTCCGTCAGGCCCCTTCCCTTGAGATAAATCTGCAAATATCTCGGAAACGAAGCGAGCTACGGCAAAATGTTAAGAGACATTTTTTGTAGAGAATTAAGTTTCCTACTTTTTATGTTCCATGATATTTTTTGATCAGATGCGTAGTTCTCGAGATATATCAATATATTTAAAAGTTCCGAAGCCGCACCAACATAATAGATATACAGAAACACCGTGGCCCCTTTCTTTGAGATAACTCTGCACTATTGCGAGCTGGAAATGCCACTTCCAGTTTAGCTGTGCAGAAGAAGAACAACAAGAAGATGAAATATCTCGAAATATGTCCGTCAGGCCCCTTCCCTTGAGATAAATCTGCAAATATCTCGGAAACGAAGCGAGCTATGGCAAAATGTTAAGAGACGTTTTTGGTAGAGAATTAGGTTTCCTACTTTTTATGTTCTATGATATTTTTTGATCAGATGCGAAGTTCTCGAGATATATCATGATATTAAAAAGTTCCGAAGCCGCACCAACATAATGGTGATACAGAAACACCGTGGCCCCTTTCTTTGAGATAACTCTGCACTATTGCGAGCTGGAAATGCCACTTCCAGTTTAGCTGTGCAGAAGAAGAACAACAAGAAGAAGAAATATCTCGAAATATGTCCGTCAGGCCCCTTCCCTTGAGATATATCTGCAAATATCTCGGAAACGAAACGAGCTATGGCAAAATCTTAAGAGACCTTTTTTGTAGAGAATTATGTTTCCTACAATTTATGTTCTATGATATTTTTTGATCAGAAGCGTAGTTTTCGAGATATATCGAGATATTTAAAAGTTCCGAAGCCGCACCAACATAATAGAGATACAGAAACACCGTGGCCCCTTTCTTTGAGATAACTCTGCACTATTGCGAGCTGCAAATGCCACTTCCAGCTTAGCTGTGCAGAAGAAGAACAACAAGAAGAAGAAATATCTCGAAATATGTCCGTCAGGCCCCTTCCCTTGAGATAAATCTGCAAATATCTCGGAAACGAAGCGAGCTATGGCAAAACGTTAAGAAACCTTTTTTGTAGAGAATTATGCTTCCTACAATTTATGTTCCATGATATTTTTTGATCAGAAGCGTAGTTTTCGAGATATATCGAGATATTTAAAAGTTCCGAAGCCGCACCAACATAATAGAGATACAGAAACACCGTGGCCCCTTTCTTTGAGATAACTCTACACTATTGCGAGCTGCAAATGCCACCTCCAGCTTAGCTGTGAAGAAGAAGAACAACAAGAAGAAGAAATATCTCGAAATATGTCCGTCAGGACCCTTCCCTTGAGATAAATCTGCAAATATCTCGGAAACGAAGCGAGCTATGGCAAAATGTTAAGAGACCTTTTTTGTCGAGAATTAAGTTTCCTACAATTTATGGTCTATGATATTTTTTGATCAGATGCGTAGTTCTCGAGATATATCAAGATATTTAAAAGTTCCCAAGCCGCACCAACATAAGAGAGATACAGAAACACCGTGGCCCCTTTCTTTGAGATAACTTTGCACTATTGCGAGCTGCAAATGCCACTTCCAGCTTAGCTGTGCAGAAGAAGAACAACAAGAAGAAGAAATATCTGGAAATATGTCCGTTAGGCCCCTTCCCTTGAGATAAATCTGCAAATATCTCGGAAACGAAGCGAGCTATGGCAAAATGTTAAGAGACCTTTCATGTAGAGAATTAAGTTTCCTACTTTTTATCTTCTATGATATTTTTTGATCAGATGCGTAGTTCTCGAGATATATCAAGATATTTAAAAGTTCCGAAGCTGCACCAACATAATAGATATACAGAAACACCGTGGCCCCTTTCTTTGAGATAACTCTGCACTATTGCGAGCTGGAAATGCCACTTCCAGTTTAGCTGTGCAGAAGAAGAACAACAGGAAGATGAAATATCTCGAAATATGTCCGTCAGGCCCCTTCCCTTGAGATAAATCTGCAAATATCTCGGAAACGAAGCGAGCTATGGCAAAATGTTAAGAGACGTTTTTGGTAGAGAATTAAGTTTCCTACTTTTTATGTTCTATGATATTTTTTGATCAGATGCGAAGTTCTCGAGATATATCATGATATTTAAAAGTTCCGAAGCCGCACCAACATAATGGTGATACAGAAACACCGTGGCCCCTTTCTTTGAGATAACTCTGCACTATTGCGAGCTGGAAATGCCACTTCCAGTTTAGCTGTGCAGAAGAAGAACAACAAGAAGAAGAAATATCTCGAAATATGTCCGTCAGGCCCCTTCCCTTGAGATATATCTGCAAATATCTCGGAAACGAAACGAGCTATGGCAAAATCTTAAGAGACCTTTTTTGTAGAGAATTATGTTTCCTACAATTTATGTTCTATGATATTTTTTGATCAGAAGCGTAGTTTTCGAGATATATCGAGATATTTAAAAGTTCCGAAGCCGCACCAACATAATAGAGATACAGAAACACCGTGGCCCCTTTCTTTGAGATAACTCTGCACTATTGCGAGCTGCAAATGCCACTTCCAGCTTAGCTGTGCAGAAGAAGAACAACAAGAAGAAGAAATATCTCGAAATATGTCCGTCAGGCCCCTTCCCTTGAGATAAATCTGCAAATATCTCGGAAACGAAGCGAGCTATGGCAAAACGTTAAGAAACCTTTTTTGTAGAGAATTATGCTTCCTACAATTTATGTTCTATGATATTTTTTGATCAGAAGCGTAGTTTTCGAGATATATCGAGATATTTAAAAGTTCCGAAGCCGCACCAACATAATAGAGATACAGAAACACCGTGGCCCCTTTCTTTGAGATAACTCTACACTATTGCGAGCTGCAAATGCCACCTCCAGCTTAGCTGTGAAGAAGAAGAACAACAAGAAGAAGAAATATCTCGAAATATGTCCGTCAGGACCCTTCCCTTGAGATAAATCTGCAAATATCTCGGAAACGAAGCGAGCTATGGCAAAATGTTAAGAGACCTTTTTTGTCGAGAATTAAGTTTCCTACAATTTATGTTCTATGATATTTTTTGATCAGATGCGTAGTTCTCGAGATATATCAAGATATTTAAAAGTTCCGAAGCCGCACCAACATAAGAGAGATACAGAAACACCGTGGCCCCTTTCTCTGAGATAACTATGCACTATTGCGAGCTGCAAATGCCACTTCCAGCTTAGCTGTGCAGAAGAAGAACAACAAGAAGAAGAAATATCTCGAAATATGTCCGTCAGGCCCCTTCCCTTGAGATAAATCTGCAAATATCTCGGAAACGAAGCGAGCTATGGCAAAATGTTATGAGACCTTTCTTGTAGAGAATTAAGTGTCCTACTTTTTACCTTCTATGATATTTTTTGATCAGATGCGTAGTTCTCGAGATATATCAAGATATTTAAAAGTTCCCAAGCTGCACCAACATAATAGAGGTACAGAAACACCGTGGCCTCTTTCTTTGAGATAACTTTGCACTATTGCGAGCTGCAAATGCCACTTCCAGCTTAGCTGTGCAGAAGAAGAACAACAAGAAGAAGAAATATCTGGAAATATGTCCGTTAGGCCCCTTCCCTTGAGATAAATCTGCAAATATCTCGGAAACGAAGAGAGCTATGGCAAAATGTTAAGAGACCTTTCTTGTAGAGAATTAAGTTTCCTACTTTTTATCTTCTATGATATTTTTTGATCAGATGCGTAGTTCTCGAGATATATCAAGATATTTAAAAGTTCCGAAGCTGCACCAACATAATAGAGGTACAGAAACACCGTGGCCTCTTTCTTTGAGATAACTCTGCACTATTGCGAGCTGCAAATGCCACTTCCAGCTTAGCTGTGCAGAAGAAGAACAACAAGAGGAAGAAATATCTCGAAATATGTCCGTTAGGACCCTTCCCTTGAGATAAATCTGCAAATATCTCGGAAACGAAGCGAGCTATGGCAAAATGTTAAGAGACGTTTTTGGTAGAGAATTAAGTTTCCTACTTTTTATGTTCTATGATATTTTTTGATCAGATGCGAAGTTCTCGAGATATATCATGATATTTAAAAGTTCCGAAGCCGCACCAACATAATGGTGATACAGAAACACCGTGGCCCCTTTCTTTGAGATAACTCTGCACTATTGCGAGCTGGAAATGCCACTTCAAGTTTAGCTGTGCAGAAGAAGAACAACAAGAAGAAGAAATATCTCGAAATATGTCCGTCAGGCCCCTTCCCTTGAGATATATCTGCAAATATCTCGGAAACGAAACGAGCTATGGCAAAATCTTAAGAGACCTTTTTTGTAGAGAATTATGTTTCCTACAATTTATGTTCTATGATATTTTTTGATCAGAAGCGTAGTTTTCGAGATATATCGAGATATTTAAAAGTTCCGAAGCCGCACCAACATAATAGAGATACAGAAACACCGTGGCCCCTTTCTTTGAGATAACTCTGCAGTATTGCGAGCTGCAAATGCCACTTCCAGCTTAGCTGTGCAGAAGAAGAACAACAAGAAGAAGAAATATCTAGAAATATGTCCGTCAGGCCCCTTCCCTTGAGATAAGTCTGCAAATATCTCGGAAACGAAGCGAGCTATGGCAAAACGTTAAGAAACCTTTTTTGTAGAGAATTATGCTTCCTACAATTTATGTTCTATGATATTTTTTGATCAGAAGCGTAGTTTTCGAGATATATCGAGATATTTAAAAGTTCCGAAGCCGCACCAACATAATAGAGATACAGAAACACCGTGGCCCCTTTCTTTGAGATAACTCTACACTATTGCGAGCTGCAAATGCCACCTCCAGCTTAGCTGTGAAGAAGAAGAACAACAAGAAGAAGAAATATCTCGAAATATGTCCGTCAGGCCCCTTCCCTTGAGATAAATCTGCAAATATCTCGGAAACGAAGCGAGCTATGGCAAAATGTTATGAGACCTTCCTTGTAGAGAATTAAGTGTCCTACTTTTTATCTTCTATGATATTTTTTGATCAGATGCGTAGTTCTCGAGATATATCAAGATATTTAAAAGTTCCCAAGCTGCACCAACATAATAGAGGTACAGAAACACCGTGGCCTCTTTCTTTGAGATAACTTTGCACTATTGCGAGCTGCAAATGCCACTTCCAGCTTAGCTGTGCAGAAGAAGAACAACAAGAAGAAGAAATATCTGGAAATATGTCCGTTAGGCCCCTTCCCTTGAGATAAATCTGCAAATATCTCGGAAACGAAGCGAGCTATGGCAAAATGTTAAGAGACCTTTCTTGTAGAGAATTAAGTTTCCTACTTTTTATCTTCTATGATATTTTTTGATCAGATGCGTAGTTCTCGAGATATATCAAGATATTTAAAAGTTCCGAAGCTGCACCAACATAATAGAGGTACAGAAACACCGTGGCCTCTTTCTTTGAGATAACTCTGCACTATTGCGAGCTGCAAATGCCACTTCCAGCTTAGCTGTGCAGAAGAAGAACAACAAGAGGAAGAAATATCTCGAAATATGTCCGTTAGGCCCCTTCCCTTGAGATAAGTCTGCAAATATCTCGGAAACGAAGCGAGCTATGGCAAAATGTTAAGAGACCTTTTTTGTGGAGAATTAAATTTCCTACTGTTTATGTTCTATGATATTTTTTGATCGTATGCGTAGTTCTCGAGATATAACAAGATATTTAAAAGTTCCGAAGCCGCACCAACATAATAGAGATACAGAAATTCCGTGGCCCCTTTCTTTGAGATAACTCTGCACTATTGCGAGCTGCAAATGCCACTTCCAGCTTAGCTGTGCAGAGGAAGAACAACAAGAAGAAGAAATATCTCGAAATATGTCCGTCAGGCCCCTTCCCTTGAGATAAATCTGCAAATATCTCGGAAACGAAGCGAGCTATGGCAAAACGCTAAGAAACCTTTTTTGTAGAGAATTATGCTTCCTACAATTTATGTTCTATGATATTTTTTGATCAGAAGCGTAGTTTTCGAGATATATCGAGATATTTAAAAGTTCCGAAGCCGCACCAACATAATAGAGATACAGAAACACCGTGGCCCCTCTCTTTGGGATAACTCTGCACTATTGCGAGCTGGAAATGCCACTTCCAGTTTAGCTGTGCAGAAGAAGATCAACAAGTAGAAGAAATATCTCGAAATATGTCCGTCAGGCCCCTTCCCTTGAGATAAATCTGCAAATATCTCGGAAACGAAGCGAGCTACGGCAAAATGTTAAGAGACATTTTTTGTAGAGAATTAAGTTTCCTACTTTTTATGTTCCATGATATTTTTTGATCAGATGCGTAGTTCTCGAGATATATCAAGATATTTAAAAGTTCCGAAGCCGCACCAACATAATAGATATAGAGAAACACCGTGGCCCCTTTCTTTGAGATAATTCTGCACTATTGCGAGCTGGAAATGCCACTTCCAGTTTAGCTGTGCAGAAGAAGAACAACAAGAAGATGAAATATCTCGAAATATGTCCGTCAGGCCCCTTCCCTTGAGATAAATCTGCAAATATCTCGGAAACGAAGCGAGCTATGGCAAAATGTTAAGAGACGTTTTTGGTAGAGAATTAAGTTTCCTACTTTTTATGTTCTATGATATTTTTTGATCAGATGCGAAGTTCTCGAGATATATCATGATATTAAAAAGTTCCGAAGCCGCACCAACATAATGGTGATACAGAAACACCGTGGCCCCTTTCTTTGAGATAACTCTGCACTATTGCGAGCTGCAAATGCCACTTCCAGCTTAGCTGTGCAGAAGAAGAACAACAAGAAGAAGAAATATCTCGAAATATGTCCGACAGGCCCCTTCCCTTGAGATAAATCTGCAAATATCTCGGAAACGAAGCGAGCTATGGCAAAACGTTAAGAAACCTTTTTTGTAGAGAATTGTGCTTCCTACAATTTATGTTCTATGATATTTTTTGATCAGAAGCGTAGTTTTCGAGATATATCGAGATATTTAAAACTTCCGAAGCCGCACCAACATAATAGAGATACAGAAACACCGTGGCCCCTTTCTTTGAGATAACTCTACACTATTGCGAGCTGCAAATGCCAGCTCCAGCTTAGCTGTGAAGAAGAAGAACAACAAGAAGAAGAAATATCTCGAAATATGTCCGTCAGGACCCTTCCCTTGAGATAAATCTGCAAATATCTCGGAAACGAAGCGAGCTATGGCAAAATGTTAAGAGACCTTTTTTGTCGAGAATTAAGTTTCCTACAATTTATGTTCTATGATATTTTTTGATCAGATGCGTAGTTCTCGAGATATATCAAGATATTTAAAAGTTCCGAAGCCGCACCAACATAAGAGAGATACAGAAACACCGTGGCCCCTTTCTTTGAGATAACTATGCACTGTTGCGAGCTGCAAATGCCACTTCCAGCTTAGCTGTGCAGAAGAAGAACAACAAGAAGAAGAAATATCTCGAAATATGTCCGTCAGGCCCCTTCCCTTGAGATAAATCTGCAAATATCTCGGAAACGAAGCGAGCTATGGCAAAATGTTAAGAGACCTTTCTTGTAGAGAATTAAGTTTCCTACTTTTTATCTTCTATGATATTTTTTGATCAGATGCGTAGTTCTCGAGATATATCAAGATATTTAAAAGTTCCGAAGCTGCACCAACATAATAGATATACAGAAACACCGTGGCCCCTTTCTTTGAGATAACTCTGCACTATTGCGAGCTGGAAATGCCACTTCCAGTTTAGCTGTGCAGAAGAAGAACAACAAGAAGATGAAATATCTCGAAATATGTCCGTCAGGCCCCTTCCCTTGAGATAAATCTGCAAATATCTCGGAAACGAAGCCAGCTATGGCAAAATGTTAAGAGACGTTTTTGGTAGAGAATTAAGTTTCCTACTTTTTATGTTCTATGATATTTTTTGATCAGATGCGAAGTTCTCGAGATATATCATGATATTTAAAAGTTCCGAAGCCGCACCAACATAATGGTGATACAGAAACACCGTGGCCCCTTTCTTTGAGATAACTCTGCACTATTGCGAGCTGGAAATGCCACTTCCAGTTTAGCTGTGCAGAAGAAGAACAACAAGAAGAAGAAATATCTCGAAATATGTCCGTCAGGCCCCTTCCCTTGAGATATATCTGCAAATATCTCGGAAACGAAACGAGCTATGGCAAAATCTTAAGAGACCTTTTTTGTAGAGGATTATGTTTCCTACAATTTATGTTCTATGATATTTTTTGATCAGAAGCGTAGTTTTCGAGATATATCGAGATATTTAAAAGTTCCGAAGCCGCACCAACATAATAGAGATACAGAAACACCGTGGCCCCTTTCTTTGAGATAACTCTGCACTATTGCGAGCTGCAAATGCCACTTCCAGCTTAGCTGTGCAGAAGAAGAACAACAAGAAGAAGAAATATCTCGAAATATGTCCGTCAGGCCCCTTCCCTTGAGATAAATCTGCAAATATCTCGGAAACGAAGCGAGCTATGGCAAAACGTTAAGAAACCTTTTTTGTAGAGAATTAAGTTTCCTACTTTTTATCTTCTATGATATTTTTTGATCAGATGCGTAGTTCTCGAGATATATCAAGATATTTAAAAGTTCCGAAGCCGCACCAACATAATAGAGATACAGAAACACCGTGGCCCCTTTCCTTGAGATAACTCTGCACTATTGCGAGCTGCAAATGCCACCTCCAGCTTAGCTGTGAAGAAGAAGAACAACAAGAAGAAGAAATATCTCGGAATATGTCCGTCAGGCCCCTTCCCTTGAGATAAATCTGCACATATCTCGGAAACGATGCCAGCTATGGGAAAATGTTAAGAGACCTTTTTTGCAGAGAATTAAGTTTCCTACTTTTTATGTTCTGTGATATTTTTTGATCAGAAGCATAGTTTTCGAGATATATCGAGATATTTAAAAGTTCCGAAGCCGCACCAACATAATAGAGATACAGAAACACCGTGGCCCCTTTCTTTGAGATAACTATGCACTATTGTGAGCTGCAAATGCCACTTCCAGCTTAGCTGTGCAGAAGAAGAACAACAAGAAGAAGAAATATCTCGAAATATGTCCGTCAGGCCCCTTCCCTTGAGATAAATCTGCAAATATCTCGGAAACGAAGCGAGCTATGGCAAAATGTTAAGAGACCTTATTTGTAGAGAATTAAGTTTCCTACTTTTTATGTTCTATGATATTTTTTGATCAGATACGTAGTTCTCGAGATACATCGAGATATTTAAAAGTTCCGAAGCCGCACCAACATAATAGAGATACAGAAACACCGTGGCCCCTTTCTTTGAGATAACTCTGCACTAGTGCGAGCCGCAAATGCCACTTCCAGCTTAGCTGTGCAGAAGAAGAACAACAATAAGAAGAAATATCTCGAAATATGTCCGTCAGGCCCCTTCCCTTGAGATAAATCTGCAAATATCTCGGAAACGAAGCGAGCTATGGCAAAATATAAAGAGACCTTTTTTGTAGAGAATTAAATTTCCTACTTTTTATGTTTTATGATATTTTTTGACCAGATGCGTAGTTCTCGAGATATATCAAGATATTTAAGAGTTCCGAAGCCGCACCAACATAAGAGAGATACAGAAACACCGTGGCCCCTTTCTTTGAGATAACTATGCACTATTGTGAGCTGCAAATGCCACTTCCAGCTTAGCTGTACAGAAGAAGGACAACAAGAAGAAGAAATATCTCGAAATATGCCCGTCAGGCCCCTTCCCCTGAGATAAATCTGCAAATATCTCGGAAACGAAGCGAGCTATGGCAAAATGTTAGGAGACCTTTTTTGTAGAGAATTAAGTTTCCTACTTTTTATGTTCTGTGATATTTTTTGATCAGAAGCATAGTTTTCGAGATATATCGAGATATTTAAAAGTTCCGAAGCCGCACCAACATAATAGAGATACAGAAACACCGTGGCCCCTTTCTTTGAGATAACTATGCACTATTGTGAGCTGCAAATGCCACTTCCAGCTTAGCTGTGCAGAAGAAGAACAACAAGAAGAAGAAATATCTCGAAATATGTCCGTCAGGCCCCTTCCCTTGAGATAAATCTGCAAATATCTCGGAAACGAAGCGAGCTATGGCAAAATGTTAAGAGACCTTATTTGTAGAGAATTAAGTTTCCTACTTTTTATGTTCTATGATATTTTTTCATCAGATACGTAGTTCTCGAGATACATCAAGATATTTAAGAGTTCCGAAGCCGCACCAACATAAGAGAGATACAGAAACACCGTGGCCTCTTTCTTTGAGATAACTCTGCACTATTGCGCGCTGCAAATGCCACTTCCAGCTTAGCTGTGAAGAAGAAGAACAACAAGAAGAAGAAATATCTCGAAATATGTCCGTCAGGCCCCTTCCCTTGAGATAAATCTGCAAATATCTCGGAAACGAAGCGAGCTATGGCAAAACGTTAGGAAACCTCTTTTGTAGAGAATTATGTTTCCTACAATTTATGTTCTATGATATTTTTTGATCAGAAGCGTAGTTTTCGAGATATATCGAGATATTTAAAAGTTCCGAAGCCGCACCAACATAATAGAGATACAGAAACACCGTGGCCCCTTTCTTTGGGATAACTCTGCACTATTGCGAGCTGGAAATGCCACTTCCAGCTTAGCTGTGCTGAAGAGGAACAACAAGAAGAAGAAATATCACGGAATATGTCCGTCAGGCCCCTTCCCTTGAGCTAAATCTGCAAATATCTCGGAAACGATGCCAGCTATGGGAAAATGTTAAGAGACCTTTTTTGTAGAGAATTAAGTTTCCTACTTTTTATGTTCTATGATATTTTTTGATCAGATGCGTAGTTCTCGAGATATATCAAGATATTTAAAAGTTCCGAAGCCGCACCAACATAATAGAGATACAGAAACACCGTGGCCTCTTTCTTTGAGATAACTCTGCACTATTGCGCGCTGCAAATGCCACTTCCAGCTTAGCTGTGCAGAAGAAGAACAACAAGAAGAAGAAATATCTCGAAATATGTCCGTCAGGCCCCTTCCCTTGAGATAAATCTGCAAATATCTCGGAAACGAAGCGAGCTATGGCAAAACGTTAGGCAACCTCTTTTGTAGAGAATTATGTTTCCTACAATTTATGTTCTATGATATTTTTTGATCAGAAGCGTAGTTTTCGAGATATATCGAGATATTTAAAAGTTCCGAAGCCGCACCAACATAATAGAGATACAGAAACACCGTGGCCCCTTTCTTTGGGATAACTCTGCACTATTGCGAGCTGGAAATGCCACTTCCAGTTTAGCTGTGCAGAAGAAGATCAACAAGTAGAAGAAGTATCTCGAAATATGTCCGTCAGGACCCTTCCCTTGAGATACATCTGCAAATATCTCGGAAACGAAGCGAGCTATGGCAAAATGTTAAGAGACCTTTTTTGTAGAGAATTAAGTTTCCTACTTTTTATGTTCTATGATATTTTTTGATCAGATGCGTAGTTCTCGAGATATATCAAGATATTTAAAAGCTCCGAAGTTGCACCAACATAATAGAGGTACAGAAACACCGTGGCCCCTTTCTTTGAGATAACTCTGCACTATTGCGAGCTGCAAATGCCACTTCCAGCTTAGCTGTGCAGAAGAAGAACAACAAGAAGAAGAAATATCTCGAAATATGTCCGTCAGGCCCCTTCCCTTGAGATAAATCTGCAAATATCTCGGAAACGAAGCGAGCTACGGCAAAATGTTAAGAGACCTTATTTGTAGAGAATTAAGTTTCCTACTTTTTATGTTCTCATGATATTTTTTGATCAGATGCGTAGTTCTCGAGATATATCGAGATATTTAAAAGTTCCGAAGCCGCACCAACATAATAGAGATACAGAAACACCGTGGCCCCTTTCTTTGAGATAACTCTGCACTATTGCGAGCTGCAAATGCCACTTCCAGCTTAGCTGTGCAGAAGAAGAACAACAAGAAGAAGAAATATCTCGAAATATGTCCGTCAGGCCCCTTCCCTTGAGATAAATCTGCAAATATCTCGGAAACGAAGCGAGCTATGGCAAAACGTTAAGAAACCTTTTTTGTAGAGAATTATGCTTCCTACAATTTATGTTCTATGATATTTTTTGATCAGAAGCGTAGTTTTCGAGATATATCGAGATATTTAAAAGTTCCGAAGCCGCACCAACATAATAGAGATACAGAAACACCGTGGCCCCTCTCTTTGAGATAACTCTGCACTATTGCGAGCTGCAAATGCCACTTCCAGCTTAGCTGTGAAGAAGAAGAACAACAAGAAGAAGAAATATCTCGGAATATGTCCGTCAGGCCCCTTCCCTTGAGCTAAATCTGCAAATATCTCGGAAACGATGCCAGCTATGGGAAAATGTTAAGAGACCTTTTTTGTAGAGAATTAACTTTCCTACTTTTTATGTTCTATGATATTTTTTGATCAGATGCGTAGTTCTCGAGATATATCAAGATATTTAAAAGTTCCGAAGCCGCACCAACATAATAGAGATACAGAAACTCCGTGGCCCCTTTCTTTGAGATAACTCTGCACTATTGCGAGCTGCAAATGCCACTTCCAGCTTAGCTGTGCAGAAGAAGAACAACACGAAGAAGAAATATCTCGAAATATGTCCGTCAGGCCCCTTCCCTTGAGATAAATCTGCAAATATCTCGGAAACGAAGCGAGCTATGGCAAAACGTTAAGAAACCTTTTTTGTAGAGAATTATGCTTCCTACAATTTATGTTCTATAATATTTTTTGATCAGAAGCGTAGTTTTCGAGATATATCGAGATATTTAAAAGTTCCGAAGCCGCACCAACATAATAGAGATACAGAAACACCGTGGCCCCTTTCTTTGAGATAACTCTGCACTATTGCGAGCTGCAAATGCCACTTCCAGCTTAGCTGTGCAGAAGAAGAACAACAGGAAGAAGAAATATCTCGAAATATGTCCGTTAGGCCCCTTCCCTTGAGATAAATCTGCAAATATCTCGGAAACGAAGCGAGCTATGGCAAAATGTTAAGAGACCTTTTTTGTAGAGAATTAAGTTTCCTACTTTTTATGTTCTATGATATTTTTTGATCAGATGCGTAGTTCTCGAGATATATCAAGATATTTAAAAGTTCCGAAGCTGCACCAACATAATAGAGGTACAGAAACACCGTGGCCTCTTTCTTTGAGATAACTCTGCACTATTGCGACCTGCAAATGCCACTTCCAGCTTAGCTGTGCAGAAGAAGAACAACACGAAGAAGAAATATCTCGAAATATGTCCGTCAGGCCCCTTCCCTTGAGATAAATCTGCAAATATCTCGGAAACGAAGCGAGCTATGGCAAAACGTTAAGAAACCTTTTTTGTAGAGAATTAAGTTTCCTACTTTTTATGTTCTATGATATTTTTTGATCAGATGCGTAGTTCTCGAGATATATCAAGATATTTAAAAGCTCCGAAGTTGCACCAACATAATAGAGGTACAGAAACACCGTGGCCCCTTTCTTTGAGATAACTCTGCACTATTGCGAGCTGCAAATGCCACTTCCAGCTTAGCTGTGCACAAGAAGAACAACAAGAAGAAGAAATATCTCGAAATATGTCCGTCAGGCCCCTTCCCTTGAGATAAATCTGCAAATATCTCGGAAACGAAGCGAGCTACGGCAAAATGTTAAGAGACCTTATTTGTAGAGAATTAAGTTTCCTACTTTTTATGTTCTCATGATATTTTTTGATCAGATGCGTAGTTCTCGAGATATATCGAGATATTTAAAAGTTCCGAAGCCGCACCAACATAATAGAGATACAGAAACACCGTGGCCCCTTTCTTTGAGATAACTCTGCACTATTGCGAGCTGCAAATGCCACTTCCAGCTTAGCTGTGCAGAAGAAGAACAACAAGAAGAAGAAATATCTCGAAATATGTCCGTCAGGCCCCTTCCCTTGAGATAAATCTGCAAATATCTCGGAAACGAAGCGAGCTATGGCAAAACGTTAAGAAACCTTTTTTGTAGAGAATTATGCTTCCTACAATTTATGTTCTATGATATTTTTTGATCAGAAGCGTAGTTTTCGAGATATATCGAGATATTTAAAAGTTCCGAAGCCGCACCAACATAATAGAGATACAGAAACACCGTGGCCCCTCTCTTTGAGATAACTCTGCACTATTGCGAGCTGCAAATGCCACTTCCAGCTTAGCTGTGAAGAAGAAGAACAACAAGAAGAAGAAATATCTCGGAATATGTCCGTCAGGCCCCTTCCCTTGAGCTAAATCTGCAAATATCTCGGAAACGATGCCAGCTATGGGAAAATGTTAAGAGACCTTTTTTGTAGAGAATTAACTTTCCTACTTTTTATGTTCTATGATATTTTTTGATCAGATGCGTAGTTCTCGAGATATATCAAGATATTTAAAAGTTCCGAAGCCGCACCAACATAATAGAGATACAGAAACTCCGTGGCCCCTTTCTTTGAGATAACTCTGCACTATTGCGAGCTGCAAATGCCACTTCCAGCTTAGCTGTGCAGAAGAAGAACAACACGAAGAAGAAATATCTCGAAATATGTCCGTCAGGCCCCTTCCCTTGAGATAAATCTGCAAATATCTCGGAAACGAAGCGAGCTATGGCAAAACGTTAAGAAACCTTTTTTGTAGAGAATTATGCTTCCTACAATTTATGTTCTATAATATTTTTTGATCAGAAGCGTAGTTTTCGAGATATATCGAGATATTTAAAAGTTCCGAAGCCGCACCAACATAATAGAGATACAGAAACACCGTGGCCCCTTTCTTTGAGATAACTCTGCACTATTGCGAGCTGCAAATGCCACTTCCAGCTTAGCTGTGCAGAAGAAGAACAACAGGAAGAAGAAATATCTCGAAATATGTCCGTTAGGCCCCTTCCCTTGAGATAAATCTGCAAATATCTCGGAAACGAAGCGAGCTATGGCAAAATGTTAAGAGACCTTTTTTGTAGAGAATTAAGTTTCCTACTTTTTATGTTCTATGATATTTTTTGATCAGATGCGTAGTTCTCGAGATATATCAAGATATTTAAAAGTTCCGAAGCTGCACCAACATAATAGAGGTACAGAAACACCGTGGCCTCTTTCTTTGAGATAACTCTGCACTATTGCGACCTGCAAATGCCACTTCCAGCTTAGCTGTGCAGAAGAAGAACAACACGAAGAAGAAATATCTCGAAATATGTCCGTCAGGCCCCTTCCCTTGAGATAAATCTGCAAATATCTCGGAAACGAAGCGAGCTATGGCAAAACGTTAAGAAACCTTTTTTGTAGAGAATTATGCTTCCTACAATTTATGTTCTATAATATTTTTTGATCAGAAGCGTAGTTTTCGAGATATATCGAGATATTTAAAAGTTCCGAAGCCGCACCAACATAATAGAGATACAGAAACACCGTGGCCCCTTTCTTTGAGATAACTCTGCACTATTGCGAGCTGCAAATGCCACTTCCAGCTTAGCTGTGCAGAAGAAGAACAACAGGAAGAAGAAATATCTCGAAATATGTCCGTTAGGCCCCTTCCCTTGAGATAAATCTGCAAATATCTCGGAAACGAAGCGAGCTATGGCAAAATGTTAAGAGACCTTTTTTGTAGAGAATTAAGTTTCCTACTTTTTATGTTCTATGATATTTTTTGATCAGATGCGTAGTTCTCGAGATATATCAAGATATTTAAAAGTTCCGAAGCTGCACCAACATAATAGAGGTACAGAAACACCGTGGCCTCTTTCTTTGAGATAACTCTGCACTATTGCGACCTGCAAATGCCACTTCCAGCTTAGCTGTGCAGAAGAAGAACAACACGAAGAAGAAATATCTCGAAATATGTCCGTCAGGCCCCTTCCCTTGAGATAAATCTGCAAATATCTCGGAAACGAAGCGAGCTATGGCAAAACGTTGAGAAACCTTTTTTGTAGAGAATTATGCTTCCTACAATTTATGTTCTATAATATTTTTTGATCAGAAGCGTAGTTTTCGAGATATATCGAGATATTTAAAAGTTCCGAAGCCGCACCAACATAATAGAGATACAGAAACACCGTGGCCCCTTTCTTTGAGATAACTCTGCACTATTGCGAGCTGCAAATGCCACTTCCAGCTTAGCTGTGCAGAAGAAGAACAACAGGAAGAAGAAATATCTCGAAATATGTCCGTTAGGCCCCTTCCCTTGAGATCAATCTGCAAATATCTCGGAAACGAAGCGAGCTATGGCAAAATGTTAAGAGACCTTTTTTGTAGAGAATTAAGTTTCCTACTTTTTATGTTCTATGATATTTTTTGATCAGATGCGTAGTTCTCGAGATATATCAAGATATTTAAAAGTTCCGAAGCTGCACCAACATAATAGAGGTACAGAAACACCGTGGCCTCTTTCTTTGAGATAACTCTGCACTATTGCGACCTGCAAATGCCACTTCCAGCTTAGCTGTGCAGAAGAAGAACAACAAGAAGAAGAAATATCTCGAAATATGTCCGTCAGGCCCCTTCCCTTGAGATAAATCTGCAAATATCTCGGAAACGAAGCGAGCTATGGCAAAATGTTAAGAGACCTTATTTGTAGAGAATTAAGTTTCCTACTTTTTATGTTCTATGATATTTTTTGATCAGATGCGTAGTTCTCGAGATATATCGAGATATTTAAAAGTTCCGAAGCCGCACCAACATAATAGAGATACAGAAACACCGTGGCCCCTTTCTTTGAGATAACTCTGCACTATTGCGAGCTGCAAATGCCACTTCCAGCTTAGCTGTGCAGAAGAAGGACAACAAGAAGAAGAAATATCTCGAAATATGTCCGTCAGGCCCCTTCCCTTGAGATAAATCTGCAAATATCTCGGAAACGAAGCGAGCTATGGCAAAACGTTAAGAAACCTTTTTTGTAGAGAATTATGCTTCCTACAATTTATGTTCTATGATATTTTTTGATCAGAAGCGTAGTTTTCGAGATATATCGAGATATTTAAAAGTTCCGAAGCCGCACCAACATAATAGAGATACAGAAACACCGTGGCCCCTTTCTTTGAGATAACTCTGCACTATTGCGAGCTGCAAATGCCACTTCCAGCTTAGCTGTGAAGAAGAAGAACAACAAGAAGAAGAAATATCTCGGAATATGTCCGTCAGGCCCCTTCCCTTGAGCTAAATCTGCAAATATCTCGGAAACGATGTCAGCTATGGGAAAATGTTAAGAGACCTTATTTGTAGAGAATTAAGTTTCCTACTTTTTATGTTCTCATGATATTTTTTGATCAGATGCGTAGTTCTCGAGATATATCGAGATATTTAAAAGTTCCGAAGCCGCACCAACATAATAGAGATACAGAAACACCGTGGCCCCTTTCTTTGAGATAACTCTGCACTATTGCGAGCTGCAAATGCCACTTCCAGCTTAGCTGTGCAGAAGAAGAACAACAAGAAGAAGAAATATCTCGAAATATGTCCGTCAGGCCCCTTCCCTTGAGATAAATCTGCAAATATCTCGGAAACGAAGCGAGCTATGGCAAAACGTTAAGAAACCTTTTTTGTAGAGAATTATGCTTCCTACAATTTATGTTCTATGATATTTTTTGATCAGAAGCGTAGTTTTCGAGATATATCGAGATATTTAAAAGTTCCGAAGCCGCACCAACATAATAGAGATACAGAAACACCGTGGCCCCTCTCTTTGAGATAACTCTGCACTATTGCGAGCTGCAAATGCCACTTCCAGCTTAGCTGTGAAGAAGAAGAACAACAAGAAGAAGAAATATCTCGGAATATGTCCGTCAGGCCCCTTCCCTTGAGCTAAATCTGCAAATATCTCGGAAACGATGCCAGCTATGGGAAAATGTTAAGAGACCTTTTTTGTAGAGAATTAACTTTCCTACTTTTTATGTTCTATGATATTTTTTGATCAGATGCGTAGTTCTCGAGATATATCAAGATATTTAAAAGTTCCGAAGCCGCACCAACATAATAGAGATACAGAAACTCCGTGGCCCCTTTCTTTGAGATAACTCTGCACTATTGCGAGCTGCAAATGCCACTTCCAGCTTAGCTGTGCAGAAGAAGAACAACACGAAGAAGAAATATCTCGAAATATGTCCGTTAGGCCCCTTCCCTTGAGATCAATCTGCAAATATCTCGGAAACGAAGCGAGCTATGGCAAAATGTTAAGAGACCTTTTTTGTAGAGAATTAAGTTTCCTACTTTTTATGTTCTATGATATTTTTTGATCAGATGCGTAGTTCTCGAGATATATCAAGATATTTAAAAGTTCCGAAGCTGCACCAACATAATAGAGGTACAGAAACACCGTGGCCTCTTTCTTTGAGATAACTCTGCACTATTGCGACCTGCAAATGCCACTTCCAGCTTAGCTGTGCAGAAGAAGAACAACAAGAAGAAGAAATATCTCGAAATATGTCCGTCAGGCCCCTTCCCTTGAGATAAATCTGCAAATATCTCGGAAACGAAGCGAGCTATGGCAAAATGTTAAGAGACCTTATTTGTAGAGAATTAAGTTTCCTACTTTTTATGTTCTATGATATTTTTTGATCAGATGCGTAGTTCTCGAGATATATCGAGATATTTAAAAGTTCCGAAGCCGCACCAACATAATAGAGATACAGAAACACCGTGGCCCCTTTCTTTGAGATAACTCTGCACTATTGCGAGCTGCAAATGCCACTTCCAGCTTAGCTGTGCAGAAGAAGGACAACAAGAAGAAGAAATATCTCGAAATATGTCCGTCAGGCCCCTTCCCTTGAGATAAATCTGCAAATATCTCGGAAACGAAGCGAGCTATGGCAAAACGTTAAGAAACCTTTTTTGTAGAGAATTATGCTTCCTACAATTTATGTTCTATGATATTTTTTGATCAGAAGCGTAGTTTTCGAGATATATCGAGATATTTAAAAGTTCCGAAGCCGCACCAACATAATAGAGATACAGAAACACCGTGGCCCCTTTCTTTGAGATAACTCTGCACTATTGCGAGCTGCAAATGCCACTTCCAGCTTAGCTGTGAAGAAGAAGAACAACAAGAAGAAGAAATATCTCGGAATATGTCCGTCAGGCCCCTTCCCTTGAGCTAAATCTGCAAATATCTCGGAAACGATGTCAGCTATGGGAAAATGTTAAGAGACCTTTTTTGTAGAGAATTAACTTTCCTACTTTTTATGTTCTATGATATTTTTTGATCAGATGCGTAGTTCTCGAGATATATCAAGATATTTAAAAGTTCCGAAGCCGCACCAACATAATAGAGATACAGAAACTCCGTGGCCCCTTTCTTTGAGATAACTCTGCACTATTGCGAGCAGCAAATGCCACTTCCAGCTTAGCTGTGCAGAGGAAGAACAACAAGAAGAAGAAATATCTCGAAATATGTCCGTCAGGCCCGTTCCTTTGAGCTGAATCTGCAAATATCTCGGAAACCAAGCGAGCTATGGCAAAATGTTAAGAGACGTTTTTTGTAGAGAATTATGTTTCCTACAATTTAGGTTCTATGATATTTTTTGATCAGATGCGTAGTTCTCGAGATATATCGAGATATTTAAAAGTTCCGAAGCCGCACCAACATAATAGAGATACAGAAACACCGTGGCCCCTTTCTTTGAGATAACTCTGCACTATTGCGAGCTGCAAATGCCACTTCCAGCTTAGCTGTGCAGAAGAAGAACAACAAGAAGAAGAAATATCTCGAAATATGTCCGTCAGGCCCCTTCCCCTGAGATAAATCTGCCAATATCTCGGAAACGAAGCGAGCTATGGCAAAATGTTAAGAGACCTTTTTTGTAGAGAATTATGTTTCCTACTTTTTATGTTCTATGATATTTTTTGATCAGACGCGTAGTTCTCGAGATATATCAAGATATTTAAAAGTTCCGAAGCCGCACCAACATAATAGAGATACAGAAACACCGTGGCCCCTTTCTTTGAGATAACTCTGCACTATTGCGAGCTGCAAATGCCACTTCCAGCTTAGCTGTGCAGAAGAAGAACAACAAGAAGAAGAAATATCTCGAAATATGTCCGTTAGGCCCCTTCCCTTGAGATAAATCTGCAAATATCTCGGAAACGAAGCGAGCTATGGCAAAATGTTAAGAGACCTTTTTTGTAGAGAATTAAGTTTCCTACTTTTTATGTTCTATGATATTTTTTGATCAGATGCGTAGTTCTCGAGATATATCAAGATATTTAAAAGTTCCGAAGCTGCACCAACATAATAGAGGTACAGAAACACCGTGGCCTCTTTCTTTGAGATAACTCTGCACTATTGCGACCTGCAGATGCCACTTCCAGCTTAGCTGTGCAGAAGAAGAACAACAAGAAGAAGAAATATCTCGAAATATGTCCGTCAGGCCCCTTCCCTTGAGATAAATCTGCAAATATCTCGGAAACGAAGCGAGCTATGGCAAAATGTTAAGAGACCTTATTTGTAGAGAATTAAGTTTCCTACTTTTTATGTTCTATGATATTTTTTGATCAGATGAGTAGTTCTCGAGATACATCGAGATATTTAAAAGTTCCGAAGCCGCACCGACATAATAGAGATACAGAAACACCGTGGCCCCTTTCTTTGAGATAACTCTGCACTAGTGCGAGCCGCAAATGCCACTTCCAGCTTAGCTGTGCAGAAGAAGAACAACAAGAAGAAGAAATATCTCGAAATATGTCCGTCAGGCCCCTTCCCTTGAGATAAATCTGCAAATATCTCGGAAACGAAGCGAGCTATGGCAAAATGTTAAGAGACCTTATTTGTAGAGAATTAAGTTTCCTACTTTTTATGTTCTATGATATTTTTTGATCAGATGCGTAGTTCTCGAGATACATCGAGATATTTAAAAGTTCCGAAGCCGCACCAACATAATAGAGATACAGAAACACCGTGGCCCCTTTCTTTGAGATAACTCTGCACTAGTGCGAGCCGCAAATGCCACTTCCAGCTTAGCTGTGCAGAAGAAGAACAACAATAAGAAGAAATATCTCGAAATATGTCCGTCAGGCCCCTTCCCTTGAGATAAATCTGCAAATATCTCGGAAACGAAGCGAGCTATGGCAAAATGTAAAGAGACCTTTTTTGTAGAGAATTAAATTTCCTACTTTTTATGTTTTATGATATTTTTTGACCAGATGCGTAGTTCTCGAGATATATCAAGATATTTAAAAGTTCCGAAGCCGCACCAACATAAGAGAGATACAGAAACACCGTGGCCCCTTTCTTTGAGATAACTATGCACTATTGTGAGCTGCAAATGCCACTTCCAGCTTAGCTGTGCAGAAGAAGGACAACAAGAGGAAGAAATATCTCGAAATATGCCCGTCAGGCCCCTTCCCCTGAGATAAATCTGCAAATATCTCGGAAACGAAGCGAGCTATGGCAAAATGTTAAGAGACCTTTTTTGTAGAGAATTATGTTTCCTACTTTTTATGTTCTATGATATTTTTTGATCGGACGCGTGGTTCTCGAGATATATCAAGATATTTAAAAGTTCCGAAGCCGCACCAACATAATAGAGATACAGAAACACCGTGGCCCCTTTCTTTGAGATCACTCTGCATTATTGCGAGCTGCAAATGCCACTTCCAGCTTAGCTGTGCAGAAGAAGAACAACAAGAAGAAGAAATATCTCGAAATATGTCCGTCAGGCCCCTTCCCTTGAGATAAATCTGCAAATATCTCGGAAACGAAGCGAGCTATGGCAAAACGTTAAGAAACCTTTTTTGTAGAGAATTATGCTTCCTACAATTTATGTTCTATGATATTTTTTGATCAGATGCGTAGTTTTCGAGATATATCGAGATATTTAAAAGTTCCGAAGCTGCACCAACATAATAGAGGTACAGAAACACCGTGGCCCCTTTCTTTGAGATAACTCTGCACTATTGCGAGCTGCAAATGCCACTTCCAGCTTAGCTGTGCAGAAGAAGAACAACAAGAAGAAGAAATATCTCGAAATATGTCCGTCAGGCCCCTTCCCCTGAGATAAATCTGCCAATATCTCGGAAACGAAGCGAGCTATGGCAAAATGTTAAGAGACCTTTTTTGTAGAGAATTATGTTTCCTACTTTTTATGTTCTATGATATTTTTCGATCAGACGCGTAGTTCTCGAGATATATCAAGATATTTAAAAGTTCCGAAGCCGCACCAACATAATAGAGATACAGAAACACCGTGGCCCCTTTCTTTGAGATAACTCTGCACTATTGCGAGCTGCAAATGCCACTTCCAGCTTAGCTGTGCAGAAGAAGAACAACAAGAAGAAGAAATATCTCGAAATATGTCCGTTAGGCCCCTTCCCTTGAGATAAATCTGCAAATATCTCGGAAACGAAGCGAGCTATGGCAAAATGTTGAGAGACCTTTTTTGTAGAGAATTAAGTTTCCTACTTTTTATGTTCTATGATATTTTTTGATCAGATGCGTAGTTCTCGAGATATATCAAGATATTTAAAAGTTCCGAAGCTGCACCAACATAATAGAGGTACAGAAACACCGTGGCCTCTTTCTTTGAGATAACTCTGCACTATTGCGACCTGCAAATGCCACTTCCAGCTTAGCTGTGCAGAAGAAGAACAACAAGAAGAAGAAATATCTCGAAATATGTCCGTCAGGCCCCTTCCCTTGAGATAAATCTGCAAATATCTCGGAAACGAAGCGAGCTATGGCAAAATGTTAAGAGACCTTTTTTGTAGAGAATTATGTTTCCTACTTTTTATGTTCTATGATATTTTTTGATCAGACGCGTAGTTCTCGAGATATATCAAGATATTTAAAAGTTCCGAAGCCGCACCAACATAATAGAGATACAGAAACACCGTGGCCCCTTTCTTTGAGATAACTCTGCACTATTGCGAGCTGCAAATGCCACTTCCAGCTTAGCTGTGCAGAAGAAGATCCACAAGTAGAAGAAATATCTCGAAATATGTCCGTCAGGCCCCTTCCCTTGAGATAAATCTGCAAATATCTCGGAAACGAAGCGAGCTATGGCAAAATGTTAAGGGACCTTATTTGTAGAGAATTAAGTTTCCTACTTTTTATGTTCTATGATATTTTTTGATCAGATGCGTAGTTCTCGAGATATATCAAGATATTTAAAAGCTCCGAAGCTGCACCAACATAATAGAGGTACAGAAACACCGTGGCCCCTTTCTTTGAGATAACTCTGCACTATTGCGAGCTGCAAATGCCACTTCCAGCTTAGCTGTGCAGAAGAAGAACAACAAGAAGAAGAAATATCTCGAAATATGTCCGTCAGGCCCCTTCCCTTGAGATAAATCTGCAAATATCTCGGAAACGAAGCGAGCTATGGCAAAACGTTAAGAAACCTTTTTTGTAGGGAATTATGCTTCCTACAATTTATGTTCTATGATATTTTTTGATCAGAAGCGTAGTTTTCGAGATATATCGAGATATTTAAAAGTTCCGAAGCCGCACCAACATAATAGAGATACAGAAACACCGTGGCCCCTTTCTTTGAGATAACTCTGCACTATTGCGAGCTGCAAATGCCACTTCCAGCTTAGCTGTGCAGAAGAAGAACAACAAGAAGAAGAAATATCTCGAAATATGTCCGTCAGGCCCCTTCCCTTGAGATAAATCTGCAAATATCTCGGAAACGAAGCGAGCTATGGCAAAACGTTAAGAAACCTTTTTTGTAGAGAATTATGCTTCCTACAATTTATGTTCTATGATATTTTTTGATCAGAAGCGTAGTTTTCGAGATATATCGAGATATTTAAAAGTTCCGAAGCCGCACCAACATAATAGAGATACAGAAACACAGTGGCCCCTATCTTTGAGATAACTCTGCACTATTGCGAGCTGCAAATGCCACTTCCAGCTTAGCTGTGAAGAAGAAGAACAACAAGAAGAAGAAATATCTCGGAATATGTCCGTCAGGCCCCTTCCCTTGAGCTAAATCTGCAAATATCTCGGAAACGAAGCGAGCTATGGCAAAATGTTAAGAGACCTTACTTGTAGAGAATTAAGTTTCCTACTTTTTATGTTCTATGATATTTTTTGATCAGATGCGTAGTTCTCGAGATATATCGAGATATCTAAAAGTTCCGAAGCCGCACCAACATAATAGAGATACAGAAACACCGTGGCCCCTTTCTTTGGGATAACTCTGCACTATTTCGAGCTGGAAATGCCACTTCCAGTTTAGCTGTGCAGAAGAAGAACAACAAGAAGAAGAAATATCTCGAAATATGTCCGTCAGGACCCTTCCCTTGAGATAAATCTGCAAATATCTCGGAAACGTAGCGAGCTATGGCAAAATGTTAAGAGACCTTTTTTGTAGAGAATTAAGTTTCCTACTTTTTATGTTCTATGATATTTTTTGATCAGATGCGTAGTTCTCGAGATATATCAAGATATTTAAAAGCTCCGAAGCTGCACCAACATAATAGAGGTACAGAAACACCGTGGCCCCTTCCTTTGAGATAACTCTGCACTATTGCGAGCTGCAAATGCCACTTCCAGCTTAGCTGTGCAGAAGAAGAACAACAAGAATAAGAAATATTTCGAAATATGTCCGTCACCCCCCTTCCCTTGAGATAAATCTGCAAATATCTCGGAAACGAAGCGAGCTATGGCAAAATGTTAAGAGACCTTTTTTGTAGAGAATTAAGATTCCTACTTTTTATGTTCTATGATATTTTTTGATCAGAAGCGTAGTTTTCGAGATATATCAAGATATTTAAAAGTTCCGAAGCCGCACCAACATAATAGAGATACAGAAACACCGTGGCCCCTTTCTTTGAGATAACTCTGCACTATTGCGAGCTGCAAATGCCACTTCCAGCTTAGCTGTGCAGAAGAAGAACAACAAGAATAAGAAATATTTCGAAATATGTCCGTCAGGCCCCTTCCCTTGAGATAAATCTGCAAATATCTCGGAAACGAAGCGAGCTACGGCAAAATGTTAACAGACCTTTCTTGTAGAAAATTAGGTTTCCTACTTTTTATGTTCTATGATATTTTTTGATCAGATGCGTAGTTCTCGAGATATATCAAGATGTTTAAAAGTTCCGAAGCCGCACCAACATAATAGAGATTCAGAAACACCGTGGCCCCTTTCTTTGAGATAACTCTGCACTATTGCGAGCTGCGAATGCCACTTCCAGCTTAGCTGTGCAGAAGAAGAACAACAAGAAGAAGAAATATCTCGAAATATGTCCGTCAGGCCCCTTCCCTTGAGATAAATCTGCAAATATCTCGGAAACGAAGCGAGCTATGGCAAAATGTTAAGAGACCTTTTTTGTAGAGAATTAAGTTTCCTACTTTTTATGTTCTATGATATTTTTTGATCAGATGCGTAGTTCTCGAGATATATCAAGATATTTAAAAGTTCCGAAGCTGCACCAACATAATAGAGATACAGAAACACCGTGGCCCCTTTCTTTGAGATAACTCTGCACTAGTGCGAGCCGCAAATGCCACTTCCAGCTTAGCTGTGCAGAAGAAGAACAACAAGAAGAAGAAATATCTCGAAATATGTCCGTTAGGCCCCTTCCCTTGAGATAAATGTGCAAATATCTCGGAAACGAAGCGAGCTATGGCAAAATGTTGAGAGACCTTTTTGTGTAGAGAATTAAGTTTCCTACTTTTTATGTTCTATGATATTTTTTGATCAGATGCGTAGTTCTCGAGATATATCAAGATATTTAAAAGTTCCGAAGCCGCACCAACATAATAGAGATACAGAAACACCGTGGCCCCTTTCTTTGAGATAACTCTGCACTATTGCGTGCTGCAGATGCCACTTCCAGCTTAGCTGTGCAGAAGAAGAACAACAAGAAGAAGAAATATCTAGAAATATGTCCGTGAGGCCCCTTCCCTTGAGATAAATCTGCAAATATCTCGGAAACGAAGCGAGCTATGGCAAAATGTTTAGAGACCTTTCTTGTAGAGAATTAAGTTTCCTACTTTTTATGTAGTATGATATTTTTTGATCAGATGTGTAGTTCTCGAGATATATCAAGATATTTAAAAGTTCCGAAGCCGCACCAACATAATAGAGATACAGAAACACCGTGGCCCCTTTCTTTGAGATAACTCTGCACTATTGCGAGCTGCAAATGCCACTTCCAGCTTAGCTGTGCAGAAGAAGAACAACAAGAAGAAGAAATATCTCGAAATATGTCCGTCAGGCCCCTTCCCTTGAGATAAATCTGCAAATATCTCGGAAACGAAGCGAGCTATGGCAAAATGTTAAGAGCAGTTTTTTGTAGAGAATTATGTTTCCTACAATTTATGTTCGATGAAATTTTTTGATCAGAAGCGTAGTTTTCGAGATATATCGAGATATTTAAAAGTTCCGAAGCCGCACCAACATCATAGAGATACAGAAACACCGTGGCCCCTTTCTTTGAGATAACTCTGCACTATTGCGAGCTGTAAATGCCACTTCCAGCTTAGCTGTGCAGAAGAAGAACAACAAGAAGAAGAAATATCTCGAAATATGTCCGTCAGGCCCCTTCTCTTGAGATATATCTGCAAATATCTCGGAAACGAAGCGAGCTATCGCAAAATGTTAACAGACCTTTTTTGTAGACAATTATGTTTCCTACAATTTATGTTCTATGGTATTTTTTGATCAGAAGCGTAGTTTTCGAGATATATCGAGATATTTAAAAGTTCCGAAGCCGCACCAACATAATAGAGATACAGAAACACCGTGGCCCCTTTCTTTGAGATAACTCTGCACTATAGCGAGCTGGAAATGCCACTTCCAGTTTAGCTGTGCAGAAGAAGAACAACAAGAAGAAGAAATATCTCGAAATATGTCCGTCAGGCCCCTTCCCTTGAGATAAATCTGCAAATATCTCGGAA
This sequence comes from Osmia lignaria lignaria, assembly GCF_051020975.1. Lineage (NCBI taxonomy): Eukaryota > Metazoa > Arthropoda > Insecta > Hymenoptera > Megachilidae > Osmia > Osmia lignaria. The sequence goes on along the minus strand of NW_027478167.1, from coordinate 985,931 downwards.
ACGAAGCGAGCTATGGCAAAATGTTAAGAGACCTTTTTTGTAGAGAATTATGTTTCCTACAATTTATCTTCTATGAAATTTTTTGATCAGAAGCGTAGTTTTCGAGATATATCGAGATATTTATAAGTTCCGAAGCCGCACCAACATCATAGAGATACAGAAACACCGTGGCCCCTTTCTTTGAGATAACTCTGCACTATTGCGAGGTGTAAATGCCACTTCCAGCTTAGCTGTGCAGAAGAAGAACAACAAGAAGAAGAAATATCTAGAAATATGTCCGTCAGGCCCCTTCCCTTGAGATAAATCTGCAAATATCTCGGAAACGAAGCGAGCTATGGCAAAATGTTTAGAGACCTTTCTTGTAGAGAATTAAGTTTCCTACTTTTTATGTAGTATGATATTTTTTGATCAGATGCGTAGTTCTCGAGATATATCAAGATATTTAAAAGTTCCGAAGCCGCACCAACATAATAGAGATACAGAAACACCGTGGCCCCTTTCTTTGAGATAACTCGGCACTATTGCGAGCTGCAAATGCCACATCCAGCTTAGCTGTGCAGAAGAAGAACAACAAGAAGAAGAAATATCTCGAAATATGTCCGTCAGGCCCCTTCCCTTGAGATAAATCTGCAAATATCTCGGAAACGAAGCGAGCTATGGCAAAATGTTAAGAGACGTTTTTTGTAGAGAATTATGTTTCCTACAATTTATGTTGTATGAAATTTTTTGATTAGATGCGTAGTTCTCGAGGTATATCAAGATATTTAAAAGTTCCGAAGCCGCACCAACATAATAGAGATACAGAAACACCGTGGCCCCTTTCTTTGAGATAACTCTGCACTATAGCGAGCTGGAAATGCCACTTCCAGTTTAGCTGTGCAGAAGAAGAACAACAAGAAGAAGAAATATCTCGAAATATGTCCGTCAGGCCCCTTCCCTTGAGATAAATCTGCAAATATCTCGGAAACGAAGCGAGCTATGGCAAAATGTTAAGAGACCTTTTTTGTAGAGAATTATGTTTCCTACAATTTATGTTCTATGAAATTTTTTGATCAGAAGCGTAGTTTTCGAGATATATCGAGATATTTATAAGTTCCGAAGCCGCACCAACATCATAGAGATACAGAAACACCGTGGCCCCTTTCTTTGAGATAACTCTGCACTATTGCGAGGTGTAAATGCCACTTCCAGCTTAGCTGTGCAGAAGAAGAACAACAAGAAGAAGAAATATCTAGAAATATGTCCGTCAGGCCCCTTCCCTTGAGATAAATCTGCAAATATCTCGGAAACGAAGCGAGCTATGGCAAAATGTTTAGAGACCTTTCTTGTAGAGAATTAAGTTTCCTACTTTTTATGTAGTATGATATTTTTTGATCAGATGCGTAGTTCTCGAGATATATCAAGATATTTAAAAGTTCCGAAGCCGCACCAACATAATAGAGATACAGAAACACCGTGGCCCCTTTCTTTGAGATAACTCGGCACTATTGCGAGCTGCAAATGCCACATCCAGCTTAGCTGTGCAGAAGAAGAACAACAAGAAGAAGAAATATCTCGAAATATGTCCGTCAGGCCCCTTCCCTTGAGATAAATCTGCAAATATCTCGGAAACGAAGCGAGCTATGGCAAAATGTTAAGAGACGTTTTTTGTAGAGAATTATGTTTCCTACAATTTATGTTGTATGAAATTTTTTGATTAGATGCGTAGTTCTCGAGGTATATCAAGATATTTAAAAGTTCCGAAGCCGCACCAACATAATAGAGATACAGAAACACCGTGGCCCCTTTCTTTGAGATAACTCTGCACTATTGCGAGCTGCAAATGCCACTTCCAGCTTAGCTGTGCAGAAGAAGAACAAGAAGAAGAAGAAATATCTCGAAATATGTCCGTCAGGCCCCTTCCCTTGAGATAAATCTGCAAATATCTCGGAAACGAAGCGAGCTATGGCAAAATGTTAAGAGACGTTTTTTGTAGAGAATTATGTTTCCTACAATTTATGTTCTATGAAATTTTTTGATCAGAAGCGTAGTTTTCGAGATATATCGAGATATTTAAAAGTTCCGAAGCCGCACCAACATCATAGAGATACAGAAACACCGTGGCCCCTTTCTTTGAGATAACTCTGCACTATTGCGAGCTGTAAATGCCACTTCCAGCTTAGCTGTGCAGAAGAAGAACAACAAGAAGAAGAAATATCTCGAAATATGTCCGTCAGGCCCCTTTCCTTGAGATAAATCTGCAAATATCTCGGAAACGAAGCGAGCTATGGCAAAATGTTAAGAGACCTTGTTTGCAGAGAATTAAGTTTCCTACTTTCTATGTTCTATGATATTTTTTGATCAGATGCGTAGTTCTCGAGATATATCAAGATATTTAAAAGTTCCGAAGCTGCACCATCATAATAGAGGTACAGAAACACCGTGGCCTCTTTCTTTGAGATAACTCTGCACTATTGCGAGCTGCAAATGCCACTTCCAGCTTAGCTGTGCAGAAGCGGTACAACGAGAAGAAGAAATATCTCGAAATATGTCCGTCAGGCCCCTTCCCTTGAGATATATCTGCAAATATCTCGGAAACGAAGCGAGCTATGGCAAAATGTTAAGAGACTTTATTTGTAGAGAATTAAGTTTCCTACTTTTTATGTTCTATGATATTTTTTGATCAGATGCGTAGTTCTCGAGATATATCAAGATATTTAAAAGTTCCGAAGCCGCACCAACATAATAGAGATACAGAAACACCGTGGCCCCTTTCTTTGAGATAACTCTGCACGAGTGCGACCCGCAAATGCCACTTCCAGCTGAGCTGTGCAGAAGAAGAACAACAAGAAGAAGAAATATCTGGAAATATGTCCGTTAGGCCCCTTCCCTTGAGATAAATCTGCAAATATCTCGGAAACGAAGCGAGCTATGGCAAAATGTTGAGAGACCATTTTTGTAGAGAATTAAGTTTCCTACTATTTATATTGTATGATATTTTTTGATCAGATGCGTGGTTCTCGAGATATATCAAGATATTTAAAAGTTCCGAAGCCGCACCAACATAATAGAGATACAGAAACACCGTGGCCCCTTTCTTTGAGATAACTCTGCACTAGTGCGAGCCGCAAATGCCACTTCCAGCTTAGCTGTGCAGAAGAAGAACAACAAGAAGAAGAAATATCTCGAAATATGTCCGTCAGGCCCCTTCCCTTGAGATAAATCTGCAAATATCTCGGAAACGAAGCGAGCTATGGCAAAATGTTAAGAGACCTTATTTGTAGAGAATTAAGTCCCCTACTTTTTATGTTCTATGATATTTTTTGATCAGATGCGTAGTTCTCGAGATATATCAAGATATTTAAAAGTTCCGAAGCCGCACCAACATAATAGAGATACAGAAACACCGTGGCCCCTTTCTTTGAGATAACTCTGCACGAGTGCGAGCCGCAAATGCCACTTCCAGCTGAGCTGTGCAGAAGAAGAACAACAAGAAGAAGAAATATCTGGAAATATGTCCGTTAGGCCCCTTCCCTTGAGATAAATCTGCAAATATCTCGGAAACGAAGCGAGCTATGGCAAAATGTTGAGAGACCATTTTTGTAGAGAATTAAGTTTCCTACTATTTATGTTGTATGATATTTTTTGATCAGATGCGTGGTTCTCGAGATATATCAAGATATTTAAAAGTTCCGAAGCCGCACCAACATAATAGAGATCCAGAAACACCGTGGCCCCTTTCTTTGAGATAACTCTGCACTAGTGCGAGCCGCAAATGCCACTTCCAGCTTAGCTGTGCAGAAGAAGAACAACAAGAAGAAGAAATATCTCGAAATATGTCCGTCAGGCCCCTTCCCTTGAGATAAATCTGCAAATATCTCGGAAACGAAGCGAGCTATGGCAAAATGTTAAGAGACCTTATTTGTAGAGAATTAAGTTTCCTACTTTTTATGTTCTATGATATTTTTTGATCAGATGCGTAGTTCTCGAGATATATCAAGATACTTAAAAGTTCCGAAGCCGCACCAACATAATAGAGATACAGAAACACCGTGGCCCCTTTCTTTGAGATAACTCTGCACTAGTGCGAGCCGCAAATGCCACTTCCAGCTTAGCTGTGCAGAAGAAGAACAACAAGAAGAAGAAATATCTGGAAATATGTCCGTTAGGCCTCTTCCCTTGAGATAAATCTGCAAATATCTCGGAAACGAAGCGAGCTATGGCAAAATGTTAAGAGACCTTTTTTGTAGAGAATTAAGTTTCCTACTATTTATGTTCTATGATATTTTTTGATCAGATGCGTAGTTCTCAAGATATATCAAGATATTTAAAAGTTCCGAAGCCGCACCAACATAATAGAGATACAGAAACACCGTGGCCCCTTTCTTTGAGATAACTCTGCACGAGTGCGAGCCGCAAATGCCACTTCCAGCTGAGCTGTGCAGAAGAAGAACAACAAGAAGAAGAAATATCTGGAAATATGTCCGTTAGGCCCCTTCCCTTGAGATAAATCTGCAAATATCTCGGAAACGAAGCGAGCTATGGCAAAATGTTGAGAGACCATTTTTGTAGAGAATTAAGTTTCCTACTATTTATATTGTATGATATTTTTTGATCAGATGCGTGGTTCTCGAGATATATCAAGATATTTAAAAGTTCCGAAGCCGCACCAACATAATAGAGATACAGAAACACCGTGGCCCCTTTCTTTGAGATAACTCTGCACTAGTGCGAGCCGCAAATGCCACTTCCAGCTTAGCTGTGCAGAAGAAGAACAACAAGAAGAAGAAATATCTCGAAATATGTCCGTCAGGCCCCTTCCCTTGAGATAAATCTGCAAATATCTCGGAAACGAAGCGAGCTATGGCAAAATGTTAAGAGACCTTATTTGTAGAGAATTAAGTTTCCTACTTTTTATGTTCTATGATATTTTTTGATCAGATGCGTAGTTCTCGAGATATATCAAGATATTTAAAAGTGCCGAAGCCGCACCAACATAATAGAGATACAGAAACACCGTGGCCCCTTTCTTTGAGATAACTCTGCACTATTGCGAGCTGCAAATGCCACTTCCAGTTTAGCTGTGCAGAAGAAGAACAACAAGAAGAAGAAATATCTCGAAATATGTCCGTTAGGCCCCTTCCCTCGAGATAAATCTGCAAATATCTCGGAAACGAAGCGAGCTATGGCAAAATGTTAAGAGACCTTTTTTGTAGAGAATTAAGTTTCCTACTTTTTATGTTCTATGATATTTTTTGATCAGATGCGTAGTTCTCGAGATATATCAAGATATTTAAAAGTTCCGAAGCCGCACCAACATAATAGAGATACAGAAACACCGTGGCCCCTTTCTTTGAGATAACTCTGCACTAGTGCGAGCCGCAAATGCCACTTCCAGCTTAGCTGTGCAGAAGAAGAACAACAAGAAGAAGAAATATCTCGAAATATGTCCGTCAGGCCCCTTCCTTTGAGATAAATCTGCAAATATCTCGGAACCGAAGCGAGCTATGGCAAAATGTTAAGAGACCTTTTTTGTAGAGAATTAAGTTTCCTACTTTTTACGTTGTATGATATTTTTTGATCAGATGCGTAGTTCTCGAGATATATCAAGATATTTAAAAGTTCCGAAGCCCCACCAACATAATAGAGATACAGAAACACCGTGGCCCCTTTCTTTGAGATAACTCTGCACTATTGCGAGCTGCAAATGCCACTTCCAGCTTAGCTGTGCAGAGGAAGAACAACAAGAAGAAGAAATATCTCGAAATATGTCCGTCAGGCCAGTTCCTTTGAGCTGAATCTGCAAATATCTCGGAAACGAAGCGAGCTATGGCAAAATCTTAAGAGACGTTTTTTGTAGAGAATTATGTTTCCTACAATTTATGTTCTATGATATTTTTTGATCAGAAGCGTAGTTTTCGAGATATATCGAGATATTTAAAAGTTCCGAAGCCGCACCAACATAATAGAGATGCAGAAACACCGTGGCCCCTTTCTTTGAGATAACTCTGCACTAGTGCGAGCCGCAAATGCCACTTCCAGCTTAGCTGTGCAGAAGAAGAACAACAAGAAGAAGAAATATCTCGAAATATGTCCGTCAGGCCCCTTCCCTTGAGATAAATCTGCAAATATCTCGGAAACGAAGCGAGCTATGGCAAAATGTTAAGAGACGTTATTTGTAGAGAATTAAGTATGCTACTATTTATGTTCTATGATATTTTTTGATCAGATGCGTAGTTCTCGAGATATAGCAAGATATTTAAAAGTTCCGAAGCCGCACCAACATAATAGAGATATAGAAACACCGTGGCCCCTTTCTTTGAGATAACTCTGCACTAGTGCGAGCCGCAAATGCCACTTCCAGCTTAGCTGTGCAGAAGAAGAACAACAAGAAGAAGAAATATCTCGAAATATGTCCGTCAGGCCCCTTCCCTTGAGATAAATCTGCAAATATCTCGGAAACGAAGCGAGCTATGGCAAAATGTTAAGAGACCTTATTTGTAGAGAATTACGTTTCCTACTTTTTATGTTCTATGATATTTTTTGATCAGATGCGTAGTTCTCGACAGATATCAAGATATTTAAAAGTTCCGAAGCCGCATCAACATAATAGAGATACACAAACACCGTGGCCCCTTTCTTTGAGATAACTCTGCACTATTGCGAGCTGCAAATGCCACTTCCAGCTTAGCTGTGCAGAAGAAGAACAACAAGAAGAAGAAATATCTCGAAATATGTCCGTCAGGCCCCTTCCCTTGAGATAAATCTGCAAATATCTTGGAAACGAAGCGAGCTATGGCAAAATGTTCAGAGACGTTTTTTGTAGAGAATTATGTTTCCTACAATTTACGTTCTCTGATATTTTTTGATCAGAAGCGTAGTTTTCGAGATATATCGAGATATTTAAAAGTTCCGAAGCCGCACCAACGTAATAGAGATACAGAAACACCGTGGCCCCTTTCTTTGAGATAACCCTGCACTATTACGACCTGCAAATGCCACTTCCAGCTTAGCTGTGCAGAAGAAGAACAACAAGAAGAAGAAATATCTCGAAATAGGTCCGTCAGGCCCCTTCCCTTGAGATAAATCTGCAAATATCTCGGAAACGAAGCGAGCTATGGCAAAATGTTAAGATACCTTTTTAGTAGAGAATTAAGTTTCCTACTTTTTATGTTCGACGATATTTTTTGATCAGATGCGTAGTTCTCGAGATATATCAAGATATTTAAAAGTTCCGAAGCCGCACCAACATAATAGAGGTACAGAAACACCGTGGCCCCTTTCTTTGAGATAACTCTGCACTATTGCGAGCTGCAAATGCCACTTCCAGCTTAGCTGTGCAGAAGAAGAACAACAAGAAGAAGAAATATTTCGAAATATGTCCGTCAGGCCCCTTCCCTTGAGCTAAATCTGCAAATATCTCGGAAACGATGCCAGCTATGGGAAAATGTTGAGAGACCTTTTTTGTAGAGAATTAAGTTTCCTACTTTTTATGTTCTATGATATTTTTTGATCAGAAGCGTAGTTTTCGAGATATATCGAGATATTTAAAAGTTCCGAAGCCGCACCAACATAATAGAGATACAGAAACACCGTGGCCCCTTTCTTTGGGATAACTCTGCACTATTGCGAGCTGGAAATGCCCCTTTCAGTTTAGCTGTGCAGAAGAAGAACAACAAGAAGAAGAAATATCTCGAAATATGTCCGTCAGGGCCCTTCCCTTGAGATAAATCTGCAAATATCTCGGAAACGGAGCGAGCTATGGCAAAACGTTAAGAAACCTTTTTTGTAGAGAATTATGATTCCTATAATTTATGTTCTATGATATTTTTTGATCAGAAGCGTAGTTTTCGAGATATATCGAGATATTTAAAAGTTCCGAAGCCGCACCAACATAATAGAGATACAGAAACACCGTGGCCCCTTTCTTTGAGATAACTCTGCACTATTGCGAGCTGCAAATGCCACTTCCAGCTTAGCTGTGAAGAAGAAGAACAACAAGAAGAAGAAATATCTCGGAATATGTCCGCTAGGCCCCTTCCCTTGAGATAAATCTGCAAACATCTCGGAAACGAAGCGAGCTATGGCAAAATGTTAAGAGACCTTTTTTGTAGAGAATTAAGTTTCCTACTTTTTATCTTCTATGATATTTTTGGATCCGATGCGTAGTTCTCGAGATATATCAAGATATTTAAAAGTTCCGAAGCCGCACCAACATAATAGAGATACAGAAACACCGTGGCCTCTTTCTTTGAGATAACTCTCCACTATTGCGAGCTGCAAATGCCACTTCCAGCTTAGCTGTGCAGAAGAAGAACAACAAGAAGAAGAAATATCTCGAAATATGTCCGTCAGGCCCCATCCCTTGAGATAAATCTGCAAATATCTCGGAAACGAAGCGAGCTATGGCAAGATGTTAAGAGACCTTTCTTGTAGAGAATTAAGTTTCCTGCTTTTTATGTTCTATGATATTTTTTGATTAGATGCGTAGTTCTCGAGATATATCGAGATATTTAAAAGTTCCGAAGCCGCAACAACATAATAGAGATACACAAACACCGTGGCCCCTTTCTTTGAGATAACTCTGCACTATTGCGAGCTGCAAATGCCACTTCCAGCTTAGCTGTGCAGAAGAAGAACAACAAGAAGAAGAAATATTTCGAAATATGTCCGTCAGGCCCCTTCCCTTGAGATAAATCTGCAAATATCTCGGAAACGAAGCGAGCTACGGCAAAATGTTAAGAGACCTTTTTTGTAGAAAATTAGGTTTTCTACTTTTTATGTTCTATGATATTTTTTGATCAGATGCGTAGTTCTCGAGATATATCAAGATATTTAAGAGTTCCGAAGCTGCACCAACATAATGGAGGTACAGAAACACCGTGGCCCCTTTCTTTGAGATAACTCTGCACTAGTGCGAGCCGCAAATGCCACTTCCAGCTTAGCTGTGCAGAAGAAGAACAACAAGAAGAAGAAATATCTCGAAATATGTCCGTTAGGCCCCTTCCCTCGAGATACATCTGCAAATATCTCGGAAACGAAGCGAGCTATGGCAAAATGTTAAGAGACCTTTTTTGTAGAGAATTAAGTTTCCTACTTTTTATGTTCTATGATATTTTTTGATCAGATGCGTAGTTCTCGAGATATATCAAGATATTTAAAAGTTCCGAAGCCGCACCAACATAATAGAGATACAGAAACACCGTGGCCCCTTTCTTTGAGATAACTCTGCACTATTGCGACCTGCAAATGCCACTTCCAGCTTAGCTGTGCAGAAGAAGAACAACAAGAAGAAGAAATATCTCGAAATATGTCCGTCAGGCCCCTTCCCTTGAGATAAATCTGCAAATATCTCGGAAACGGAGCGAGCTATGGCAAAACGTTAAGAAACCTTTTTTGTAGAGAATTATGATTCCTATAATTTATGTTCTATGATATTTTTTGATCAGAAGCGTAGTTTTCGAGATATATCGAGATATTTAAAAGTTCCGAAGCCGCACCAACATAATAGAGATACAGAAACACCGTGGCCCCTTTCTTTGAGATAACTCTGCACTATTGCGAGCTGCAAATGCCACTTCCAGCTTAGCTGTGAAGAAGAAGAACAACAAGAAGAAGAAATATCTCGAAATATGTCCGTTAGGCCCCTTCCCTTGAGATAAATCTGCAAACATCTCGGAAACGAAGCGAGCTATGGCAAAATGTTAGGAGACCTTTTTTGTAGAGAATTAAGTTTCCTACTTTTTATGTTCTATGATATTCTTTGATCAGATCCGTAGTTCTCGAGATATATCAAGATATTTAAAAGTTCCGAAGCCGCACCAACATAATAGAGATACAGAAACACCGTGGCCCCTTTCTTTGAGATAACTCTGCACTATTGCGAGCTGGAAATGCCACTTCCAGTTTAGCTGTGCAGAAGAAAAACAACAAGAAGAAGAAATATCTCGAAATATGTCCGTTAGGCCCCTTCCCTTGAGATAAATCTGCAAATATCTCGGAAACGAAGCGAGCTATGGCAAAATGTTAAGAGACCTTTTTTGTAGAGGATTAAGTTTCCTACTTTTTATCTTCTATGATATTTTTTCATCAGATGCGTAGTTCTCGAGATATATCAAGATATTTAAAAGTTCCGAAGCCGCACCAACATAATAGAGATACAGAAACACCGTGGCCTCTTTCTTTGAGATAACTCTGCACTATTGCGAGCTGCAAATGCCACTTCCAGCTTAGCTGTGCAGAAGAAGAACAACAAGAAGAAGAAATATCTCGAAATATGTCCGTCAGGCCCCTTCCCTTGAGATAAATCTGCAAATATCTCGGAAACGAAGCGAGCTATGGCAAAATGTTAAGAGACCTTTTTTGTAGGGAATTAAGTTTCCTTCCTTTTTATGTTCTATGATATTTTTTGATCAGATGCGTAGTTCTCGAGATATATCGAGATATTTAAAAGTTCCGAAGCCGCACCAACATAATAGAGATACAGAAACACCGTGGCCCCTTTCTTTGAGATAACTCTGCACTATTGCGACCTGCAAATGCCACTTCCAGCTTAGCTGTGCAGAAGAAGAACAACAAGAAGAAGAAATATCTCGAAATATGTCCGTCAGGCCCCTTCCCTTGAGATACATCTGCAAATATCTCGGAAACGAAGCGAGCTATGGCAAAATGTTAATATACCTTTTTTGTAGAGAATTAAGTTTCCTACTTTTTATGTTCTATGATATTTTTTGATCAGAAGCGTAGTTTTCGAGATATATCGAGATATTTAAAAGTTCCGAAGCCGCACCAACATAATAGAGATACAGAAACACCGTGGCCCCTTTCTTTGGGATAACCCTGCACTATTGCGAGCTGGAAATGCCACTTCCAGTTTAGCTGTGCAGAAGAAGAACAACAAGAAGAAGAAATATCTCGAAATACGTCCGTCAGGACCCTTCCCTTGAGATAAATCTGCAAATATCTCGGAAACGAAGCGAGCTATGGCAAAATGTTAAGAGACCTTATTTGTAGAGAATTAAGTTTCCTACTTTTTATGTTCTATGATATTTTTTGATCAGATGCGTAGTTCTCGAGATATATCAAGATATTTAAAAGTTCCGAAGCCGCACCAACATAATAGAGGTACAGAAACACCGTGGCCCCTTTCTTTGAGATAACTCTGCACTATTGCGAGCTGCAAATGCCACTTCCAGCTTAGCTGTGCAGAAGAAGAACAACAAGAAGAAGAAATACTTCGAAATATGTCCGTCAGGCCCCTTCCCTTGAGATAAATCTGCAAATATCTCGGAAACGAAGCGAGCTACGGCGAAATGTTAAGAGACCTTTTTTGTAGAAAATTAGGTTTCCTACTTTTTATGTTCTATAATATTTTTCGATCAGATGCGTAGTTCTCGAGATATATCAAGATATTTAAAAGTTCCGAAGCTGCACCAACATAATAGAGGTACAGAAACACCGTGGCCTCTTTCTTTGAGATAACTCTGCACTATTGCGAGCTGCAAATGCCACTTCCAGCTTAGCTGTGAAGAAGAAGAACAACAAGAAGAAGAAATATCTCGAAATATGTCCGTTAGGCCCCTTCCTTTGAGAAAAATCTGCAAACATCTCGGAAACGAAGCGAGCTATGGCAAAATGTTAAGAGACCTTTTCTGTAGAGAATTAAGTTTCCTACTTTTTATGTTCTATGATATTTTTTGATCAGATGCGTAGTTCTCGAGATATATCAAGATATTTAAAAGTTCCGAAGCCGCACCAACATAATAGAGATACAGAAACACCGTGGCCTCTTTCTTTGTGATAACTCTGCACTATTGCGAGCTGCAAATGCCACTTCCAGCTTAGCTGTGCAGAAGAAGAACAACAAGAAGAAGAAAGATCTCGAAATATGTCCGTCAGGCCCCATCCCTTGAGATAAATCTGCAAATATCTCGGAAACGAAGCGAGCTATGGCAAAATGTTAAGAGACCTTTTTTGTAGAGAATTAAGTTTCCTACTTTTTATGTTCTATGATATTTTTTGATCAGATGCGTAGAGCTCGAGATATATCAAGATATTTAAAAGTTCCGAAGCCGCACCAACATAATAGAGATACAGAAACACCGTGGCCACTTTCTTTGAGATAACTCTGCACTAGTGCGAGCCGCAAATGCCACTTCCAGCTTAGCTGTGCAGAAGAAGAACAACAAGAAGAAGAAATATCTCGAAATATGTCCGTCAGGCCCCTTCCCTTGAGATAAATCTGCAAATATCTCGGAAACGAAGCGTGCTATGGCAAAATGTTAAGAGACCTATTTTGTAGAGAATTATGTTTCCTACTTTTTATATTGTATGATATTTTTTGATCAGACGCGTAGTTCTCGAGATATATCAAGATATTTAAAAGTTCCGAAGCCGCACCAACATAATAGAGATACAGAAACACCGTGGCCCCTTTCTTTGAGATAACTCTGCACTATTGCGAGCTGCAAATGCCACTTCCAACTTAGCTGTGCAGAAGAAGAACAACAAGAAGAAGAAATATCTCGAAATATGTCCGTCAGGCCCCTTCCCTTGAGATAAATCTGCAAATATCTCGGAAACGAAGCGAGCTATGGCAAAATGTTAAGAGACCTTTTTTGTAGAGAATTAAGTTTCCTACTTTTTATGTTCTATGATATTTTTTGGTCAGATGCGTAGATCTCGAGATATATCAAGATATTTAAAAGTTCCGAAGCCGCACCAATATAATAGAGATACAGAAACACCGTGGCCCCTCTCTTTGAGATAACTCTGCACTATTGCGAGCTGGAAATGCCACTTCGAGCTTAGCTGTGCAGAAGAAGAACAACAAGAAGAAGAAATATCTCGAAATATGTCCGTCAGACCCCTTCCCTTGAGATAAATCTGCAAATATCTCGGAAACGGAGCGAGCTATGGCAAAATGTTAAGAGACCTTTTTTGTAGAGAATTAAGTTTCCTACTTTTTATGTTCTATGATATTTTTTGATCAGATGCGTAGTTCTCGAGATATATCCAGATATTTAAAAGTTCCGAAGCGGCACCAACATAATAGAGATACAGAAACACCGTGGCCCCTCTCTTTGAGGTAACTCTGCACTATTGCGAGCTGCAAATGCCACTTCCAGCTTAGCTGTGCAGAAGAAGAACAACAAGAAGAAGAAATATCTCAAAATATGTCCGTCAGGCCCCTTCCCTTGAGATAAATCTGCAAATATCTCGGAAACGAAGCGAGCTATGGCAAAATGTTAAGAGACCTTTTTTGTAGAGAATTAAGTTTCCTACTTTTTATGTTCTATGATATTTTTTGGTCAGATGCGTAGATCTCGAGATATATCAAGATATTTAAAAGTTCCGAAGCCGCACCAATATAATAGAGATACAGAAACACCGTGGCCCCTCTCTTTGAGATAACTCTGCACTATTGCGAGCTGGAAATGCCACTTCGAGCTTAGCTGTGCAGAAGAAGAACAACAAGAAGAAGAAATATCTCGAAATATGTCCGTCAGACCCCTTCCCTTGAGATAAATCTGCAAATATCTCGGAAACGAAGCGAGCTATGGCAAAATGTTAAGAGACCTTTTTTGTAGAGAATTATGTTTCCTACAATTTATGTTCTATGATATTTTTTGATCAGAAGCGTAGTTTTCGAGATATATCGAGATATTTAAAAGTTCCGAAGCCGCACCAACATAATAGAGATACAGAAACACCGTGGCCCCTTTCTTTGAGATAACTCTGCACTATTGCGACCTGCAAATGCCACTTCCAGCTTAGCTGTGCAGAAGAAGAACAACAAGAAGAAGAAATATCTCGAAATATGTCCGTCAGGCCCCTTCCCTTGAGATAAATCTGCATATATCTCGGAAACGAAGCGAGCTATGGCAAAATGTTAATATACCTTTTTTGTAGAGAATTAAGTTTCCTACTTTTTATGTTCTATGATATTTTTTGATCAGATGCGTAGTTCTCGAGATATATCAAGATATTTAAAAGTTCCGAAGCCGCACCAACATAATAGAGGCCCAGAAACACCGTGGCCTCTTTCTTTGAGATAACTCTGCACTATTGCGAGCTGCAAATGCCACTTCCAGCTTAGCTGTGCAGAAGAAGAACAACAAGGAGAAGAAATATTTCGAAATATGTCCGTCAGGCCCCTTCCCTTGAGATAAATCTGCAAATCTCTCGGAAACGAAGCGAGCTACGGCAAAATGTTAAGAGACCTTTTTTGTAGAAAATTATGTTTCCTACAATTTATGTTCTATGATATTTTTTGATCAGAAGCGTAGTTTTCGAGATATATCGAGATATTTAAAAGTTCCGAAGCCGCACCAACATAATAGAGATACAGAAACACCGTGGCCCCTTTCTTTGAGATAACTCTGCACTAGTGCGAGCCGCAAATGTCACTTTCAGCTTAGCTGTGCAGAAGAAGAACAACAAGAAGAAGAAATATCTCGAAATATGTCCGTCAGGCCCCTTCCCTTGAGATAAATCTGCAAACATCTCGGAAACGAAGCGAGCTATGGCAAAATGTTAGGAGACCTTTTTTGTAGAGAATTAAGTTTCCTACTTTTTATGTTCTATGATATTTTTTGATCAGATCCGTAGTTCTCGAGATATATCAAGATATTTAAAAGTTCCGAAGCCGCACCAACATAATAGAGATACAGAAACACCGTGGCCCCTTTCTTTGAGATAACTCTGCACTATTGCGAGCTGGAAATGCCACTTCCAGTTTAGCTGTGCAGAAGAAAAACAACAAGAAGAAGAAATATCTCGAAATATGTCCGTTAGGCCCCTTCCCTTGAGATAAATCTGCAAATATCTCGGAAACGAAGCGAGCTATGGCAAAATGTTAAGAGACCTTTTTTGTAGAGGATTAAGTTTCCTACTTTTTATCTTCTATGATATTTTTTCATCAGATGCGTAGTTCTCGAGATATATCAAGATATTTAAAAGTTCCGAAGCCGCACCAACATAATAGAGATACAGAAACACCGTGGCCTCTTTCTTTGAGATAACTCTGCACTATTGCGAGCTGCAAATGCCACTTCCAGCTTAGCTGTGCAGAAGAAGAACAACAAGAAGAAGAAATATCTCGAAATATGTCCGTCAGGCCCCTTCCCTTGAGATAAATCTGCAAATATCTCGGAAACGAAGCGAGCTATGGCAAAATGTTAAGAGACCTTTTTTGTAGGGAATTAAGTTTCCTTCCTTTTTATGTTCTATGATATTTTTTGATCAGATGCGTAGTTCTCGAGATATATCGAGATATTTAAAAGTTCCGAAGCCGCACCAACATAATAGAGATACAGAAACACCGTGGCCCCTTTCTTTGAGATAACTCTGCACTATTGCGACCTGCAAATGCCACTTCCAGCTTAGCTGTGCAGAAGAAGAACAACAAGAAGAAGAAATATCTCGAAATATGTCCGTCAGGCCCCTTCCCTTGAGATACATCTGCAAATATCTCGGAAACGAAGCGAGCTATGGCAAAATGTTAATATACCTTTTTTGTAGAGAATTAAGTTTCCTACTTTTTATGTTCTATGATATTTTTTGATCAGATGCGTAGTTCTCGAGATATATCAAGATATTTAAAAGTTCCCAAGCCGCACCAACATAATAGAGGTACAGAAACACCGTGGCCCCTTTCTTTGAGATAACTCTGCACTATTGCGAGCTGCAAATGCCACTTCCAGCTTAGCTGTGCAGAAGAAGAACAACAAGAAGAAGAAATATTTCGAAATATGTCCGTCAGGCCCCTTCCCTTGAGCTAAATCTGCAAATATCTCGGAAACGATGCCAGCTATGGGAAAATGTTAAGAGACCTTTTTTGTAGAGAATTAAGTTTCCTACTTTTTATGTTCTATGATATTTTTTGATCAGAAGCGTAGTTTTCGAGATATATCGAGATATTTAAAAGTTCCGAAGCCGCACCAACATAATAGAGATACAGAAACACCGTGGCCCCTTCCTTTGAGATAACTCTGCACTATTGCGAGCTGCAAATGCCACTTCCAGCTTAGCTGTGCAGAAGAAGAACAACAAGAAGAAGAAATATCTCGAAATATGTCCGTCAGGCCCCTTCCCTTGAGATAAATCTGCAAATATCTCGGAAACGAAGCGAGCTATGGCAAAATGTTAAGAGACCTTTTTTGTAGAGAATTATGTTTCCTACAATTTACGTTCTCTGATATTTTTTGATCAGAAGCGTAGTTTTCGAGATATATCGAGATATTTAAAAGTTCCGAAGCCGCACCAACATAATAGAGGTACAGAAACACCGTGGCCTCTTTCTTTGAGATAAATCTGCACTATTGCGAGCTGCAAATGCCACTTCCAGCTTAGCTGTGCAGAAGAGGAACAACAAGAAGAAGAAATAGCTCGGAATATGTCCGTCAGGCCCCTTCCCTTGAGCTAAATCTGCAAATATCTCGGAAACGATGCCAGCTATGGGAAAATGTTAAGAGACCTTTTTTGTAGAGAATTAAGTTTCCTACTTTTTATGTTCTATGATATTCTTTGATCAGAAGCGTAGTTTTCGAGATATATCGAGATATTTAAAAGTTCCGAAGCCGCACCAACATAATAGAGATACAGAAACACCGTGGCCCCTTTCTTTGGGATAACCCTGCACTATTGCGAGCTGGAAATGCCACTTCCAGTTTAGCTGTGCAGAAGAAGAACAACAAGAAGAAGAAATATCTCGAAATACGTCCGTCAGGACCCTTCCCTTGAGATAAATCTGCAAATATCTCGGAAACGAAGCGAGCTATGGCAAAATGTTAAGAGACCTTATTTGTAGAGAATTAAGTTTCCTACTTTTTATGTTCTATGATATTTTTTGATCAGATGCGTAGTTCTCGAGATATATCAAGATATTTAAAAGTTCCGAAGCCGCACCAACATAATAGAGGTACAGAAACACCGTGGCCCCTTTCTTTGAGATAACTCTGCACTATTGCGAGCTGCAAATGCCACTTCCAGCTTAGCTGTGCAGAAGAAGAACAACAAGAAGAAGAAATACTTCGAAATATGTCCGTCAGGCCCCTTCCCTTGAGATAAATCTGCAAATATCTCGGAAACGAAGCGAGCTACGGCGAAATGTTAAGAGACCTTTTTTGTAGAAAATTAGGTTTCCTACTTTTTATGTTCTATAATATTTTTCGATCAGATGCGTAGTTCTCGAGATATATCAAGATATTTAAAAGTTCCGAAGCTGCACCAACATAATAGAGGTACAGAAACACCGTGGCCTCTTTCTTTGAGATAACTCTGCACTATTGCGAGCTGCAAATGCCACTTCCAGCTTAGCTGTGAAGAAGAAGAACAACAAGAAGAAGAAATATCTCGAAATATGTCCGTTAGGCCCCTTCCTTTGAGAAAAATCTGCAAACATCTCGGAAACGAAGCGAGCTATGGCAAAATGTTAAGAGACCTTTTCTGTAGAGAATTAAGTTTCCTACTTTTTATGTTCTATGATATTTTTTGATCAGATGCGTAGTTCTCGAGATATATCAAGATATTTAAAAGTTCCGAAGCCGCACCAACATAATAGAGATACAGAAACACCGTGGCCTCTTTCTTTGTGATAACTCTGCACTATTGCGAGCTGCAAATGCCACTTCCAGCTTAGCTGTGCAGAAGAAGAACAACAAGAAGAAGAAAGATCTCGAAATATGTCCGTCAGGCCCCATCCCTTGAGATAAATCTGCAAATATCTCGGAAACGAAGCGAGCTATGGCAAAATGTTAAGAGACCTTTTTTGTAGAGAATTAAGTTTCCTACTTTTTATGTTCTATGATATTTTTTGATCAGATGCGTAGAGCTCGAGATATATCAAGATATTTAAAAGTTCCGAAGCCGCACCAACATAATAGAGATACAGAAACACCGTGGCCACTTTCTTTGAGATAACTCTGCACTAGTGCGAGCCGCAAATGCCACTTCCAGCTTAGCTGTGCAGAAGAAGAACAACAAGAAGAAGAAATATCTCGAAATATGTCCGTCAGGCCCCTTCCCTTGAGATAAATCTGCAAATATCTCGGAAACGAAGCGTGCTATGGCAAAATGTTAAGAGACCTATTTTGTAGAGAATTATGTTTCCTACTTTTTATATTGTATGATATTTTTTGATCAGACGCGTAGTTCTCGAGATATATCAAGATATTTAAAAGTTCCGAAGCCGCACCAACATAATAGAGATACAGAAACACCGTGGCCCCTTTCTTTGAGATAACTCTGCACTATTGCGAGCTGCAAATGCCACTTCCAACTTAGCTGTGCAGAAGAAGAACAACAAGAAGAAGAAATATCTCGAAATATGTCCGTCAGGCCCCTTCCCTTGAGATAAATCTGCAAATATCTCGGAAACGAAGCGAGCTATGGCAAAATGTTAAGAGACCTTTTTTGTAGAGAATTAAGTTTCCTACTTTTTATGTTCTATGATATTTTTTGGTCAGATGCGTAGATCTCGAGATATATCAAGATATTTAAAAGTTCCGAAGCCGCACCAATATAATAGAGATACAGAAACACCGTGGCCCCTCTCTTTGAGATAACTCTGCACTATTGCGAGCTGGAAATGCCACTTCGAGCTTAGCTGTGCAGAAGAAGAACAACAAGAAGAAGAAATATCTCGAAATATGTCCGTCAGACCCCTTCCCTTGAGATAAATCTGCAAATATCTCGGAAACGGAGCGAGCTATGGCAAAATGTTAAGAGACCTTTTTTGTAGAGAATTAAGTTTCCTACTTTTTATGTTCTATGATATTTTTTGATCAGATGCGTAGTTCTCGAGATATATCCAGATATTTAAAAGTTCCGAAGCGGCACCAACATAATAGAGATACAGAAACACCGTGGCCCCTCTCTTTGAGGTAACTCTGCACTATTGCGAGCTGCAAATGCCACTTCCAGCTTAGCTGTGCAGAAGAAGAACAACAAGAAGAAGAAATATCTCAAAATATGTCCGTCAGGCCCCTTCCCTTGAGATAAATCTGCAAATATCTCGGAAACGAAGCGAGCTATGGCAAAATGTTAAGAGACCTTTTTTGTAGAGAATTAAGTTTCCTACTTTTTATGTTCTATGATATTTTTTGGTCAGATGCGTAGATCTCGAGATATATCAAGATATTTAAAAGTTCCGAAGCCGCACCAATATAATAGAGATACAGAAACACCGTGGCCCCTCTCTTTGTGATAACTCTGCACTATTGCGAGCTGGAAATGCCACTTCGAGCTTAGCTGTGCAGAAGAAGAACAACAAGAAGAAGAAATATCTCGAAATATGTCCGTCAGACCCCTTCCCTTGAGATAAATCTGCAAATATCTCGGAAACGAAGCGAGCTATGGCAAAATGTTAAGAGACCTTTTTTGTAGAGAATTATGTTTCCTACAATTTATGTTCTATGATATTTTTTGATCAGAAGCGTAGTTTTCGAGATATATCGAGATATTTAAAAGTTCCGAAGCCGCACCAACATAATAGAGATACAGAAACACCGTGGCCCCTTTCTTTGAGATAACTCTGCACTATTGCGACCTGCAAATGCCACTTCCAGCTTAGCTGTGCAGAAGAAGAACAACAAGAAGAAGAAATATCTCGAAATATGTCCGTCAGGCCCCTTCCCTTGAGATAAATCTGCATATATCTCGGAAACGAAGCGAGCTATGGCAAAATGTTAATATACCTTTTTTGTAGAGAATTAAGTTTCCTACTTTTTATGTTCTATGATATTTTTTGATCAGATGCGTAGTTCTCGAGATATATCAAGATATTTAAAAGTTCCGAAGCCGCACCAACATAATAGAGGCCCAGAAACACCGTGGCCTCTTTCTTTGAGATAACTCTGCACTATTGCGAGCTGCAAATGCCACTTCCAGCTTAGCTGTGCAGAAGAAGAACAACAAGGAGAAGAAATATTTCGAAATATGTCCGTCAGGCCCCTTCCCTTGAGATAAATCTGCAAATCTCTCGGAAACGAAGCGAGCTACGGCAAAATGTTAAGAGACCTTTTTTGTAGAAAATTATGTTTCCTACAATTTATGTTCTATGATATTTTTTGATCAGAAGCGTAGTTTTCGAGATATATCGAGATATTTAAAAGTTCCGAAGCCGCACCAACATAATAGAGATACAGAAACACCGTGGCCCCTTTCTTTGAGATAACTCTGCACTAGTGCGAGCCGCAAATGTCACTTTCAGCTTAGCTGTGCAGAAGAAGAACAACAAGAAGAAGAAATATCTCGAAATATGTCCGTCAGGCCCCTTCCCTTGAGATAAATCTGCAAATATCTCGGAAACGAAGCGTGCTATGGCAAAATGTTAAGAGACCTATTTTGTAGAGAATTATGTTTCCTACTTTTTATGTTGAATGATATTTTTTGATCAGACGCGTAGTTCTCGAGATATATCAAGATATTTAAAAGTTCCGAAGCCGCACCAACATAATAGAGATACAGAAACACCGTGGCCCCTTTCTTTGAGATAACTCTGCACTATTGCGAGCTGCAAATGCCACTTCCAACTTAGCTGTGCAGAAGAAGAACAACAAGAAGAAGAAATATCTCGAAATATGTCCGTCAGGCCCCTTCCCTTAAGATAAATCTGCAAATATCTCGGAAACGAAGCGAGCTATGGCAAAATGTTAAGAGACCTTCTTTGTAAAGAATTATGTTTCCTACTTTTTATGTTGTATGATATTTTTTGATCAGACGCGTAGTTCTCGAGATATATCAAGATATTTAAAAGTTCCGAAGCCGCACCAACATAATAGAGATACAGAAACACAGTGGCCCCTTTCTTTGAGATAACTCTGCACTATTGCGAGCTGCAAATGCCACTTCCAGCTTAGCTGTGCAGAAGAAAAACAACAAGAAGAAGAAATATCTCGAAATATGTCCGTCAGGTCCCTTCCCTTCAGATAAATCTGCAAATATCTCGGAAACGAAGCGAGCTATGGCAAAATGTTAAGAGACCTTTTTTGTAAAGAATTATGTTTCCTACTTTTTATGTTGTATGATATTTTTTGATCAGACGCGTAGTTCTCGAGATATATCAAGATATTTAAAAGTTCCGAAGCCGCACCAACATAATAGAGGTACAGAAACACCGTGGCCCCTTACTTTGAGATAACTCTGCACTATTGCGAGCTGTAAATGCCACTTCCAGCTTAGCTGTGCAGAAGAAGAACAACAAGAAGAAGAAATATCTCGAAATATGTCCGTCAGGCCCCTTCCCTTGAGATAAATCTGCAAATATCTCGGAAACGAAGCGAGCTATGGCAAAATGTTAAGAGACCTTTTTTGTAGAGAATTATGTTTCCTACTTTTTATGTTCTATGATATTTTTTGATCAGATGCGTAGATCTCGAGATATATCAAGATATTTAAAAGTTCCGAAACCGCACCAACATAATAGAGATACAGAAACACCGTGGCCCCTTTCTTTGAGATAACTCTGCACTAGTGCGAGCCGCAAATGCCACTTCCAGCTTAGCTGTGCAGAAGAAGAACAACAAGAAGAAGAAATATCTCGAAATATGTCCGTCAGGCCCCTTCCCTTGAGATAAATCTGCAAATATCTCGGAAACGAAGCGTGCTATGGCAAAATGTTAAGAGACCTATTTTGTAGAGAATTATGTTTCCTACTTTTTATATTGTATGATATTTTTTGATCAGACGCGTAGTTCTCGAGATATATCAAGATATTTAAAAGTTCCGAAGCCGCACCAACATAATAGAGATACAGAAACACCGTGGCCCCTTTCTTTGAGATAACTCTGCACTATTGCGAGCTGCAAATGCCACTTCCAACTTAGCTGTGCAGAAGAAGAACAACAAGAAGAAGAAATATCTCGAAATATGTCCGTCAGGCCCCTTCCCTTGAGATAAATATGCAAATATCTCGGAAGCGAAGCGAGCTATGTCAACATGTTAAGAGACCTTATTTGTAGAGAATTAAGTTTTCTACTTTTTATGTTCTGTGATATTTTTTGATCAGATGCGTAGTTCTCGAGATATATCAAGATATCTAAAAGTTCCGAAGCCGCACCAACATAATAGAGATACAGAAACACCGTGGCCCCTTTCTTTGAGATAACTCTGCACTATTGCGAGCTGCAAATGCCACTTCCAGCTTAGCTGTAGAGAAGAAGAGCAACAAGAAGAAGAAATATCTCGAAATATGTCCGTCAGGCCCCTTCCCTTGAGATAAATCTGCAAATATCTCGGAAACGAAGTGAGCTATGGCAACATGTTAAGAGACCTTATTTGTAGAGAATTAAGTTTCCTACTTTTTATGTTCTGTGATATTTTTTGATCAGATGCGTAGTTCTCGAGATATATCAAGATATTTAAAAGTTCCGAAGCCGCACCAACATAATAGAGATACAGAAACACCGTGGCCCCTTTCTTTGAGATAACTCTGCACTATTGCGAGCTGGAAATGCCACTTCCAGTTTAGCTGTGCAGAAGAAGAACAACAAGAAGAAGAAATATCTCGAAATATGTCCGTCAGGCCCCTTCCCTTGAGATAAATCTGCAAATATCTCGGAAACGAAGCGAGCTATGGCAAAATGTTAAGAGACCTTTTTTGTAAAGAATTATGTTTCCTACCTTTTATGTTGTATAATATTTTTTGGTCAGACGCGTAGTTCTCGAGATATATCAAGATATTTAAAAGTTCCGAAGCCGCACCAACATAATAGAGATACAGAAACACCGTGGCCCCTTACTTTGAGATAACTCTGCACTATTGCGAGCTGTAAATGCCACTTCCAGCTTAGCTGTGCAGAAGAAGAACAACAAGAAGAAGAAATATCTCGAAATATGTCCGTCAGGCCCCTTCCCTTGAGATAAATCTGCAAATATCTCGGAAACGAAGCGAGCTATGGCAAAATGTTAAGAGACCTTTTTTGTAGAGAATTATGTTTCCTACTTTTTATGTTCTATGATATTTTTTGATCAGATGCGTAGATCTCGAGATATATCAAGATATTTAAAAGTTCCGAAACCGCACCAACATAATAGAGATACAGAAACACCGTGGCCCCTTTCTTTGAGATAACTCTGCACTAGTGCGAGCCGCAAATGCCACTTCCAGCTTAGCTGTGCAGAAGAAGAACAACAAGAAGAAGAAATATCTCGAAATATGTCCGTCAGGCCCCTTCCCTTGAGATAAATCTGCAAATATCTCGGAAACGAAGCGTGCTATGGCAAAATGTTAAGAGACCTATTTTGTAGAGAATTATGTTTCCTACTTTTTATGTTGTATGATATTTTTTGATCAGACGCGTAGTTCTCGAGATATATCAAGATATTTAAAAGTTCCGAAGCCGCACCAACATAATAGAGATACAGAAACACCGTGGCCCCTTTCTTTGAGATAACTCTGCACTATTGCGAGCTGCAAATGCCACTTCCAACTTAGCTGTGCAGAAAAAGAACAACAAGAAGAAGAAATATCTCGAAATATGTCCGTCAGGCCCCTTCCCTTGAGATAAATATGCAAATATCTCGGAAGCGAAGCGAGCTATGTCAACATGTTAAGAGACCTTATTTGTAGAGAATTAAGTTTTCTACTTTTTATGTTCTGTGATATTTTTTGATCAGATGCGTAGTTCTCGAGATATATCAAGATATCTAAAAGTTCCGAAGCCGCACCAACATAATAGAGATACAGAAACACCGTGGCCCCTTTCTTTGAGATAACTCTGCACTATTGCGAGCTGCAAATGCCACTTCCAGCTTAGCTGTGAAGAAGAAGAACAACAAGAAGAAGAAATATCTCGAAATATGTCCGTCAGGCCCCTTCCCTTGAGATAAATCTGCAAATATCTCGGAAACGAAGCGAGCTATGGCAAAATGTTAAGAGACCCTTTTTGTAGAGAATTAGGTTCCCTACTTTTTATGTTCTATGATATTTTTTGATCAGATGCGTAGTTCTCGAGATATATCAAGATATTTAAAAGTTCCGAAGCCGCACCAACATAATAGAGATACAGAAACACCGTGGCCCCTTTCTTTGAGATAACTCTGCACTAGTGCGAGCCGCAAATGCCACTTCCAGCTTAGCTGTGCTGAAGAAGAACAACAAGAAGAAGAAATATCTCGAAATATGTCCGTCAGGCCCCTTCCCTTGAGATAAATCTGCAAATATCTCGGAAACGAAGCGAGCTATGGCAAAATGTTAAGAGACCTTTTTTGTAGAGAATTAAGTTTCCTACTTTTTATGTTGTATGATATTTTTTGATCAGATGCGTAGTTCTCGAGATATATCAAGATATTTAAAAGTTCCGATGCCGCACCAACATAATAGAGATACAGAAACACCGTGGCCCCTTTCTTTGAGATAACTCTGCACTATTGCGAGCTGCAAATGCCACTTCCAGCTTAGCTGTGCAGAAGAAGAACAACAAGAAGAAGAAATATCTCGAAATATGTCCGTCAGGCCCCTTCCCTTGAGATACATCTGCAAATATCTCGGAAACGAAGCGAGCTATGGCAAAATGTTAAGAGACCTTTTTTGTAGAGAATTAAGTTTCCTACTTTTTATGTTGTATGATATTTTTTGATCAGATTCGTAGTTCTCGAGATATATCAAGATATTTAAAAGTTCCGAAGCCGCACCAACATAATAGAGATACAGATACACCGCGGCCCCTTTCTTTGAGATAACTCTGCACTAGTGCGAGCCGCAAATGCCACTTCCAGCTTAGCTGTGCAGAAGAAGAACAACAAGAAGAAGAAATATCTCGAAATATGTCCGTCAGGCCCCTTCCCTTGAGATAAATCTGCAAATATCTCGGAAACGAAACGAGCTATGGCAAAATCTTAAGAGACCTTTTTTGTAGAGAATTATGTTTGCTACAATTTATGTTCTATGATATTTTTTGATCAGAAGCGTAGTTTTCGAGATATATCGTGATATTCAAAAGTTCCGAAGCCGCACCAACATAATAGAGATACAGATACACCGCGGCCCCTTTCTTTGAGATAACTCTGCACTAGTGCGAGCCGCAAATGCCACTTCCAGCTTAGCTGTGCAGAAGAAGAACAACAAGAAGAAGAAATATCTCGAAATATGTCCGTCAGGCCCCTTCCCTTGAGATAAATCTGCAAATATCTCGGAAACGAAGCGAGCTATGGCAAAATGTTAAGAGACGTTTTTTGTAGAGAATTAAGTTTCCTACTTTTTATGTTCTATGATATTTTTTGATCAGATGCGTAGTTCTCGAGGTATATCAAGATATTTAAAAGTTCCGAGGCCGCACCATCATAATAGAGATACAGAAACACCGTGGCCCCTTTCTTTGAGATAACTCTGCACTATTGCGAGCTGTAAATGCCACTTCCAGCTTAGCTGTGCAGAAGAAGAACAACAAGAAGAAGAAATATCTCGAAATATGTCCGTCAGGCCCCTTCCCTTGAGATAAATCTGCAAATATCTCGGAAACGAAACGAGCTATGGCAAAATCTTAAGAGACCTTTTTTGTAGAGAATTATGTTTGCTACAATTTATGTTCTATGATATTTTTTGATCAGAAGCGTAGTTTTCGAGATATATCGTGATATTCAAAAGTTCCGAAGCCGCACCAACATAATAGAGATACAGATACACCGCGGCCCCTTTCTTTGAGATAACTCTGCACTAGTGCGAGCTGCAAATGCCACTTCCAGCTTAGCTGTGCAGAAGAAGAACAAGAAGAAGAAGAAATATCTCGAAATATGTCCGTCAGGCCCCTTCCCTTGAGATAAATCTGCAAATATCTCGGAAACGAAGCGAGCTATGGCAAAATGTTAAGAGACGTTTTTTGTAGAGAATTAAGTTGCCTACTTTTTATGTTCTATGATATTTTTTGATCAGATGCGTAGTTCTCGAGATATATCAAGATATTTAAAAGTTCCGAAGCCGCACCAACATAATAGAGATACAGATACACCGCGGCCCCTTTCTTTGAGATAACTCTGCACTAGTGCGAGCCGCAAATGCCACTTCCAGCTTAGCTGTGCAGAAGAAGAACAACAAGAAGAAGAAATATCTCGAAATATGTCCGTCAGGCCCCTTCCCTTGAGATAAATCTGCAAATATCTCGGAAACGAAACGAGCTATGGCAAAACCTTAAGAGACCTTTTTTGTAGAGAATTATGTTTGCTACAATTTATGTTCTATGATATTTTTTGATCAGAAGCGTATTTTTCGAGATATATCGTGATATTCAAAAGTTCCGAAGCCGCACCAACATAATAGAGATACAGAAACACCGTGGCCCCTTTCTTTGAGATAACTCTGCACTATTGCGAGCTGCAAATGCCACTTCCAGCTTAGCTGTGCAGAAGAAGAGCAACGAGAAGAAGAAATATCTCGAAGTATGTCCGTCAGGCCCCTTCCCTTGAGATAAATCTGCAAATATCTCGGAAACGAAGCGAGCTATGGCAAAATATTAAGAGACCTTTTTTGTAGAGAATTAAGTTTCCTACTTTTTATGTTCTATGATATTTTTTGATCAGATGCGTAGTTCTCGAGATATATCAAGATATTTAAAAGTTCCGAAGCCGCACCAATATAATAGAGATACAGAAACACCGTGGCCCCTTTCTTTGAGATAACTCTGCACTAGTGCGAGCCGCAAATGCCACTTCCAACTTAGCTGTGCAGAAGAAGAAGAACAAGAAGAAGAAGTATCTCGAAACATGTCCGTCAGGCCCCTTCCCTTGAGATAAATCTGCAAATATCTCGGAAACGAAGCGGGCTATGGCAAAATGTTAAGAGACCTTTTTTGTAGAGAATTAAGTTTCCTACTTTTCATGTTCTATGATATTTTTTGATCAGTGCGTAGTTCTCGAGATATATCAAGATATTTAAAAGTTCCGAAGCCTCACCAACATAATAGAGATACAGAAACACCGTGGCCCCTTTCTTTGACATAACTCTGCACTATTGCGAGCTGGAAATGCCACTTCCAGTTTAGCTGTGCAGAAGAAGAACAACAAGAAGAAGAAATATCTCGAAATATGTCCGTCAGGCCCCATCCCTTGAGATATATCTGCAAATATCTCGGAAACCAAACGAGCTATGGCAAAATCTTAAGAGACCTTTTTTGTAGAGAATTAAGTTTCCTACAATTTATGTTCTATCATATTTTTTGATCAGAAGCGTAGTTTTCGAGATATATCGAGATATTTAAAAGTTCCGACGCCGCACCAACATAATAGAGATACAGAAACACCGTGGCCCCTTTCTTTGAGATAACTCTGCACTATTGCGAGCTGCAAATGCCACTTCCAGCTTAGCTGTGCAGAAGAAGAACAACAAGAAGAAGAAATATCTCGAAATATGTCCGTCAGGCCCCTTCCCTTGAGATATATCTGCAAATATCTCGGAAACGAAGCGAGCTATGGCAAAATGTTAAGAGACCTTTTTTGTAGAGAATCATGTTTTCTACAATTTATGTTCTATGATATTTTTTGATCAGAAGCGTAGTTTTCGAGATATATCGAGATATTTAAAAGTTCCGAAGCCGCACCAACATAATAGAGATACAGAAACACCGTGGCCCCTTTCTTTGAGATAACTCTGCACTAGTGCGAGCCGCAAATGCCACTTCCAGCTTAGCCGTGCAGAAGAAGAACAACAAGAAGAAGAAATATCTCGAGATATGTCCGTCAGGCCCCTTCCCTTGAGATAAATCTGTAAATATCTCGGAAACGAAGCGAGCTATGGCAAAATGTTATGAGACCTTTTTTGTAGAGAATTAAGTTTCCTACTTTTTATGTTCTATGATATTTTTTGATCAGATGCGTAGTTCTCGAGATATATCAAGATATTTAAAAGTTCCGAAGCCGCACCAATATAATAGAGATACAGAAACACCGTGGCCCCTTTCTTTGAGATAACTCTGCACTAGTGCGAGCCGCAAATGCCACTTCCAACTTAGCTGTGCAGAAGAAGAACAACAAGAAGAAGAAATATCTCGAAACATGTCCGTCAGGCCCCTTCCCTTGAGATAAATCTGCAAATATCTCGGAAACGAAGCGAGCTATTGCAAAATGTTAAGAGACCTTTTTTGTAGAGAATTAAGTTTCCTACTTTTTATGTTCTATGATATTTTTTGATCAGATGCGTAGTTCTCGAGATATATCAAGATATTTAAAAGTTCCGAAGCCGCACCAATATAATAGAGATACAGAAACACCGTGGCCCCTTTCTCTGAGATAACTCTGCACTAGTGCGAGCCGCAAATGCCACTTCCAACTTAGCTGTGCAGAAGAAGAACAACAAGAAGAAGAAATATCTCGAAACATGTCCGTCTGGCCCCTTCCCTTGAGATAAATCTGCAAATATCTCGGAAACGAAGCGGGCTATGGTAAAATGTTAAGAGACCTTTTTTGTAGAGAATTAAGTTTGCTGCTTTTTATGTTCTATCATATTTTTTGATCAGACGCGTAGTTCTCGAGATATATCAAGATATTTGAAAGTTCCGAAGCCGCAACAACATAATAGAGATACAGAAACACCGTGGCCCCTTTCTTTGAGATAACTCTGCACTAGTGCGAGCCGCAAATGCCACTTCCAGCTTAGCTGTGCAGAAGAAGAACAACAAGAAGAAGAAATATCTCGAAGTATGTCCGTCAGGCCCCTTCCCTTGAGATAAATCTGCAAATATCTCGGAAACGAAGCGAGCTATGGCAAAATGTTAAGAGACCTTTTTTGTAGAGAATTATGTTTCCTACAATTTATGTTCTATGATATTTTTTGATCAGAAGCGTAGTTTTCGAGATATATCGAGATATTTAAAAGTTCCGAAGCCGCACCAACATAATAGAGATACAGAAACACCGTGGCCCCTTTCTTTGAGATAACTCTGTACTATTGCAAGCCGCAAATGCCACTTCCAGCTTAACTGTGCAGAAGAAGAACAACAAGAAGAAGAAATATCTCGAAATATGTCCGTCAGGCTCCTTCCCTTGAGATAAATCTGCACATATCTCGGAAACGAAGCGAGCTATGGCAAAATGTTAAGAGACCTTTTTTGTAGAGAATTAAGTTTCCTACTTTTTATGTTGTATGATATTTTTTGATCAGTGCGTAGTTCTCGAGATATATCAAGATATTTAAAAGTTCCGAAGCCGCACCAACATAATAGAGATACAGAAACACCGTGGCCCCTTTCTTTGAGATAACTCTGCACTATTGCGAGCTGGAAATGCCACTTCCAGTTTAGCTGTGCAGAAGAAGAACAACAAGAAGAAGAAATATCTCGAAGTATGTCCGTCAGGCCCCTTCCTTTGAGATAAATCTGCAAATATCTCGGAAACGAAGCGAGCTATGGCAAAATGTTAAGAGACCTTTTTTGTAGAGAATTAAGTTTGCTACTTTTTATGTTCTATGATATTTTTTGATCAGATGCGTAGTTCTCGAGATATATCAAGATATTTAAAAGTTCCGAAGCCGCACCAACATAATAGAGATACAGAAACACCGTGGCCCCTTTCTTTGAGATAACTCTGCACTAGTGCGAGCCGCAAATGCCACTTCCAACTTAGCTGTGCAGAAGAAGAACAACAA
Organism: Osmia lignaria lignaria; assembly: GCF_051020975.1. Lineage (NCBI taxonomy): Eukaryota > Metazoa > Arthropoda > Insecta > Hymenoptera > Megachilidae > Osmia > Osmia lignaria. The sequence continues at coordinate 956,377 of NW_027478167.1, read as the reverse complement.
GAAGAAGAAATATCTCGAATCATGTCCGTCAGGCCCCTTCCCTTGAGATAAATCTGCAAATATCTCGGAAACGAAGCGAGCTATGGCAAAATGTTAAGAGACCTTTTTTGTAGCGAATTAAGTTTCCTACTTTTCATGTTCTATGATATTTTTTGATCAGATGCGTAGTTCTCGAGATATATCAAGATATTTAAAAGTTCCGAAGCCGCACCAACATAATAGAGATACAGAAACACCGTGGCCCCTTTCTTTGAGATAACTCTGCACTAATCCGAGCTGCAAATGCCACTTCCAGCTTAGCTGTGCAGAAGAAGAACAACAAGAAGAAGAAATATCTCGAAATATGTCCGTCAGGCCCCTTCCCTTGAGATATATCTGCAAATACCTCGGAAACGAAGCGAGCTATGGCAAAATGTTAAGAGACCTTTTTTGTAGAGAATTATGTTTCCTACAATTTATGTTCTATGATATTTTTTGATCAGATGCGTAGTTTTCGAGATATATCGCGATATTTAAAAGTTCCGAAGCCGCACCAACATAATAGAGATACAGAAACACCGTGGCCCCTTTCTTTGAGATAACTCTGTACTATTGCAAGCTGCAAATGCCACTTCCAGCTTAGCTGTGCAGAAGAAGAACAACAAGAAGAAGAAATATCTCGAAATATGTCCGTCAGGCTCCTCCCTTGAGATAAATCTGCACATATCTCGGAAACGAAGCGAGCTATGGCAAAATGTTAAGAGACCTTTTTTGTAGAGAATTAAGTTTCCTACTTTTTATGTTCTATGATATTTTTTGATCAGTGCGTAGTTCTCGAGATATATCAAGATATTTAAAAGTTCCGAAGCCGCACCAACATAATAGAGATACAGAAACACCGTGGCCCCTTTCTTTGAGATAACTCTGCACTATTGCGAGCTGGAAATGCCACTTCCAGTTTAGCTGTGCAGAAGAAGAACAACAAGAAGAAGAAATATCTCGAAGTATGTCCGTCAGGCCCCTTCCTTTGAGATAAATCTGCAAATATCTCGGCAACGAAGCGAGCTATGGCAAAATGTTAAGAGACCTTTTTTGTAGAGAATTAAGTTTCCTACTTTTTATGTTCTATGATATTTTTTGATCAGATGCGTAGTTCTCGAGATATATCAAGATATTTAAAAGTTCCGAAGCCGCACCAATATAATAGAGATACAGAAACACCGTGGCCCCTTTCTTTGAGATAACTCTGCACTAGTGCGAGCCGCAAATGCCACTTCCAACTTAGCTGTGCAGAAGAAGAACAACAAGAAGAAGAAATATCTCGAAACATGTCCGTCAGGCCCCTTCCCTTGAGATAAATCTGCAAATATCTCGGAAACGAAGCGGGCTATGGCAAAATGTTAAGAGACCTTTTTTGTAGAGAATTAAGTGTGCTACTTTTTATGTTCTATCATATTTTTTGATCAGACGCGTAGTTCTCGAGATATATCAAGATATTTGAAAGTTCCGAAGCCGCACCAACATAATAGAGATTCAGAAACACCGTGGCCCCTTCCTTTGAGATAACTCTGCACTAGTGCGAGCCGCAAGTGCCACTTCCAGCTTAGCTGTGCAGAAGAAGAACAACAAGAAAAAGAAATATCTCGAAGTATGTCCGTCAGGCCCCTTCCCTTGAGATAAATCTGCAAATATCTCGAAAACGAAGCGAGCTATGGCAAAATGTTAAGAGACCTTTTTTGTAGAGAATTATGTTTCCTACAATTTATGCTCTACGATATTTTTTGATCAGAAGCGTAGTTTTCGAGATATATCGAGATATTTAAAAGTTCCGAAGCCGCACCAACATAATAGAGATACAGAAACACCGTGGCCCCTTTCTTTGAGATAACTCTGCACTATTGCGAGCTGCAAATGCCACTTCCAACTTAGCTGTGCAAAAGAAGAACAACAAGAAGAAGAAATATCTCGAAACATGTCCGTCAGGCCCCTTCCCTTGAGATAAATCTGCAAATATCTCGGAAACGAAGCGGGCTATGGCAAAATGTTAAGAGACCTTTTTTGTAGAGAATTAAGTTTGCTACTTTTTATGTTCTATCATATTTTTTGATCAGACGCGTAGTTCTCGAGATATATCAAGATATTTGAAAGTTCCGAAGCCGCACCAACATAATAGAGATTCAGAAACACCGTGGCCCCTTTCTTTGAAATAACTCTGCACTATTGCGAGCTGCAAAAGCCACTTCCAGCTTAGCTGTGCAGAACAAGAACAACAAGAAGAAGAAATATCTCGAAATATGTCCGTCAGGCCCCTTCCCTTGAGATAAATCTGCAAATATCTCGGAAACCAAGCGAGCTATGGCAAAATGTTGAGAGACCTTTTTTGTAGAGAATTAAGTTTCCTACTGTTTATGTTCTATGATATTTTTTGATCAGATGCGTAGTTCTCGAGATATATCAAGATATTTAAAAGTTCCGAAGCCGCACCAACATAATAGAGATACAGAAACACCGTGGCCCCTTTCTTTGAGATAACTCTGAACTAGAGCGAGCCGCAAATGCCACTTGCAGCTTAGCTGTGCAGAAGAAGAACAACAAGAAGAAGAAATATCTCGAAATATGTCCGTCAGGCCCCTTCCCTTGAGATATATCTGCAAATATCTCGGAAACGAAGCGAGCTATGGCAAAATGTTAAGAGACCTTTTTTGTAGAGAATTATGTTTCCTACAATTTATGTTCTATGATATTTTTTGATCAGAGGCGTAGTTTTCGAGATATATCCAGATATTTAAAAGTTCCGAAGCCGCACCAACATAATAGAGATACAGAAACACCGTGGCCCCTTTCTTTGAGATAACTCTGCACTAGTGCGAGCCGCAAATGCCACTTCCAGCTTAGCTGTGCAGAAGAAGAACAACAAGAAGAAGAAATATCTCGAAATATGTCCGTCAGGCCCCTTCCCTTGAGATATATCTGCAAATATCTCGGAAACGAAGCGAGCTATGGCAAAATGTTAAGAGATCTTTTTTGTAGAGAATTATGTTTCCTACAATTTATGCTCTACGATATTTTTTGATCAGAAGCGTAGTTTTCGAGATATATCGAGATATTTAAAAGTTCCGAAGCCGCACCAACATAATAGAGATACAGAAACACCGTGGCCCCTTTCTTTGAGATAACTCTGCACTATTGCGAGCTGCAAAAGCCACTTCCAGCTTAGCTGTGCAGAAGAAGAACAACAAGAAGAAGAAATATCTCGAAATTTGTCCGTCAGGCCCCTTCCCTTGAGATAAATCTGCAAATATCTCGGAAACGAAGCGGGCTATGGCAAAACGTTAAGAGACCTTTTTTGTAGAGAATTAAGTTTCCTACTTTTTATGTTCTATGATATTTTTTGATCAGAAGCGTAGTTTTCGAGATATATCGAGATATTTAAAAGTTCCGAAGTCGCACCAACATAATAGAGATACAGAAACACCGTGGCCCCTTTCTTTGAGATAACTCTGCACTAGTGCGAGCCGCAAATGCCACTTCCAGCTTAGCTGTGCAGAAGAAGAACAACAAGAAGAAGAAATATCTCGAAATATGTCCGTCAGGCCCCTTCCCTTGAGATATATCTGCAAATATCTCGGAAACGAAGCGAGCTATGGCAAAATGTTAAGAGACCTTTTTTGTAGAGAATTATGTTTCCTACAATTTATGCTCTACGATATTTTTTGATCAGAAGCGTAGTTTTCGAGATATATCGAGATATTTAAAAGTTCCGAAGCCGCACCAACATAATAGAGATACAGAAACACCGTGGCCCCTTTCTTTGAGATAACTCTGCACTATTGCGAGCTGCAAATGCCACTTCCAACTTAGCTGTGCAAAAGAAGAACAACAAGAAGAAGAAATATCTCGAAACATGTCCGTCAGGCCCCTTCCCTTGAGATAAATCTGCAAATATCTCGGAAACGAAGCGGGCTATGGCAAAATGTTAAGAGACCTTTTTTGTAGAGAATTAAGTTTCCTACTTTTTACGTTCTATGATATTTTTTGATCAGAAGCGTAGTTTTCGAGATATATCGAGATATTTAAAAGTTCCGAAGCCGCACCAACATAATAGAGATACAGAAACACCGTGGCCCCTTTCTTTGAGATAAATCTGCACTAGTGCGAGCCGCAAATGCCACTTCCAGCTTAGCTGTGCAGAAGAAGAACAACAAGAAGAAGAAATATCTCGAAATATGTCCGTCAGGCCCCTTCCCTTGAGATATATCTGCAAATATCTCGGAAACGAAGCGAGCTATGGCAAAATGTTAAGAGACCTTTTTTGTAGAGAATTATGTTTCCTACAATTTATGCTCTACGATATTTTTTGATGAGAAGCGTAGTTTTCGAGATATATCGAGATATTTAAAAGTTCCGAAGCCGCACCAACATAATAGAGATACAGAAACACCGTGGCCCCTTTCTTTGAGATAACTCTGCACTATTGCGAGCTGCAAATGCCACTTCCAACTTAGCTGTGCAAAAGAAGAACAACAAGAAGAAGAAATATCTCGAAACATGTCCGTCAGGCCCCTTCCCTTGAGATAAATCTGCAAATATCTCGGAAACCAAGCGAGCTATGGCAAAATGTTGAGAGACCTTTTTTGTAGAGAATTAAGTTTCCTACTGTTTATGTTCTATGATATTTTTTGATCAGATGCGTAGTTCTCGAGATATATCAAGATATTTAAAAGTTCCGAAGCCGCACCAACATAATAGAGATACAGAAACACCGTGGCCCCTTTCTTTGAGATAACTCTGAACTAGAGCGAGCCGCAAATGCCACTTCCAGCTTAGCTGTGCAGAAGAAGAACAACAACAAGAAGAAATATCTCGAAATATGTCCGTCAGGCCCCTTCCCTTGAGATATATCTGCAAATATCTCGGAAACGAAGCGAGCTATGGCAAAATGTTAAGAGACCTTTTTTGTAGAGAATTATGTTTCCTACTTTTTATGTTCTATGATATTTTTTGATCAGAAGCGTAGTTTTCGAGATATATCGAGATATTTAAAAGTTCCGAAGCCGCACCAACATAATAGAGATACAGAAACACCGTGGCCCCTTTCTTTGAGATAACTCTGCACTAGTGCGAGCCGCAAATGCCACTTCCAGCTTAGCTGTGCAGAAGAAGAACAACAAGAAGAAGAAATATCTCGAAATATGTCCGTCAGGCCCCTTCCCTTGAGATATATCTGCAAATATCTCGGAAACGAAGCGAGCTATGGCAAAATGTTAAGAGACCTTTTTTGTAGAGAATTATGTTTCCTACAATTTATGCTCTACGATATTTTTTGATCAGAAGCGTAGTTTTCGAGATATATCGAGATATTTAAAAGTTCCGAAGCCGCACCAACATAATAGAGATACAGAAACACCGTGGCCCCTTTCTTTGAGATAACTCTGCACTATTGCGAGCTGCAAAAGCCACTTCCAGCTTAGCTGTGCAGAAGAAGAACAACAAGAAGAAGAAATATCTCGAAATATGTCCGTCAGGCCCCTTCCCTTGAGATAAATCTGCAAATATCTCGGAAACGAAGCGGGCTATGGCAAAACGTTAAGAGACCTTTTTTGTAGAGAATTAAGTTTCCTACTTTTTATGTTCTATGATATTTTTTGATCAGAAGCGTAGTTTTCGAGATATATCGAGATATTTAAAAGTTCCGAAGCCGCACCAACATAATAGAGATACAGAAACACCGTGGCCCCTTTCTTTGAGATAACTCTGCACTAGTGCGAGCCGCAAATGCCACTTCCAGCTTAGCTGTGCAGAAGAAGAACAACAAGAAGAAGAAATATCTCGAAATATGTCCGTCAGGCCCCTTCCCTTGAGATATATCTGCAAATATCTCGGAAACGAAGCGAGCTATGGCAAAATGTTAAGAGACCTTTTTTGTAGAGAATTATGTTTCCTACAATTTATGCTCTACGATATTTTTTGATCAGAAGCGTAGTTTTCGAGATATATCGAGATATTTAAAAGTTCCGAAGCCGCACCAACATAATAGAGATACAGAAACACCGTGGCCCCTTTCTTTGAGATAACTCTGCACTATTGCGAGCTGCAAATGCCACTTCCAACTTAGCTGTGCAAAAGAAGAACAACAAGAAGAAGAAATATCTCGAAACATGTCCGTCAGGCCCCTTCCCTTGAGATAAATCTGCAAATATCTCGGAAACGAAGCGGGCTATGGCAAAATGTTAAGAGACCTTTTTTGTAGAGAATTAAGTTTGCTACTTTTTATGTTCTATCATATTTTTTGATCAGACGCGTAGTTCTCGAGATATATCAAGATATTTGAAAGTTCCGAAGCCGCACCAACATAATAGAGATTCAGAAACACCGTGGCCCCTTTCTTTGAGATAACTCTGCACTATTGCGAGCTGCAAAAGCCACTTCCAGCTTAGCTGTGCAGAAGAAGAACAACAAGAAGAAGAAATATCTCGAAATATGTCCGTCAGGCCCCTTCCCTTGAGATAAATCTGCAAATATCTCGGAAACGAAGCGGGCTATGGCAAAACGTTAAGAGACCTTTTTTGTAGAGAATTAAGTTTCCTACTTTTTATGTTCTATGATATTTTTTGATCAGAAGCGTAGTTTTCGAGATATATCGAGATATTTAAAAGTTCCGAAGCCGCACCAACATAATAGAGATACAGAAACACCGTGGCCCCTTTCTTTGAGATAACTCTGCACTAGTGCGAGCCGCAAATGCCACTTCCAGCTTAGCTGTGCAGAAGAAGAACAACAAGAAGAAGAAATATCTCAAAATATGTCCGTCAGGCCACTTCCCTTGAGATAAATCTGCAAATATCTCGGAAACGAAGCGAGCTATGGCAATATGTTAAGATACCTTTTTTGTAGAGAATTAAGTTTCCTACTTTTTATGTTCTATGATATTTTTTGATCAGATGCGTAGTTCTCGGGATATATCAAGATATTTAACAGTTCCGAAGCTGCACCAACATAATAGAGGTACAGAAACACCGTGGCCCCTTTCTTTGCGATAACTCTGCACTATTGCGAGCTGTAAAAGCCACTTCCAGCTTAGCTGTGCAGAAGAAGAACAACAAGAAGAAGAAATATCTCGAAATATGTCCGTCAGGCCCCTTCCCTTGAGATAAATCTGCAAATATCTCGGAAACGAACAGAGCTACGGCAAAATGTTAAGAGACCTTTTTTGTAGAGAATTAAGTTTCCTACTTTTTATGTTCTATGATATTTTTTGATCAGATGCGTAGTTCTCGAGATATATCAAGATATTTAAAAGTTCCGAAGCCGCACCAACATTATAGAGGTACAGAAACACCGTGGCCCCTTTCTTTGAGATAACTCTGCACTATTGCGAGCTGTAAATGCCACTTCCAGCTTAGCTGTGCAGAAGAAGAACAACAAGAAGAAGAAATATCTCGAAATATGTCCGTCAGGCCCCTTCCCTTGAGATATATCTGCAAATATCTCGGAAACGAAGCGAGCTATGGCAAAATGTTAAGAGACCTTTTTTGTAGAGAATTAAGTTTCCTACTTTTTATGTTCTATAATATTTTTTGATCAGATGCGTAGTTCTCGAGATATATCAAGATATTTAAAAGTTCCGAAGCCGCACCAACATAATAGAGATACAGAAACTCCGTGGCCCCTTTCTTTGAGATAACTCTGCACTATTGCGAGCTGCAAATGCCACTTCCAGCTTAGCTGTGCAGAGGAAGAACAACAAGAAGAAGAAATATCTCGAAATATGTGCGTCAGGCCCGTTCCTTTGAGCTGAATCTGCAAATATCTCGGAAACGAAGCGAGCTATGGCAAAATGTTAAGAGACATTTTTTGTAGAGAATTATGTTTCCTATAATTTATGTTCTATGATATTTTTTGATCAGAAGCGTAGTTTTCGAGATATATCGAGATATTTAAAAGTTCCGAAGCCGCACCAACATAATAGAGATACAGAAACACCGTGGCCCCTTTCTTTGAGATAACTCTGCACTATTGCGAGCTGCAAATGCCACTTCCAGCTTAGCTGTGCAGAAGAAGAACAACAAGAAGAAGAAATATCTCGAAATATGTCCGTCAGGCCCCTTCCCTTGAGATATATCTGCAAATATCTCGGAAACGAAGCGAGCTATGGCAAAATGTTAAGAGATCTTTTTTGTAGAGGATTAAGTTTCCTACTTTTTATGTTGTATGATATTTTTTGATCAGATGCGTAGTTCTCGAGATATATCAAGATATTTAAAAGATCCGAAGCCGCACCAACATAATAGAGATACAGAAACACCGTGGCCCCTTTCTTTGAGATAACTCTGCACTATTGCGAGCTGCAAATGCCACTTCCAGCTTAGCTGTACAGAAGAAGAACAACAAGAAGAAGAAATATCTCGAAATATGTGCGTCAGGCCCGTTCCTTTGTGCTGAATCTGCAAATATCTCGGAAACGAAGCGAGCTATGGCAAAATGTTAAGAGACATTTTTTGTAGAGAATTATGTTTCCTATAATTTATGTTCTATGATATTTTTTGATCAGAAGCGTAGTTTTCGAGATATATCGAGATATTTAAACGTTCCGAAGCCGTACCAACATAATAGAGATACAGAAACACCGTGGCCCCTTTCTTTGAGATAACTCTGCACTATTGCGTGCTGCAAATGCCACTTCCAGCTTAGCTGTGCAGAAGAAGAACAACAAGAAGAAGAAATATCTCGAAATATGTCCGTCAGGCCCCTTCCCTTGAGATATATCTGCAAATATCTCGGAAACGAAGCGAGCTATGGCAAAATGTTAAGAGACCTTTTTTGTAGAGGATTAGGTTTCCTACTTTTTATGTTCTATGATATTTTTTGATCAGATGCGTAGTTCTCGAGATATATCAAGATATTTAAAAGTTCCGAAGCCGCACCAACATAATAGAGATACAGAAACACAGTGGCCCCTTTCTTTGAGATAACTCTGCACTATTGCGAGCTGTAAATGCCACTTCCAGCTTAGCTGTGCAGAAGAAGAACAACAAGAAGAAGAAATATCTCGAAATATGTCCGTCAGGCCCCTTCCCTTGAGATATATCTGCAAATATCTCGGAAACGAAGCGAGCTATGGCAAAATGTTAAGAGATCTTTTTTGTAGAGGATTAAGTTTCCTACTTTTTATGTTGTATGATATTTTTTGATCAGATGCGTAGTTCTCGAGATATATCAAGATATTTAAAAGATCCGAAGCCGCACCAACATAATAGAGATACAGAAACACCGTGGCCCCTTTCTTTGAGATAACTCTGCACTATTGCGAGCTGCAAATGCCACTTCCAGCTTAGCTGTACAGAAGAAGAACAACAAGAAGAAGAAATATCTCGAAATATGTGCGTCAGGCCCGTTCCTTTGTGCTGAATCTGCAAATATCTCGGAAACGAAGCGAGCTATGGCAAAATGTTAAGAGACATTTTTTGTAGAGAATTATGTTTCCTATAATTTATGTTCTATGATATTTTTTGATCAGAAGCGTAGTTTTCGAGATATATCGAGATATTTAAACGTTCCGAAGCCGTACCAACATAATAGAGATACAGAAACACCGTGGCCCCTTTCTTTGAGATAACTCTGCACTATTGCGTGCTGCAAATGCCACTTCCAGCTTAGCTGTGCAGAAGAAGAACAACAAGAAGAAGAAATATCTCGAAATATGTCCGTCAGGCCCCTTCCCTTGAGATATATCTGCAAATATCTCGGAAACGAAGCGAGCTATGGCAAAATGTTAAGAGACCTTTTTTGTAGAGGATTAAGTTTCCTACTTTTTATGTTCTATGATATTTTTTGATCAGATGCGTAGTTCTCGAGATATATCGAGATATTTAAAAGTTCCGAAGCCGCACCAACATAATAGAGATACAGAAACACCGTGGCCCCTTTCTTTGAGATAACTCTGCACTAGTGCGAGCCGCAAATGCCACTTCCAGCTTAGCTGTGCAGAAGAAGAACAACAAGAAGAAGAAATATCTCAAAATATGTCCGTCAGGCCACTTCCCTTGAGATAAATCTGCAAATATCTCGGAAACGAAGCGAGCTATGGCAATATGTTAAGATACCTTTTTTGTAGAGAATTAAGTTTCCTACTTTTTATGTTCTATGATATTTTTTGATCAGATGCGTAGTTCTCGGGATATATCAAGATATTTAACAGTTCCGAAGCTGCACCAACATAATAGAGGTACAGAAACACCGTGGCCCCTTTCTTTGCGATAACTCTGCACTATTGCGAGCTGTAAAAGCCACTTCCAGCTTAGCTGTGCAGAAGAAGAACAACAAGAAGAAGAAATATCTCGAAATATGTCCGTCAGGCCCCTTCCCTTGAGATAAATCTGCAAATATCTCGGAAACGAACAGAGCTACGGCAAAATGTTAAGAGACCTTTTTTGTAGAGAATTAAGTTTCCTACTTTTTATGTTCTATGATATTTTTTGATCAGATGCGTAGTTCTCGAGATATATCAAGATATTTAAAAGTTCCGAAGCCGCACCAACATTATAGAGGTACAGAAACACCGTGGCCCCTTTCTTTGAGATAACTCTGCACTATTGCGAGCTGTAAATGCCACTTCCAGCTTAGCTGTGCAGAAGAAGAACAACAAGAAGAAGAAATATCTCGAAATATGTCCGTCAGGCCCCTTCCCTTGAGATATATCTGCAAATATCTCGGAAACGAAGCGAGCTATGGCAAAATGTTAAGAGACCTTTTTTGTAGAGAATTAAGTTTCCTACTTTTTATGTTCTATAATATTTTTTGATCAGATGCGTAGTTCTCGAGATATATCAAGATATTTAAAAGTTCCGAAGCCGCACCAACATAATAGAGATACAGAAACTCCGTGGCCCCTTTCTTTGAGATAACTCTGCACTATTGCGAGCTGCAAATGCCACTTCCAGCTTAGCTGTGCAGAGGAAGAACAACAAGAAGAAGAAATATCTCGAAATATGTGCGTCAGGCCCGTTCCTTTGAGCTGAATCTGCAAATATCTCGGAAACGAAGCGAGCTATGGCAAAATGTTAAGAGACATTTTTTGTAGAGAATTATGTTTCCTATAATTTATGTTCTATGATATTTTTTGATCAGAAGCGTAGTTTTCGAGATATATCGAGATATTTAAAAGTTCCGAAGCCGCACCAACATAATAGAGATACAGAAACACCGTGGCCCCTTTCTTTGAGATAACTCTGCACTATTGCGAGCTGCAAATGCCACTTCCAGCTTAGCTGTGCAGAAGAAGAACAACAAGAAGAAGAAATATCTCGAAATATGTCCGTCAGGCCCCTTCCCTTGAGATATATCTGCAAATATCTCGGAAACGAAGCGAGCTATGGCAAAATGTTAAGAGATCTTTTTTGTAGAGGATTAAGTTTCCTACTTTTTATGTTGTATGATATTTTTTGATCAGATGCGTAGTTCTCGAGATATATCAAGATATTTAAAAGATCCGAAGCCGCACCAACATAATAGAGATACAGAAACACCGTGGCCCCTTTCTTTGAGATAACTCTGCACTATTGCGAGCTGCAAATGCCACTTCCAGCTTAGCTGTACAGAAGAAGAACAACAAGAAGAAGAAATATCTCGAAATATGTGCGTCAGGCCCGTTCCTTTGTGCTGAATCTGCAAATATCTCGGAAACGAAGCGAGCTATGGCAAAATGTTAAGAGACATTTTTTGTAGAGAATTATGTTTCCTATAATTTATGTTCTATGATATTTTTTGATCAGAAGCGTAGTTTTCGAGATATATCGAGATATTTAAACGTTCCGAAGCCGTACCAACATAATAGAGATACAGAAACACCGTGGCCCCTTTCTTTGAGATAACTCTGCACTATTGCGTGCTGCAAATGCCACTTCCAGCTTAGCTGTGCAGAAGAAGAACAACAAGAAGAAGAAATATCTCGAAATATGTCCGTCAGGCCCCTTCCCTTGAGATATATCTGCAAATATCTCGGAAACGAAGCGAGCTATGGCAAAATGTTAAGAGACCTTTTTTGTAGAGGATTAGGTTTCCTACTTTTTATGTTCTATGATATTTTTTGATCAGATGCGTAGTTCTCGAGATATATCAAGATATTTAAAAGTTCCGAAGCCGCACCAACATAATAGAGATACAGAAACACAGTGGCCCCTTTCTTTGAGATAACTCTGCACTATTGCGAGCTGTAAATGCCACTTCCAGCTTAGCTGTGCAGAAGAAGAACAACAAGAAGAAGAAATATCTCGAAATATGTCCGTCAGGCCCCTTCCCTTGAGATATATCTGCAAATATCTCGGAAACGAAGCGAGCTATGGCAAAATGTTAAGAGATCTTTTTTGTAGAGGATTAAGTTTCCTACTTTTTATGTTGTATGATATTTTTTGATCAGATGCGTAGTTCTCGAGATATATCAAGATATTTAAAAGATCCGAAGCCGCACCAACATAATAGAGATACAGAAACACCGTGGCCCCTTTCTTTGAGATAACTCTGCACTATTGCGAGCTGCAAATGCCACTTCCAGCTTAGCTGTACAGAAGAAGAACAACAAGAAGAAGAAATATCTCGAAATATGTGCGTCAGGCCCGTTCCTTTGTGCTGAATCTGCAAATATCTCGGAAACGAAGCGAGCTATGGCAAAATGTTAAGAGACATTTTTTGTAGAGAATTATGTTTCCTATAATTTATGTTCTATGATATTTTTTGATCAGAAGCGTAGTTTTCGAGATATATCGAGATATTTAAACGTTCCGAAGCCGTACCAACATAATAGAGATACAGAAACACCGTGGCCCCTTTCTTTGAGATAACTCTGCACTATTGCGTGCTGCAAATGCCACTTCCAGCTTAGCTGTGCAGAAGAAGAACAACAAGAAGAAGAAATATCTCGAAATATGTCCGTCAGGCCCCTTCCCTTGAGATATATCTGCAAATATCTCGGAAACGAAGCGAGCTATGGCAAAATGTTAAGAGACCTTTTTTGTAGAGGATTAAGTTTCCTACTTTTTATGTTCTATGATATTTTTTGATCAGATGCGTAGTTCTCGAGATATATCAAGATATTTAAAAGTTCCGAAGCCGCACCAACATAATAGAGATACAGAAACACAGTGGCCCCTTTCTTTGAGATAACTCTGCACTATTGCGAGCTGTAAATGCCACTTCCAGCTTAGCTGTGCAGAAGAAGAACAACAAGAAGAAGAAATATCTCGAAATATGTCCGTCAGGCCCCTTCCCTTGAGATATATCTGCAAATATCTCGGAAACGAAGCGAGCTATGGTAAAATGTTAAGAGACCTTTTTTGTAGAGAATTAAGTTTCCTACTTTTTATGTTCTATGATATTTTTTGATCAGATGCGTAGTTCTCGAGATATATCAAGATATTTAAAAGTTCCGAAGCCGCACCAACATAATAGAGATACAGAAACACCGTGGCCCCTTTCTTTGAGATAACTCTGCACTATTGCGAGCTGCAAATGCCACTTCCAGCTTAGCTGTACAGAAGAAGAACAACAAGAAGAAGAAATATCTCGAAATATGTGCGTCAGGCCCGTTCCTTTGAGCTGAATCTGCAAATATCTCGGAAACGAAGCGAGCTATGGCAAAATGTTAAGAGACATTTTTTGTAGAGAATTATGTTTCCTATAATTTATGTTCTATGATATTTTTTGATCAGAAGCGTAGTTTTCGAGATATATCGAGATATTTAAAAGTTCCGAAGCCGCACCAACATAATAGAGATACAGAAACACCGTGGCCCCTTTCTTTGAGATAACTCTGCACTATTGCGAGCTGCAAAAGCCACTTCCAGCTTAGCTGTGCAGAAGAAGAACAACAAGAAGAAGAAATATCTCGAAATATGTCCGTCAGGCCCCTTCCCTTGAGATAAATCTGCAAATATCTCGGAAACGAAGCGGGCTATGGCAAAACGTTAAGAGACCTTTTTTGTAGAGAATTAAGTTTCCTACTTTTTATGTTCTATGATATTTTTTGATCAGAAGCGTAGTTTTCGAGATATATCGAGATATTTAAAAGTTCCGAAGCCGCACCAACATAATAGAGATACAGAAACACCGTGGCCCCTTTCTTTGAGATAACTCTGCACTAGTGCGAGCCGCAAATGCCACTTCCAGCTTAGCTGTGCAGAAGAAGAACAACAAGAAGAAGAAATATCTCAAAATATGTCCGTCAGGCCACTTCCCTTGAGATAAATCTGCAAATATCTCGGAAACGAAGCGAGCTATGGCAATATGTTAAGATACCTTTTTTGTAGAGAATTAAGTTTCCTACTTTTTATGTTCTATGATATTTTTTGATCAGATGCGTAGTTCTCGGGATATATCAAGATATTTAACAGTTCCGAAGCTGCACCAACATAATAGAGGTACAGAAACACCGTGGCCCCTTTCTTTGCGATAACTCTGCACTATTGCGAGCTGTAAAAGCCACTTCCAGCTTAGCTGTGCAGAAGAAGAACAACAAGAAGAAGAAATATCTCGAAATATGTCCGTCAGGCCCCTTCCCTTGAGATAAATCTGCAAATATCTCGGAAACGAACAGAGCTACGGCAAAATGTTAAGAGACCTTTTTTGTAGAGAATTAAGTTTCCTACTTTTTATGTTCTATGATATTTTTTGATCAGATGCGTAGTTCTCGAGATATATCAAGATATTTAAAAGTTCCGAAGCCGCACCAACATTATAGAGGTACAGAAACACCGTGGCCCCTTTCTTTGAGATAACTCTGCACTATTGCGAGCTGTAAATGCCACTTCCAGCTTAGCTGTGCAGAAGAAGAACAACAAGAAGAAGAAATATCTCGAAATATGTCCGTCAGGCCCCTTCCCTTGAGATATATCTGCAAATATCTCGGAAACGAAGCGAGCTATGGCAAAATGTTAAGAGACCTTTTTTGTAGAGAATTAAGTTTCCTACTTTTTATGTTCTATAATATTTTTTGATCAGATGCGTAGTTCTCGAGATATATCAAGATATTTAAAAGTTCCGAAGCCGCACCAACATAATAGAGATACAGAAACTCCGTGGCCCCTTTCTTTGAGATAACTCTGCACTATTGCGAGCTGCAAATGCCACTTCCAGCTTAGCTGTGCAGAGGAAGAACAACAAGAAGAAGAAATATCTCGAAATATGTGCGTCAGGCCCGTTCCTTTGAGCTGAATCTGCAAATATCTCGGAAACGAAGCGAGCTATGGCAAAATGTTAAGAGACATTTTTTGTAGAGAATTATGTTTCCTATAATTTATGTTCTATGATATTTTTTGATCAGAAGCGTAGTTTTCGAGATATATCGAGATATTTAAAAGTTCCGAAGCCGCACCAACATAATAGAGATACAGAAACACCGTGGCCCCTTTCTTTGAGATAACTCTGCACTATTGCGAGCTGCAAATGCCACTTCCAGCTTAGCTGTGCAGAAGAAGAACAACAAGAAGAAGAAATATCTCGAAATATGTCCGTCAGGCCCCTTCCCTTGAGATATATCTGCAAATATCTCGGAAACGAAGCGAGCTATGGCAAAATGTTAAGAGATCTTTTTTGTAGAGGATTAAGTTTCCTACTTTTTATGTTGTATGATATTTTTTGATCAGATGCGTAGTTCTCGAGATATATCAAGATATTTAAAAGATCCGAAGCCGCACCAACATAATAGAGATACAGAAACACCGTGGCCCCTTTCTTTGAGATAACTCTGCACTATTGCGAGCTGCAAATGCCACTTCCAGCTTAGCTGTACAGAAGAAGAACAACAAGAAGAAGAAATATCTCGAAATATGTGCGTCAGGCCCGTTCCTTTGTGCTGAATCTGCAAATATCTCGGAAACGAAGCGAGCTATGGCAAAATGTTAAGAGACATTTTTTGTAGAGAATTATGTTTCCTATAATTTATGTTCTATGATATTTTTTGATCAGAAGCGTAGTTTTCGAGATATATCGAGATATTTAAACGTTCCGAAGCCGTACCAACATAATAGAGATACAGAAACACCGTGGCCCCTTTCTTTGAGATAACTCTGCACTATTGCGTGCTGCAAATGCCACTTCCAGCTTAGCTGTGCAGAAGAAGAACAACAAGAAGAAGAAATATCTCGAAATATGTCCGTCAGGCCCCTTCCCTTGAGATATATCTGCAAATATCTCGGAAACGAAGCGAGCTATGGCAAAATGTTAAGAGACCTTTTTTGTAGAGGATTAAGTTTCCTACTTTTTATGTTCTATGATATTTTTTGATCAGATGCGTAGTTCTCGAGATATATCAAGATATTTAAAAGTTCCGAAGCCGCACCAACATAATAGAGATACAGAAACACCGTGGCCCCTTTCTTTGAGATAACTCTGCACTATTGCGAGCTGCAAATGCCACTTCCAGCTTAGCTGTACAGAAGAAGAACAACAAGAAGAAGAAATATCTCGAAATATGTGCGTCAGGCCCGTTCCTTTGAGCTGAATCTGCAAATATCTCGGAAACGAAGCGAGCTATGGCAAAATGTTAAGAGACATTTTTTGTAGAGAATTATGTTTCCTATAATTTATGTTCTATGATATTTTTTGATCAGAAGCGTAGTTTTCGAGATATATCGAGATATTTAAAAGTTCCGAAGCCGCACCAACATAATAGAGATACAGAAACACCGTGGCCCCTTTCTTTGAGATAACTCTGCACTAGTGCGAGCCGCAAATGCCACTTCCAGCTTAGCTGTGCAGAAGAAGAACAACAAGAAGAAGAAATATCTCGAAATATGTCCGTCAGGCCCCTTCCCTTGAGATAAATCTGCAAATATCTCGGAAACGAAGCGAGCTATGGCAAAATGTTAAGAGACCTTTTTTGTAGAGAATTAAGTTTCGTACTTTTTATGTTCTATAATATTTTTTGATCAGATGCGTAGTTCTCGAGATATATCAAGATATTTAAAAGTTCCGAAGCCGCACCAACATAATAGAGGTACAGAAACACCGTGGCCCCTTTCTTTGAGATAACTCTGCACTATTGCGAGCTGTAAATGCCACTTCCAGCTTAGCTGTGCAGAAGAAGAACAACAAGAAGAAGAAATATCTCGAAATATGTCCGTCAGGCCCCTTCCCTTGAGATATATCTGCAAATATCTCGGAAACGAAGCGAGCTATGGCAAAATGTTAAGAGACCTTTTTTGTAGAGAATTAAGTTTCCTACTTTTTATGTTCTATAATATTTTTTGATCAGATGCGTAGTTCTCGAGATATATCAAGATATTTAAAAGTTCCGAAGCCGCACCAACATAATAGAGATACAGAAACTCCGTGGCCCCTTTCTTTGAGATAACTCTGCACTATTGCGAGCTGCAAATGCCACTTCCAGCTTAGCTGTGCAGAGGAAGAACAACAAGAAGAAGAAATATCTCGAAATATGTGCGTCAGGCCCGTTCCTTTGAGCTGAATCTGCAAATATCTCGGAAACGAAGCGAGCTATGGCAAAATGTTAAGAGACATTTTTTGTAGAGAATTATGTTTCCTATAATTTATGTTCTATGATATTTTTTGATCAGAAGCGTAGTTTTCGAGATATATCGAGATATTTAAAAGTTCCGAAGCCGCACCAACATAATAGAGATACAGAAACACCGTGGCCCCTTTCTTTGAGATAACTCTGCACTATTGCGAGCTGCAAATGCCACTTCCAGCTTAGCTGTACAGAAGAAGAACAACAAGAAGAAGAAATATCTCGAAATATGTCCGTCAGGCCCCTTCCCTTGAGATAAATCTGCAAATATCTTGGAAACGAAGAGAGCTATGGAAAAATGTTAAGAGACCTTTTTTGTAGAGAATTAAGTTTCCTACTTTTTATGTTGTATGATATTTTTTGATCAGATGCGTAGTTCTCGAGATATATCAAGATATTTAAAAGTTCCGAAGCCGCACCAACATAATAGTGATACAGAAACTCCGTGGCCCCTTTCTTTGAGATAACTCTGCACTATTGCGAGCTGTAAATGCCACTTCCAGCTTAGCTGTGCAGAAGAAGAACAACAAGAAGAAGAAATATCTCGAAATATGTCCGTCAGGCCCCTTCCCTTGAGATATATCTGCAAATATCTCGGAAACGAAGCGAGCTATGGCAAAATGTTAAGAGACCTTTTTTGTAGAGAATTAAGTTTCCTACTTTTTATGTTCTATAATATTTTTTGATCAGATGCGTAGTTCTCGAGATATATCAAGATATTTAAAAGTTCCGAAGCCGCACCAACATAATAGAGATACAGAAACTCCGTGGCCCCTTTCTTTGAGATAACTCTGCACTATTGCGAGCTGCAAATGCCACTTCCAGCTTAGCTGTGCAGAGGAAGAACAACAAGAAGAAGAAATATCTCGAAATATGTGCGTCAGGCCCGTTCCTTTGAGCTGAATCTGCAAATATCTCGGAAACGAAGCGAGCTATGGCAAAATGTTAAGAGACATTTTTTGTAGAGAATTATGTTTCCTATAATTTATGTTCTATGATATTTTCTGATCAGAAGCGTAGTTTTCGAGATATATCGAGATATTTAAAAGTTCCGAAGCCGCACCAACATAATAGAGATACAGAAACACCGTGGCCCCTTTCTTTGAGATAACTCTGCACTACTACGAGCTGCAAATGCCACTTCCAGCTTAGCTGTGCAGAAGAAGAACAACAAGAAGAAGAAATATCTCGAAATATGTCCGTCAGGCCCCTTCCCTTGAGATATATCTGCAAATATCTCGGAAACGAAGCGAGCTATGGTAAAATGTTAAGAGACCTTTTTTGTAGAGAATTAAGTTTCCTACTTTTTATGTTCTATGATATTTTTTGATCAGATGCGTAGTTCTCGAGATATATCAAGATATTTAAAAGTTCCGAAGCCGCACCAACATAATAGAGATACAGAAACACCGTGGCCCCTTTCTTTGAGATAACTCTGCACTACTACGAGCTGCAAATGCCACTTCCAGCTTAGCTGTGCAGACGAAGAACAACAAGAAGAAGAAATATCTCGAAATATGTCCGTCAGGCCCCTTCCCTTGAGATATATCTGCAAATATCTCGGAAACGAAGCGAGCTATGGCAACATGTTAAGAGACCTTTTTTGTAGAGGATTAAGTTTCCTACTTTTTATGTTCTATGATATTTTTTGATCAGATGCGTAGTTCTCGAGATATATCAAGATATTTAAAAGTTCCGAAGCCGCACCAACATAATAGAGATACAGAAACACAGTGGCCCCTTTCTTTGAGATAACTCTGCACTATTGCGAGCTGTAAATGCCACTTCCAGCTTAGCTGTGCAGAAGAAGAACAACATGAAGAAGAAATATCTCGAAATATGTCCGTCAGGCCCCTTCCCTTGAGATATATCTGCAAATATCTCGGAAACGAAGCGAGCTATGGCAAAATGTTAAGAGACCTTTTTTGTAGAGAATTATGTTTCCTACAATTTAGGTTCTATGATATTTTTTGATCAGAAGCGTAGTTTTCGAGATATATCGAGATATTTAAAAGTTCCGAAGCCGCACCAACATAATAGAGATACAGAAACACCGTGGCCCCTTTCTTTGAGATAACTCTGCACTAGTGCGAGCCGCAAATGCCACTTCCAGCTTAGCTGTGCAGAAGAAGAACAACAAGAAGAAGAAATATCTCGAAATATGTCCGTCAGGCCCCTTCCCTTGAGATAAATCTGCAAATATCTCGGAAACGAAGCGAGCTATGGCAAAATGTTAAGAGACCTTTTTTGTAGAGAATTAAGTTTCGTACTTTTTATGTTCTATAATATTTTTTGATCAGATGCGTAGTTCTCGAGATATATCAAGATATTTACAAGTTCCGAAGCCGCACCAACATAATAGAGATACAGAAACTCCGTGGCCCCTTTTTTTGAGATAACTCTGCACTATTGCGAGCTGCAAACGCCACTTCCAGCTTAGCTGTGCAGAGGAAGAACAACAAGAAGAAGAAATATCTCGAAATATGTGCGTCAGGCCCGTTCCTTTGAGCTGAATCTGCAAATATCTCGGAAACGAAGCGAGCTATGGCAAAATGTTAAGAGACATTTTTTGTAGAGAATTATGTTTCCTATAATTTATGTTCTATGATATTTTCTGATCAGAAGCGTAGTTTTCGAGATATATCGAGATATTTAAAAGTTCCGAAGCCGCACCAACAT
This sequence comes from Osmia lignaria lignaria, assembly GCF_051020975.1. Classification (NCBI taxonomy): domain Eukaryota; kingdom Metazoa; phylum Arthropoda; class Insecta; order Hymenoptera; family Megachilidae; genus Osmia; species Osmia lignaria. The sequence continues at coordinate 936,198 of NW_027478167.1, read as the reverse complement.
AATAGAGATACAGAAACACCGTGGCCCCTTTCTTTGAGATAACTCTGCACTACTACGAGCTGCAAATGCCACTTCCAGCTTAGCTGTGCAGAAGAAGAACAACAAGAAGAAGAAATATCTCGAAATATGTCCGTCAGGCCCCTTCCCTTGAGATATATCTGCAAATATCTCGGAAACGAAGCGAGCTATGGCAACATGTTAAGAGACCTTTTTTGTAGAGGATTAAGTTTCCTACTTTTTATGTTCTATGATATTTTTTGATCAGATGCGTAGTTCTCGAGATATATCAAGATATTTAAAAGTTCCGAAGCCGCACCAACATAATAGAGATACAGAAACACAGTGGCCCCTTTCTTTGAGATAACTCTGCACTATTGCGAGCTGTAAATGCCACTTCCAGCTTAGCTGTGCAGAAGAAGAACAACAAGAAGAAGAAATATCTCGAAATATGTCCGTCAGGCCCCTTCCCTTGAGATATATCTGCAAATATCTCGGAAACGAAGCGAGCTATGGCAAAATGTTAAGAGACCTTTTTTGTAGAGAATTATGTTTCCTACAATTTAGGTTCTATGATATTTTTTGATCAGAAGCGTCGTTTTCGAGATATATCGAGATATTTAAAAGTTCCGAAGCCGCACCAACATAATAGAGATACAGAAACACCGTGGCCCCTTTCTTTGAGATAACTCTGCACTAGTGCGAGCCGCAAATGCCACTTCCAGCTTAGCTGTGCAGAAGAAGAACAACAAGAAGAAGAAATATCTCGAAATATGTCCGTCAGGCCCCTTCCCTTGAGATAAATCTGCAAATATCTCGGAAACGAAGCGAGCTATGGCAAAATGTTAAGAGACCTTTTTTGTAGAGAATTAAGTTTCGTACTTTTTATGTTCTATAATATTTTTTGATCAGATGCGTAGTTCTCGAGATATATCAAGATATTTACAAGTTCCGAAGCCGCACCAACATAATAGAGGTACAGAAACACCGTGGCCCCTTTCTTTGAGATAACTCTGCACTATTGCGAGCTGTAAATGCCACTTCCAGCTTAGCTGTGCAGAAGAAGAACAACAAGAAGAAGAAATATCTCGAAATATGTCCGTCAGGCCCCTTCCCTTGAGATATATCTGCAAATATCTCGGAAACGAAGCGAGCTATGGCAAAATGTTAAGAGACCTTTTTTGTAGAGAATTAAGTTTTCTACTTTTTATGTTCTATAATATTTTTTGATCAGATGCGTAGTTCTCGAGATATATCAAGATATTTAAAAGTTCCGAAGCCGCACCAACATAATAGAGATACAGAAACTCCGTGGCCCCTTTCTTTGAGATAACTCTGCACTATTGCGAGCTGCAAACGCCACTTCCAGCTTAGCTGTGCAGAGGAAGAACAACAAGAAGAAGAAATATCTCGAAATATGTGCGTCAGGCCCGTTCCTTTGAGCTGAATCTGCAAATATCTCGGAAACGAAGCGAGCTATGGCAAAATGTTAAGATACCTTTTTTGTAGAGAATTAAGTTTCCTACTTCTTATGTTCTATGATATTTTTTGATCAGATGCGTAGTTCTCGAGATATATCAAGATATTTAACAGTTCCGAAGCTGCACCAACATAATAGAGGTACAGAAACACCGTGGCCTCTTTCTTTGAGATAACTCTGCACTATTGCGAGCTGCAAATGCCACTTCCAGCTCAGCTGTGCAGAAGAAGAACAAGAAGAAGAAGAAATATCTCGAAATATGTCCGTCAGGCCCCTTCCCTTGAGATAAATCTGCAAATATCTCGGAAACGAAGCGAGCTATGGCAAAATGTTAAGAGACCTTTTTTGTAGAGAATTAAGTTTCCTACTTTTTATGTTCTATGATATTTTTTGATCAGATGCGTAGTTCTCGAGATATATCAAGATATTTGAAAGGTCCGAAGCCGCACCAACATAATAGAGATACAGAAACTCCGTGGCCCCTTTCTTCGAGATAACTCTGCACTATTGCGAGCTGCAAATGCCACTTCCAGCTTAGCTGTGCAGAGGAAGAACAACAAGAAGAAGAAATATCTCGAAATATGTCCGTCAGGCCCGTTCCTTTGAGCTGAATCTGCAAATATCTCGGAAACGAAGCGAGCTATGGCAAAATGTTGAGAGACGTTTTTTGTAGAGAATTATGTTTCCTACAATTTATGTTCTATGATATTTTTTGATCAGAAGCGTAGTTTTCGAGATATATCGAGATATTTAAAAGTTCCGAAGCCGCACCAACATAATAGAGATACAGAAACACCGTGGCCTCTTTCTCTGAGATCACTCTGCACTATTGCGAGCTGCAAATGCCACTTACAGCTTAGCTGTGCAGAAGAAGAACAACAAGAATAAGAAATATCTCGAAATATGTCCGTCAGGCACCTTCCCTTGAGATAAATCTGCAAATATCTCGGAAACGAAGCGAGCTAAGGCAAAATGTTAAGCGACCTTTTTTGTAGAGAATTAAGTTTCCTACTTTTTATGTTGTATGATATTTTTTGATCAGATGCGTAGTTCTCGAGATATATCAAGATATTTAAAAGGTCCGAAGCCGCACCAACATAATAGAGATACAGAAACACCGTGGCCCCTTTCTTTGAGATAACTCTGCACTATTGCGAGCTGGAAATGCCACTTCCAGTTTAGCTGTGCAGAAGAAGAACAACAAGAAGAAGAAATATCTCGAAATATGTCCGTCAGGCCCCTTCCCTTGAGATAAATCTGCAAATATCTCGGAAACGAACAGAGCTACGGCAAAATGTTAAGAGACCTTTTTTGTAGAGAATTAAGTTTCCTACTTTTTATGTTCTATGATATTTTTTGATCAGATGCGTAGTTCTCGAGATATATCAAGATATTTAAAAGTTCCGAAGCCGCACCAACATTATAGAGGTACAGAAACACCGTGGCCCCTTTCTTTGAGATAACTCTGCACTATTGCGAGCTGTAAATGCCACTTCCAGCTTAGCTGTGCAGAAGAAGAACAACAAGAAGAAGAAATATCTCGAAATATGTCCGTCAGGCCCCTTCCCTTGAGATATATCTGCAAATATCTCGGAAACGAAGCGAGCTATGGCAAAATGTTAAGAGACCTTTTTTGTAGAGAATTAAGTTTCCTACTTTTTATGTTCTATAATATTTTTTGATCAGATGCGTAGTTCTCGAGATATATCAAGATATTTAAAAGTTCCGAAGCCGCACCAACATAATAGAGATACAGAAACTCCGTGGCCCCTTTCTTTGAGATAACTCTGCACTACTGCGAGCTGCAAATGCCACTTCCAGCTTAGCTGTGCAGAGGAAGAACAACAAGAAGAAGAAATATCTCGAAATATGTGCGTCAGGCCCGTTCCTTTGAGCTGAATCTGCAAATATCTCGGAAACGAAGCGAGCTATGGCAAAATGTTAAGAGACATTTTTTGTAGAGAATTATGTTTCCTATAATTTATGTTCTATGATATTTTTTGATCAGAAGCGTAGTTTTCGAGATATATCGAGATATTTAAAAGTTCCGAAGCCGCACCAACATAATAGAGATACAGAAACACCGTGGCCCCTTTCTTTGAGATAACTCTGCACTATTGCGAGCTGCAAATGCCACTTCCAGCTTAGCTGTGCAGAAGAAGAACAACAAGAAGAAGAAATATCTCGAAATATGTCCGTCAGGCCCCTTCCCTTGAGATATATCTGCAAATATCTCGGAAACGAAGCGAGCTATGGTAAAATGTTAAGAGACCTTTTTTGTAGAGAATTAAGTTTCCTACTTTTTATGTTCTATGATATTTTTTGATCAGATGCGTAGTTCTCGAGATATATCAAGATATTTAAAAGTTCCGAAGCCGCACCAACATAATAGAGATACAGAAACACCGTGGCCCCTTTCTTTGAGATAACTCTGCACTATTGCGAGCTGCAAATGCCACTTCCAGCTTAGCTGTACAGAAGAAGAACAACAAGAAGAAGAAATATCTCGAAATATGTGCGTCAGGCCCGTTCCTTTGAGCTGAATCTGCAAATATCTCGGAAACGAAGCGAGCTATGGCAAAATGTTAAGAGACATTTTTTGTAGAGAATTATGTTTCCTATAATTTATGTTCTATGATATTTTTTGATCAGAAGCGTAGTTTTCGAGATATATCGAGATATTTAAAAGTTCCGAAGCCGCACCAACATAATAGAGATACAGAAACACCGTGGCCCCTTTCTTTGAGATAACTCTGCACTATTGCGAGCTGCAAAAGCCACTTCCAGCTTAGCTGTGCAGAAGAAGAACAACAAGAAGAAGAAATATCTCGAAATATGTCCGTCAGGCCCCTTCCCTTGAGATAAATCTGCAAATATCTCGGAAACGAAGCGGGCTATGGCAAAACGTTAAGAGACCTTTTTTGTAGAGAATTAAGTTTCCTACTTTTTATGTTCTATGATATTTTTTGATCAGAAGCGTAGTTTTCGAGATATATCGAGATATTTAAAAGTTCCGAAGCCGCACCAACATAATAGAGATACAGAAACACCGTGGCCCCTTTCTTTGAGATAACTCTGCACTAGTGCGAGCCGCAAATGCCACTTCCAGCTTAGCTGTGCAGAAGAAGAACAACAAGAAGAAGAAATATCTCAAAATATGTCCGTCAGGCCACTTCCCTTGAGATAAATCTGCAAATATCTCGGAAACGAAGCGAGCTATGGCAATATGTTAAGATACCTTTTTTGTAGAGAATTAAGTTTCCTACTTTTTATGTTCTATGATATTTTTTGATCAGATGCGTAGTTCTCGGGATATATCAAGATATTTAACAGTTCCGAAGCTGCACCAACATAATAGAGGTACAGAAACACCGTGGCCCCTTTCTTTGCGATAACTCTGCACTATTGCGAGCTGTAAAAGCCACTTCCAGCTTAGCTGTGCAGAAGAAGAACAACAAGAAGAAGAAATATCTCGAAATATGTCCGTCAGGCCCCTTCCCTTGAGATAAATCTGCAAATATCTCGGAAACGAACAGAGCTACGGCAAAATGTTAAGAGACCTTTTTTGTAGAGAATTAAGTTTCCTACTTTTTATGTTCTATGATATTTTTTGATCAGATGCGTAGTTCTCGAGCTATATCAAGATATTTAAAAGTTCCGAAGCCGCACCAACATTATAGAGGTACAGAAACACCGTGGCCCCTTTCTTTGAGATAACTCTGCACTATTGCGAGCTGTAAATGCCACTTCCAGCTTAGCTGTGCAGAAGAAGAACAACAAGAAGAAGAAATATCTCGAAATATGTCCGTCAGGCCCCTTCCCTTGAGATATATCTGCAAATATCTCGGAAACGAAGCGAGCTATGGCAAAATGTTAAGAGACCTTTTTTGTAGAGAATTAAGTTTCCTACTTTTTATGTTCTATAATATTTTTTGATCAGATGCGTAGTTCTCGAGATATATCAAGATATTTAAAAGTTCCGAAGCCGCACCAACATAATAGAGATACAGAAACTCCGTGGCCCCTTTCTTTGAGATAACTCTGCACTATTGCGAGCTGCAAATGCCACTTCCAGCTTAGCTGTGCAGAGGAAGAACAACAAGAAGAAGAAATATCTCGAAATATGTGCGTCAGGCCCGTTCCTTTGAGCTGAATCTGCAAATATCTCGGAAACGAAGCGAGCTATGGCAAAATGTTAAGAGACATTTTTTGTAGAGAATTATGTTTCCTATAATTTATGTTCTATGATATTTTTTGATCAGAAGCGTAGTTTTCGAGATATATCGAGATATTTAAAAGTTCCGAAGCCGCACCAACATAATAGAGATACAGAAACACCGTGGCCCCTTTCTTTGAGATAACTCTGCACTATTGCGAGCTGCAAATGCCACTTCCAGCTTAGCTGTGCAGAAGAAGAACAACAAGAAGAAGAAATATCTCGAAATATGTCCGTCAGGCCCCTTCCCTTGAGATATATCTGCAAATATCTCGGAAACGAAGCGAGCTATGGCAAAATGTTAAGAGATCTTTTTTGTAGAGGATTAAGTTTCCTACTTTTTATGTTGTATGATATTTTTTGATCAGATGCGTAGTTCTCGAGATATATCAAGATATTTAAAAGATCCGAAGCCGCACCAACATAACAGAGATACAGAAACACCGTGGCCCCTTTCTTTGAGATAACTCTGCACTATTGCGAGCTGCAAATGCCACTTCCAGCTTAGCTGTACAGAAGAAGAACAACAAGAAGAAGAAATATCTCGAAATATGTGCGTCAGGCCCGTTCCTTTGTGCTGAATCTGCAAATATCTCGGAAACGAAGCGAGCTATGGCAAAATGTTAAGAGACATTTTTTGTAGAGAATTATGTTTCCTATAATTTATGTTCTATGATATTTTTTGATCAGAAGCGTAGTTTTCGAGATATATCGAGATATTTAAACGTTCCGAAGCCGTACCAACATAATAGAGATACAGAAACACCGTGGCCCCTTTCTTTGAGATAACTCTGCACTATTGCGTGCTGCAAATGCCACTTCCAGCTTAGCTGTGCAGAAGAAGAACAACAAGAAGAAGAAATATCTCGAAATATGTCCGTCAGGCCCCTTCCCTTGAGATATATCTGCAAATATCTCGGAAACGAAGCGAGCTATGGCAAAATGTTAAGAGACCTTTTTTGTAGAGGATTAAGTTTCCTACTTTTTATGTTCTATGATATTTTTTGATCAGATGCGTAGTTCTCGAGATATATCAAGATATTTAAAAGTTCCGAAGCCGCACCAACATAATAGAGATACAGAAACACAGTGGCCCCTTTCTTTGAGATAACTCTGCACTATTGCGAGCTGTAAATGCCACTTCCAGCTTAGCTGTGCAGAAGAAGAACAACAAGAAGAAGAAATATCTCGAAATATGTCCGTCAGGCCCCTTCCCTTGAGATATATCTGCAAATATCTCGGAAACGAAGCGAGCTATGGTAAAATGTTAAGAGACCTTTTTTGTAGAGAATTAAGTTTCCTACTTTTTATGTTCTATGATATTTTTTGATCAGATGCGTAGTTCTCGAGATATATCAAGATATTTAAAAGTTCCGAAGCCGCACCAACATAATAGAGATACAGAAACACCGTGGCCCCTTTCTTTGAGATAACTCTGCACTATTGCGAGCTGCAAATGCCACTTCCAGCTTAGCTGTACAGAAGAAGAACAACAAGAAGAAGAAATATCTCGAAATATGTGCGTCAGGCCCGTTCCTTTGAGCTGAATCTGCAAATATCTCGGAAACGAAGCGAGCTATGGCAAAATGTTAAGAGACATTTTTTGTAGAGAATTATGTTTCCTATAATTTATGTTCTATGATATTTTTTGATCAGAAGCGTAGTTTTCGAGATATATCGAGATATTTAAAAGTTCCGAAGCCGCACCAACATAATAGAGATACAGAAACACCGTGGCCCCTTTCTTTGAGATAACTCTGCACTAGTGCGAGCCGCAAATGCCACTTCCAGCTTAGCTGTGCAGAAGAAGAACAACAAGAAGAAGAAATATCTCGAAATATGTCCGTCAGGCCCCTTCCCTTGAGATAAATCTGCAAATATCTTGGAAACGAAGAGAGCTATGGAAAAATGTTAAGAGACCTTTTTTGTAGAGAATTAAGTTTCCTACTTTTTATGTTGTATGATATTTTTTGATCAGATGCGTAGTTCTCGAGATATATCAAGATATTTAAAAGTTCCGAAGCCGCACCAACATAATAGTGATACAGAAACACCGTGGCCCCTTTCTTTGAGATAACTCTGCACTATTGCGAGCTGTAAATGCCACTTCCAGCTTAGCTGTGCAGAAGAAGAACAACAAGAAGAAGAAATATCTCGAAATATGTCCGTCAGGCCCCTTCCCTTGAGATATATCTGCAAATATCTCGGAAACGAAGCGAGCTATGGCAAAATGTTAAGAGACCTTTTTTGTAGAGAATTAAGTTTCCTACTTTTTATGTTCTATAATATTTTTTGATCAGATGCGTAGTTCTCGAGATATATCAAGATATTTAAAAGTTCCGAAGCCGCACCAACATAATAGAGATACAGAAACTCCGTGGCCCCTTTCTTTGAGATAACTCTGCACTATTGCGAGCTGCAAATGCCACTTCCAGCTTAGCTGTGCAGAGGAAGAACAACAAGAAGAAGAAATATCTCGAAATATGTGCGTCAGGCCCGTTCCTTTGAGCTGAATCTGCAAATATCTCGGAAACGAAGCGAGCTATGGCAAAATGTTAAGAGACATATTTTGTAGAGAATTATGTTTCCTATAATTTATGTTCTATGATATTTTCTGATCAGAAGCGTAGTTTTCGAGATATATCGAGATATTTAAAAGTTCCGAAGCCGCACCAACATAATAGAGATACAGAAACACCGTGGCCCCTTTCTTTGAGATAACTCTGCACTACTACGAGCTGCAAATGCCACTTCCAGCTTAGCTGTGCAGAAGAAGAACAACAAGAAGAAGAAATATCTCGAAATATGTCCGTCAGGCCCCTTCCCTTGAGATATATCTGCAAATATCTCGGAAACGAAGCGAGCTATGGTAAAATGTTAAGAGACCTTTTTTGTAGAGAATTAAGTTTCCTACTTTTTATGTTCTATGATATTTTTTGATCAGATGCGTAGTTCTCGAGATATATCAAGATATTTAAAAGTTCCGAAGCCGCACCAACATAATAGAGATACAGAAACACCGTGGCCCCTTTCTTTGAGATAACTCTGCACTACTACGAGCTGCAAATGCCACTTCCAGCTTAGCTGTGCAGAAGAAGAACAACAAGAAGAAGAAATATCTCGAAATATGTCCGTCAGGCCCCTTCCCTTGAGATATATCTGCAAATATCTCGGAAACGAAGCGAGCTATGGCAACATGTTAAGAGACCTTTTTTGTAGAGGATTAAGTTTCCTACTTTTTATGTTCTATGATATTTTTTGATCAGATGCGTAGTTCTCGAGATATATCAAGATATTTAAAAGTTCCGAAGCCGCACCAACATAATAGAGATACAGAAACACAGTGGCCCCTTTCTTTGAGATAACTCTGCACTATTGCGAGCTGTAAATGCCACTTCCAGCTTAGCTGTGCAGAAGAAGAACAACATGAAGAAGAAATATCTCGAAATATGTCCGTCAGGCCCCTTCCCTTGAGATATATCTGCAAATATCTCGGAAACGAAGCGAGCTATGGCAAAATGTTAAGAGACCTTTTTTGTAGAGAATTATGTTTCCTACAATTTAGGTTCTATGATATTTTTTGATCAGAAGCGTAGTTTTCGAGATATATCGAGATATTTAAAAGTTCCGAAGCCGCACCAACATAATAGAGATACAGAAACACCGTGGCCCCTTTCTTTGAGATAACTCTGCACTAGTGCGAGCCGCAAATGCCACTTCCAGCTTAGCTGTGCAGAAGAAGAACAACAAGAAGAAGAAATATCTCGAAATATGTCCGTCAGGCCCCTTCCCTTGAGATAAATCTGCAAATATCTCGGAAACGAAGCGAGCTATGGCAAAATGTTAAGAGACCTTTTTTGTAGAGAATTAAGTTTCGTACTTTTTATGTTCTATAATATTTTTTGATCAGATGCGTAGTTCTCGAGATATATCAAGATATTTACAAGTTCCGAAGCCGCACCAACATAATAGAGATACAGAAACTCCGTGGCCCCTTTTTTTGAGATAACTCTGCACTATTGCGAGCTGCAAACGCCACTTCCAGCTTAGCTGTGCAGAGGAAGAACAACAAGAAGAAGAAATATCTCGAAATATGTGCGTCAGGCCCGTTCCTTTGAGCTGAATCTGCAAATATCTCGGAAACGAAGCGAGCTATGGCAAAATGTTAAGAGACATTTTTTGTAGAGAATTATGTTTCCTATAATTTATGTTCTATGATATTTTCTGATCAGAAGCGTAGTTTTCGAGATATATCGAGATATTTAAAAGTTCCGAAGCCGCACCAACATAATAGAGATACAGAAACACCGTGGCCCCTTTCTTTGAGATAACTCTGCACTACTACGAGCTGCAAATGCCACTTCCAGCTTAGCTGTGCAGAAGAAGAACAACAAGAAGAAGAAATATCTCGAAATATGTCCGTCAGGCCCCTTCCCTTGAGATATATCTGCAAATATCTCGGAAACGAAGCGAGCTATGGCAACATGTTAAGAGACCTTTTTTGTAGAGGATTAAGTTTCCTACTTTTTATGTTCTATGATATTTTTTGATCAGATGCGTAGTTCTCGAGATATATCAAGATATTTAAAAGTTCCGAAGCCGCACCAACATAATAGAGATACAGAAACACAGTGGCCCCTTTCTTTGAGATAACTCTGCACTATTGCGAGCTGTAAATGCCACTTCCAGCTTAGCTGTGCAGAAGAAGAACAACAAGAAGAAGAAATATCTCGAAATATGTCCGTCAGGCCCCTTCCCTTGAGATATATCTGCAAATATCTCGGAAACGAAGCGAGCTATGGCAAAATGTTAAGAGACCTTTTTTGTAGAGAATTATGTTTCCTACAATTTAGGTTCTATGATATTTTTTGATCAGAAGCGTCGTTTTCGAGATATATCGAGATATTTAAAAGTTCCGAAGCCGCACCAACATAATAGAGATACAGAAACACCGTGGCCCCTTTCTTTGAGATAACTCTGCACTAGTGCGAGCCGCAAATGCCACTTCCAGCTTAGCTGTGCAGAAGAAGAACAACAAGAAGAAGAAATATCTCGAAATATGTCCGTCAGGCCCCTTCCCTTGAGATAAATCTGCAAATATCTCGGAAACGAAGCGAGCTATGGCAAAATGTTAAGAGACCTTTTTTGTAGAGAATTAAGTTTCGTACTTTTTATGTTCTATAATATTTTTTGATCAGATGCGTAGTTCTCGAGATATATCAAGATATTTACAAGTTCCGAAGCCGCACCAACATAATAGAGGTACAGAAACACCGTGGCCCCTTTCTTTGAGATAACTCTGCACTATTGCGAGCTGTAAATGCCACTTCCAGCTTAGCTGTGCAGAAGAAGAACAACAAGAAGAAGAAATATCTCGAAATATGTCCGTCAGGCCCCTTCCCTTGAGATATATCTGCAAATATCTCGGAAACGAAGCGAGCTATGGCAAAATGTTAAGAGACCTTTTTTGTAGAGAATTAAGTTTTCTACTTTTTATGTTCTATAATATTTTTTGATCAGATGCGTAGTTCTCGAGATATATCAAGATATTTAAAAGTTCCGAAGCCGCACCAACATAATAGAGATACAGAAACTCCGTGGCCCCTTTCTTTGAGATAACTCTGCACTATTGCGAGCTGCAAACGCCACTTCCAGCTTAGCTGTGCAGAGGAAGAACAACAAGAAGAAGAAATATCTCGAAATATGTGCGTCAGGCCCGTTCCTTTGAGCTGAATCTGCAAATATCTCGGAAACGAAGCGAGCTATGGCAAAATGTTAAGATACCTTTTTTGTAGAGAATTAAGTTTCCTACTTCTTATGTTCTATGATATTTTTTGATCAGATGCGTAGTTCTCGAGATATATCAAGATATTTAACAGTTCCGAAGCTGCACCAACATAATAGAGGTACAGAAACACCGTGGCCTCTTTCTTTGAGATAACTCTGCACTATTGCGAGCTGCAAATGCCACTTCCAGCTCAGCTGTGCAGAAGAAGAACAAGAAGAAGAAGAAATATCTCGAAATATGTCCGTCAGGCCCCTTCCCTTGAGATAAATCTGCAAATATCTCGGAAACGAAGCGAGCTATGGCAAAATGTTAAGAGACCTTTTTTGTAGAGAATTAAGTTTCCTACTTTTTATGTTCTATGATATTTTTTGATCAGATGCGTAGTTCTCGAGATATATCAAGATATTTGAAAGGTCCGAAGCCGCACCAACATAATAGAGATACAGAAACTCCGTGGCCCCTTTCTTCGAGATAACTCTGCACTATTGCGAGCTGCAAATGCCACTTCCAGCTTAGCTGTGCAGAGGAAGAACAACAAGAAGAAGAAATATCTCGAAATATGTCCGTCAGGCCCGTTCCTTTGAGCTGAATCTGCAAATATCTCGGAAACGAAGCGAGCTATGGCAAAATGTTGAGAGACGTTTTTTGTAGAGAATTATGTTTCCTACAATTTATGTTCTATGATATTTTTTGATCAGAAGCGTAGTTTTCGAGATATATCGAGATATTTAAAAGTTCCGAAGCCGCACCAACATAATAGAGATACAGAAACACCGTGGCCTCTTTCTCTGAGATCACTCTGCACTATTGCGAGCTGCAAATGCCACTTACAGCTTAGCTGTGCAGAAGAAGAACAACAAGAATAAGAAATATCTCGAAATATGTCCGTCAGGCACCTTCCCTTGAGATAAATCTGCAAATATCTCGGAAACGAAGCGAGCTAAGGCAAAATGTTAAGCGACCTTTTTTGTAGAGAATTAAGTTTCCTACTTTTTATGTTGTATGATATTTTTTGATCAGATGCGTAGTTCTCGAGATATATCAAGATATTTAAAAGGTCCGAAGCCGCACCAACATAATAGAGATACAGAAACACCGTGGCCCCTTTCTTTGAGATAACTCTGCACTATTGCGAGCTGGAAATGCCACTTCCAGTTTAGCTGTGCAGAAGAAGAACAACAAGAAGAAGAAATATCTCGAAATATGTCCGTCAGGCCCCTTCCCTTGAGATAAATCTGCAAATATCTCGGAAACGAAGCGAGCTATGGCAAAATGTTAAGAGACCTTTTTTGTAGAGAATTAAGTTTTCTACTTTTTACGTTCTATGATATTTTTTGATCAGATGCGTAGTTCTCGAGATATATCAAGATATTTAAAAGTTCCGAAGCCGCACCAACATAATAGAGATACAGAAAGACCGTGGCCCCTTTGTTTGAGATAACTCTGCACTATTGCGAGCTGTAAATGCCACGTCCAGCTTAGCTGTGCAGAAGAAGAACAACAAGAAGAAGAAATATCTCGAAATATGTCCGTCAGGCCCCTTCCCTTGAGATAGATCTGCAAATATCTCGGAAACGAAGCGAGCTATGGCAAAATGTTAAGAGACCTTTTTTGTAGAGAATTATGTTTCCTACAATTTATGTTCTATGATATTTTTTGATCAGAAGCGTAGTTTTCGAGATATATCGAGATATTTAAAAGTTCCGAAGCCGCACCAACATAATAGAGATACAGAAACACCGTGGCCTCTTTCTCTGAGATCACTCTGCACTATTGCGAGCTGCAAATGCCACTTCCAGCTTAGCTGTGCAGAAGAAGAACAACAAGAAGAAGAAATATCTCGAAATATGTCCGTCAGGCCCCTTCCCTTGAGATATATCTGCAAATATCTCGGAAACGAAGCGAGCTATGGCAAAATGTTAAGAGACCATTTTTGTAGAGAATTAAGTTTCCTACTTTTTATGTTCTATGATATTTTTTGATCAGATGCGTAGTTCTCGAGATATATCAAGATATTTAAAAGTTCCGAAGCCGCACCAACATAATAGAGATACAGAAACACCGTGGCCCCTTTCTTTGAGATAACTCTGCACTATTGCGAGCTGGAAATGCCACTTCCAGTTTAGCTGTGCAGAAGAAGAACAACAAGAAGAAGAAATATCTCGAAATATGTCCGTCAGGCCCGTTCCTTTGAGCTGAATCTGCAAATATCTCGGAAACGAAGCGAGCTATGGCAAAATGTTAAGAGACGTTTTTTGTAGAGAATTATGTTTCCTACAATTTATGTTCTATGATATTTTTTGATCAGAAGCGTAGTTTTCGAGATATATCGAGATATTTAAAAGTTCCGAAGCCGCACCAACATAATAGAGATACAGAAACACCGTGGCCTCTTTCTCTGAGATAACTCTGCACTATTGCGAGCTGCAAATGCCACTTACAGCTTAGCTGTGCAGAAGAAGAACAACAAGAAGAAGAAATATCTCGAAATATGTCCGTCAGGCGCCTTCCCTTGAGATAAATCTGTAAATATCTCGGAAACGAAGCGAGCTAAGGCAAAATGTTAAGCGACCTTTTTTGTAGAGAATTAAGTTTCCTACTTTTTATGATGTATGATATTTTTTGATGAGACGCGTAGTTCTCGAGATATATCAAGATATTTAAAAGTTCCGAAGCCGCACCAACATAATAGAGATACAGAGACACCGTGGCCCCTTTCTTTGAGATAACTCTGCACTATTGCGAGCTGGAAATGCCACTTCCAGTTTTGCTGTGCAGAAGAAGAACAACAAGAAGAAGAAATATCTCGAAATATGTCCGTCAGGCCCCTTCCCTTGAGATAAATCTGCAAATATCTCGGAAACGAAGCGAGCTATGGCAAAATGTTAAGAGACCTTTTTTGTAGAGAATTAAGTTTCCTACTTTTTACGTTCTATGATATTTTTTGATCAGATGCGTAGTTCTCGAGATATATCAAGATATTTAAAAGTTCCGAAGCCGCACCAACATAATAGAGATACAGAAACACCGTGGCCCCTTTGTTTGAGATAACTCTGCACTATTGCGAGCTGTAAATGCCACGTCCAGCTTAGCTGTGCAGAAGAAGAACAACAAGAAGAAGAAATATCTCGAAATATGTCCGTCAGGCCCCTTCCCTTGAGATAGATCTGCAAATATCTCGGAAACGAAGCGAGCTATGGCAAAATGTTAAGAGACCTTTTTTGTAGAGAATTAAGTTTCCTACTTTTTATGTTCTATGATATTTTTTGATCAGATGCGTAGTTCTCGAGATGTATCAAGATATTTAAAAGTTCCGAAGCCGCACCAACATAATAGAGATACAGATACACCGTGGCCCCTTTCTTTGAGATAACTCTGCGCTATTGCGAGCTGGAAATGCCACTTCCAGTTTAGCTGTGCAGAAGAAGAACAACAAGAAGAAGAAATATCTCGAAATATGTCCGTCAGGCCCCTTCTCTTGAGATATATCTGCAAATATCTCGGAAACGAAACGAGCTATGGCAAAATGTTAAGAGACCTTTTTTGTAGAGAATTATGTTTCCTACACTTTATCTTCTATGATATTTTTTGATCAGAAGCGTAGTTTTCGAGATATATCGAGATATTTAAAAGTTCCGAAGCCGCACCAACATAATAGAGATGCAGAAACACCGTGGCCCCTTTCTTTGAGATAACTCTGCACTATTGCGAGCTGCAAATGCCACTTCCAGCTTAGCTGTGCAGAAGAACAACAACAAGAAGAAGAAATATCTCGAAATATGTCCGTCAGGCCCCTTCCCTTGAGATAAATCTGCAAATATCTCGGAAACGAAGCGAGCTATGGCAAAATGTTGAGAGACTTTATTTGTAGAGAATTAAGTTTCCTACTTTTTATGTTCTATGATATTTTTTGATCAGATGCGTAGTTCTCGAGATGTATCAAGATATTTAAAAGTTCCGAAGCCGCACCAACATAATAGAGATACAGAAACACCGTGGCCCCTTTCTTTGAGATAACTCTGCGCTATTGCGAGCTGGAAATGCCACTTCCAGTTTAGCTGTGCAGAAGAAGAACAACAAGAAGAAGAAATATCTCGAAATATATCCGTCAGGCCCCTTCCCTTGAGATATATCTGCAAATATCTCGGAAACGAAACGAGCTATGGCAAAATGTTAAGAGACCTTTTTTGTAGAGAATTATGTTTCCTACACTTTATCTTCTATGATATTTTTTGATCAGAAGCGTAGTTTTCGAGATATATCGAGATATTTAAAAGTTCCGAAGCCGCACCAACATAATAGAGATGCAGAAACACCGTGGCCCCTTTCTTTGAGATAACTCTGCACTATTGCGAGCTGGAAATGCCACTTCCAGTTTAGCTGTGCAGAAGAAGAACAACAAGAAGAAGAAATATATCGAAATATGTCCGTCAGGCCCCTTCCCTTGAGATAAATCTGCAAATATCTCGGAAACGAAGCGAGCTATGGCAAAATGTTAAGAGACCTTTTTTGTAGAGAATTATGTTTCCTATAATTTATGTTGTATGATTTATTTTGATCAGAAGCGTAGTTTTCGAGATATATCGAGATATTTAAAAGTTCCGAAGCCGCACCAACATAATAGAGATACAGAAACACCGTGGCCCCTTTCTTTGATATAACTCTGCACTATTGCGAGCTGCAAATGCCACTTCCAGCTTAGCTGTGCAGAAGAAGAACAACAAGAAGAAGAAATATCTCAAAATATGTCCGTCAGGCCCCTTCCCTTGAGATAAATCTGCAAATATCTCGGAAACGAAGCGAGCTATGGCAAAATGTTAAGAGACCTTTTTTGTAGAGAATTATGTTTCCTACACTTTATGTTCTATGATATTTTTTGATCAGAGGCGTAGTTTTCGAGATATATCGAGATATGTAAAAGTTCCGAAGCCGCACCAACATAATAGAGATACAGAAACACCGTGGCCACTTTCTCTGAGATAACTCTGCACTATTGCGAGCTGCAAATGCCACTTACAGCTTAGCTGTGCAGAAGAAGAACAACAAGAGGAAGAAATATCTCGAAATATGTCCGTCAGGCCCCTTCCCTTGAGATATATCTGCAAATATCTCGGAAACGAAGCGAGCTATGGCAAAATGTTAAGAGACCTTTTTTGTAGAGAATTCAGTTTCCTACTTTTTATGTTCTATGATATTTTTCGATCAGATGCGTAGTTCTCGAGATATATCAAGATATTTAAAAGTTCCGAAGCCGCACCAACATAATAGAGATACAGAAACACCGTGGCCTCTTTCTCTGAGATAACTCTGCACTATTGCGAGCTGCAAATGCCACTTACAGCTTAGCTGTGCAGAAGAAGAACAACAAGAGGAAGAAATATCTCGAAATATGTCCGTCAGGCCCCTTCCCTTGAGATAAATCTGCAAATATCTCGGAAACGAAGCGAGCTATGGCAAAATGTTAAGAGACCTTTTTTGTAGAGAATTATGTTTCCTACACTTTATGTTCTATGATATTTTTTGATCAGAGGCGTAGTTTTCGAGATATATCGAGATATGTAAAAGTTCCGAAGCCGCACCAACATAATAGAGATACAGAAACACCGTGGCCTCTTTCTCTGAGATAACTCTGCACTATTGCGAGCTGCAAATGCCACTTACAGCTTAGCTGTGCAGAAGAAGAACAACAAGAGGAAGAAATATCTCGAAATATGTCCGTCAGGCCCCTTCCCTTGAGATATATCTGCAAATATCTCGGAAACGAAGCGAGCTATGGCAAAATGTTAAGAGACCTTTTTTGTAGAGAATTCAGTTTCCTACTTTTTATGTTCTATGATATTTTTCGATCAGATGCGTAGTTCTCGAGATATATCAAGATATTTAAAAGTTCCGAAGCCGCACCAACATAATAGAGATACAGAAACACAGTGGCCCCTTTCTTTGAGATAACTCTGCACTATTGCGAGCTGTAAATGCCACTTCCAGCTTAGCTGTGCAGAAGAAGAACAACAAGAAGAAGAAATATCTCGAAATATGTCCGTCAGGCCCCTTCCCTTGAGATATATCTGCAAATATCTCGGAAACGAAGCGAGCTATGGCAAAATGTTAAGAGACCTTTTTTGTAGAGAATTATGGTTCCTACAATTTATGTTCTATGATATTTTTTGATCAGAAGCGTAGTTTTCGAGATATATCGAGATATTTAAAAGTTCCGAAGCCGCACCAACATAATAGAGATACAGAAACACCGTGGCCCCTTTGTTTGAGATAACTCTGCACTATTGCGAGCTGTAAATGCCACGTCCAGCTTAGCTGTGCAGAAGAAGAACAACAAGAAGAAGAAATATCTCGAAATATGTCCGTCAGGCCCCTTCCCTTGAGATAGATCTGCAAATATCTCGGAAACGAAGCGAGCTATGGCAAAATGTTAAGAGACCTTTTTTGTAGAGAATTAAGTTTCCTACTTTTTATGTTCTATGATATTTTTTGATCAGATGCGTAGTTCTCGAGATGTATCAAGATATTTAAAAGTTCCGAAGCCGCACCAACATAATAGAGATACAGATACACCGTGGCCCCTTTCTTTGAGATAACTCTGCGCTATTGCGAGCTGGAAATGCCACTTCCAGTTTAGCTGTGCAGAAGAAGAACAACAAGAAGAAGAAATATCTCGAAATATGTCCGTCAGGCCCCTTCTCTTGAGATATATCTGCAAATATCTCGGAAACGAAACGAGCTATGGCAAAATGTTAAGAGACCTTTTTTGTAGAGAATTATGTTTCCTACACTTTATCTTCTATGATATTTTTTGATCAGAAGCGTAGTTTTCGAGATATATCGAGATATTTAAAAGTTCCGAAGCCGCACCAACATAATAGAGATGCAGAAACACCGTGGCCCCTTTCTTTGAGATAACTCTGCACTATTGCGAGCTGCAAATGCCACTTCCAGCTTAGCTGTGCAGAAGAACAACAACAAGAAGAAGAAATATCTCGAAATATGTCCGTCAGGCCCCTTCCCTTGAGATAAATCTGCAAATATCTCGGAAACGAAGCGAGCTATGGCAAAATGTTGAGAGACTTTATTTGTAGAGAATTAAGTTTCCTACTTTTTATGTTCTATGATATTTTTTGATCAGATGCGTAGTTCTCGAGATGTATCAAGATATTTAAAAGTTCCGAAGCCGCACCAACATAATAGAGATACAGAAACACCGTGGCCCCTTTCTTTGAGATAACTCTGCGCTATTGCGAGCTGGAAATGCCACTTCCAGTTTAGCTGTGCAGAAGAAGAACAACAAGAAGAAGAAATATCTCGAAATATATCCGTCAGGCCCCTTCCCTTGAGATATATCTGCAAATATCTCGGAAACGAAACGAGCTATGGCAAAATGTTAAGAGACCTTTTTTGTAGAGAATTATGTTTCCTACACTTTATCTTCTATGATATTTTTTGATCAGAAGCGTAGTTTTCGAGATATATCGAGATATTTAAAAGTTCCGAAGCCGCACCAACATAATAGAGATGCAGAAACACCGTGGCCCCTTTCTTTGAGATAACTCTGCACTATTGCGAGCTGGAAATGCCACTTCCAGTTTAGCTGTGCAGAAGAAGAACAACAAGAAGAAGAAATATATCGAAATATGTCCGTCAGGCCCCTTCCCTTGAGATAAATCTGCAAATATCTCGGAAACGAAGCGAGCTATGGCAAAATGTTAAGAGACCTTTTTTGTAGAGAATTATGTTTCCTATAATTTATGTTGTATGATTTATTTTGATCAGAAGCGTAGTTTTCGAGATATATCGAGATATTTAAAAGTTCCGAAGCCGCACCAACATAATAGAGATACAGAAACACCGTGGCCCCTTTCTTTGATATAACTCTGCACTATTGCGAGCTGCAAATGCCACTTCCAGCTTAGCTGTGCAGAAGAAGAACAACAAGAAGAAGAAATATCTCAAAATATGTCCGTCAGGCCCCTTCCCTTGAGATAAATCTGCAAATATCTCGGAAACGAAGCGAGCTATGGCAAAATGTTAAGATACCTTTTTTGTAGAGAATTATGTTTCCTACTTTCTATGTTCTATGATATTTTTTGATCAGATGCGTAGTTCTCGAGATATATCAAGATATTTAACAGTTCCGAAGCCGCACCAACATAATAGAGATACAGAAACACCGTGGCCTCTTTCTCTGAGATAACTCTGCACTATTGCGAGCTGCAAATGCCACTTACAGCTTAGCTGTGCAGAAGAAGAACAACAAGAGGAAGAAATATCTCGAAATATGTCCGTCAGGCCCCTTCCCTTGAGATATATCTGCAAATATCTCGGAAACGAAGCGAGCTATGGCAAAATGTTAAGAGACCTTTTTTGTAGAGAATTCAGTTTCCTACTTTTTATGTTCTATGATATTTTTCGATCAGATGCGTAGTTCTCGAGATATATCAAGATATTTAAAAGTTCCGAAGCCGCACCAACATAATAGAGATACAGAAACACAGTGGCCCCTTTCTTTGAGATAACTCTGCACTATTGCGAGCTGTAAATGCCACTTCCAGCTTAGCTGTGCAGAAGAAGAACAACAAGAAGAAGAAATATCTCGAAATATGTCCGTCAGGCCCCTTCCCTTGAGATATATCTGCAAATATCTCGGAAACGAAGCGAGCTATGGCAAAATGTTAAGAGACATTTTTGGAGAGAATTATGGTTCCTACAATTTATGTTCTATGATATTTTTTGATCAGAAGCGTAGTTTTCGAGATATATCGAGATATTTAAAAGTTCCGAAGCCGCACCAACATAATAGAGATACAGAAACACCGTGGCCCCTTTCTTTGGGATAACTCTGCACTATTGCGAGCTGCAAATGCCACTTCCAGCTTAGCTGTGCAGAAGAAGAACAACAAGAAGAAGAAATATCTCAAAATATGTCCGTCAGGCCCCTTCCCTTGAGATAAATCAGCAAATATCTCGGAAACGAAGCGAGCTATGGCAAAATGTTAAGATACCTTTTTTGTAGAGAATTAAGTTTCCTACTTCTTATGTTCTATGATATTTTTTGATCAGATGCGTAGTTCTCGAGATATATCAAGATATTTAACAGTTCCGAAGCTGCACCAACATAATAGAGGTACAGAAACACCGTGGCCTCTTTCTTTGAGATAACTCTGCACTATTGCGAGCTGCAAATGCCACTTCCAGCTCAGCTGTGCAGAAGAAGAACAAGAAGAAGAAGAAATATCTCGAAATATGTCCGTCAGGCCCCTTCCCTTGAGATAAATCTGCAAATATCTCGGAGACGAAGCGAGCTATGGCAAAATGTTAAGAGACCATTTTTGTAGAGAATTCAGTTTGCTACTTTTTATGTTCTATGATATTTTTTGATGAGACGCGTAGTTCTCGAGATATATCAAGATATTTAAAAGTTCCGAAGCCGCACCAACATAATAGAGATACAGAAACACCGTGGCCCCTTTGTTTGAGATAACTCTGCACTATTGCGAGCTGTAAATGCCACGTCCAGCTTAGCTGTGCAGAAGAAGAACAACAAGAAGAAGAAATATCTCGAAATATGTCCGTCAGGCCCCTTCCCTTGAGATAGATCTGCAAATATCTCGGAAACGAAGCGAGCTATGGCAAAATGTTAAGAGACCTTTTTTGTAGAGAATTAAGTTTCCTACTTTTTATGTTCTATGATATTTTTTGATCAGATGCGTAGTTCTCGAGATGTATCAAGATATTTAAAAGTTCCGAAGCCGCACCAACATAATAGAGATACAGATACACCGTGGCCCCTTTCTTTGCGATAACTCTGCACTATTGCGAGCTGCAAATGCCACTTACAGCTTAGCTGTGCAGAAGAAGAACAACAAGAGGAAGAAATATCTCGAAATATGTCCGTCAGGCACCTTCCCTTGAGATAAATCTGCAAATATCTCGGAAACGAAGCGGGCTAAGGCAAAATGTTAAGAGACCTTTTTTGTAGAGAATTAAGTTTCCTATAATTTACGTTCTATGATTTTTTTTGATCAGAAGCGTAGTTTTCGAGATATATCGAGATATTTAAAAGTTCCGAAGCCGCACCAACATAATAGAGATACAGAAACACTGTGGCCCCTTTCTTTGAGATAACTCCGCACTATTGCGAGCTGCAAATGCCACTTCCAGCTTAGCTGTGCAGAAGAAGAACAACAAGAAGAAGAAATATCTCGAAATATGTCCGTCAGGCCCCTTCCCTTGAGATATATCTGCAAATATCTCGGAAACGAAGCGAGCTATGGCAAAATGTTAAGAGACCTTTTTTGTAGAGAATTCAGTTTCCTACTTTTTATGTTCTATGATATTTTTCGATCAGATGCGTAGTTCTCGAGATATATCAAGATATTTAAAAGTTCCGAAGCCGCACCAACATAATAGAGATACAGAAACACCGTGGCCCCTTTCTTTGGGATAACTCTGCACTATAGCGAGCTGCAAATGCCACTTCGAGCTTAGCTGTGCAGAAGAAGAACAACAAGAAGAAGAAATATCTCGAAATATGTCCGTCAGGACCCTTCCCTTGATATAAATCTGCAAATATCTCGGAAACGAAGCGAGCTATGGCAAAACGTTAGGAGACCTTTTTTGTGGAGGATTATGTTTCCTACAATTTATGTTCTATGATATTTTTTGATCAGAAGCGTAGTTTTCGAGATATAACGAGATATTTAAAAGTTCCGAAGCCGCACTAACATAATAGAGATACAGAAACACCGTGGCCCCTTTCTTTGAGATAACTCTGCACTACTGCGAGCTGCAAATGCCACTTCCAGCTTAGCTGTGCAGAAGAAGAACAACATGAAGAAGAAATATCTCGAAATATGTCCGTCAGTCCCCTTCCCTTGAGATATATCTGCAAATATCTCGGAAACGAAACGAGCTATGGCAAAATGTTAAGAGACCTTTTTTGTAGAGAATTATGTTTCCTACACTTTATCTTCTATGATATTTTTTGATCAGAAGCGTAGTTTTCGAGATATATCGAGATATTTAAAAGTTCCGAAGCCGCACCAACATAATAGAGATGCAGAAACACCGTGGCCCCTTTCTTTGAGATAACTCTGCACTATTGCGAGCTGGAAATGCCACTTCCAGTTTAGCTGTGCAGAAGAAGAACAACAAGAAGAAGAAATATCTCGAAATATGTCCGTCAGGCCCCTTCCCTTGAGATAAATCTGCAAATATCTCGGAAACGAAGCGAGCTATGGCAAAATGTTAAGAGACCTTTTTTGTAGAGAATTATGTTTCCTATAATTTATGTTGTATGATTTATTTTGATCAGAAGCGTAGTTTTCGAGATATATCGAGATATTTAAAAGTTCCGAAGCCGCACCAACATAATAGAGATACAGAAACACCGTGGCCCCTTTCTTTGATATAACTCTGCACTATTGCGAGCTGCAAATGCCACTTCCAGCTTAGCTGTGCAGAAGAAGAACAACAAGAAGAAGAAATATCTCAAAATATGTCCGTCAGGCCCCTTCCCTTGAGATAAATCTGCAAATATCTCGAAACGAAGCGAGCTATGGCAAAATGTTAAGATACCTTTTTTGTAGAGAATTAAGTTTCCTACTTTTTATGTTCTATGATATTTTTTGATCAGATGCGTAGTTCTCGAGATATATCAAGATATTTAACAGTTCCGAAGCTGCGCCAACATAATAGAGGTACAGAAACACCGTGGCCTCTTTCTTTGAGATAACTCTGCACTATTGCGAGCTGCGAATGCCACTTCCAGCTCAGCTGTGCAGAAGAAGAACAACAAGAAGAAGAAATATCTCGAAATATGTCCGTCAGGCCCCTTCCCTTGAGATAAATCTGCAAATATCTCGGAAACGAAGCGAGCTATGGCAAAATGTTAAGAGACCTTTTTTGTAGAGAATTATGTTTCCTACACTTTATGTTCTATGATATTTTTTGATCAGAGGCGTAGTTTTCGAGATATATCGAGATATGTAAAAGTTCCGAAGCCGCACCAACATAATAGAGATACAGAAACACCGTGGCCTCTTTCTCTGAGATAACTCTGCACTATTGCGAGCTGCAAATGCCACTTACAGCTTAGCTGTGCAGAAGAAGAACAACAAGAGGAAGAAATATCTCGAAATATGTCCGTCAGGCACCTTCCCTTGAGATAAATCTGCAAATATCTCGGAAACGAAGCGGGCTAAGGCAAAATGTTAAGAGACCTTTTTTGTAGAGAATTAAGTTTCCTATAATTTACGTTCTATGATTTTTTTTGATCAGAAGCGTAGTTTTCGAGATATATCGAGATATTTAAAAGTTCCGAAGCCGCACCAACATAATAGAGATACAGAAACACTGTGGCCCCTTTCTTTGAGATAACTCCGCACTATTGCGAGCTGCAAATGCCACTTCCAGCTTAGCTGTGCAGAAGAAGAACAACAAGAAGAAGAAATATCTCGAAATATGTCCGTCAGGCCCCTTCCCTTGAGATATATCTGCAAATATCTCGGAAACGAAGCGAGCTATGGCAAAATGTTAAGAGACCTTTTTTGTAGAGAATTCAGTTTCCTACTTTTTATGTTCTATGATATTTTTCGATCAGATGCGTAGTTCTCGAGATATATCAAGATATTTAAAAGTTCCGAAGCCGCACCAACATAATAGAGATACAGAAACACCGTGGCCCCTTTCTTTGGGATAACTCTGCACTATAGCGAGCTGCAAATGCCACTTCGAGCTTAGCTGTGCAGAAGAAGAACAACAAGAAGAAGAAATATCTCGAAATATGTCCGTCAGGACCCTTCCCTTGATATAAATCTGCAAATATCTCGGAAACGAAGCGAGCTATGGCAAAACGTTAGGAGACCTTTTTTGTGGAGAATTATGTTTCCTACAATTTATGTTCTATGATATTTTTTGATCAGAACCGTAGTTTTCGAGATATAACGAGATATTTAAAAGTTCCGAAGCCGCACTAACATAATAGAGATACAGAAACACCGTGGCCCCTTTCTTTGAGATAACTCTGCACTACTGCGAGCTGCAAATGCCACTTCCAGCTTAGCTGTGCAGAAGAAGAACAACATGAAGAAGAAATATCTCGAAATATGTCCGTCAGTCCCCTTCCCTTGAGGTAAATCTGCAAATATCTCGGAAACGAAAAGAGCTATGGCAAAATGTTAAGAGACCTTTTTTGTAGAGAATTAAGTTTCCTACTTTTTATGTTCTATGATATTTTTCGATCAGATGCGTAGTTCTCGAGATATATCAAGATATTTAAAAGTTCCGAAGCCGCACCAACATAATAGAGATACAGAAACACCGTGGCCCCTTTCTTTGAGATAACTCTGCACTATAGCGAGCTGCAAATGCCACTTCGAGCTTAGCTGTGCAGAAGAAGAACAACAAGAAGAAGAAATATCTCGAAATATGTCCGTCAGGACCCTTCCCTTGAGATAAATCTGCAAATATCTCGGAAACGAAGCGAGCTATGGCAAAACGTTAAGAGACCTTTTTTGTAGAGAATTATGTTTCCTACAATTTATGTTCGATGATATTTTTTGATCAGAAGCGTAGTTTTCGAGATATAACGAGATATTTAAAAGTTCCGAAGCCGCACAAACATAATAGAGATACAGAAATACCGTGGCCCCTTTCTTTGAGATAACTCTGCACTAGTGCGAGCCGCAAATGCCGCTTCCAGCTTAGCTGTGCAGAAGAAGAACAACAAGAAGAAGAAATATCTCGAAATATGTCCGTCAGGCCCCTTCCCTCGAGATAAATCTGCAAATATCTCGGAAACGAAGCGAGCTATGGCAAAATGTTAAGAGACCTTTTTTGTAGAGAATTAAGTTTCCTACTTTTTATGTTTATGATATTTTTTGATCAGATGCGGAGTTCTCGAGATATATCAAGATATTTAAAAGTTCCGAAGCCGCACCAACATAATAGAGATACAGAAACACCGTGGCCCCTTTCTTTGAGATAACTCTGCACTATTGCGAGCTGGAAATGCCACTTTCAGTTTAGCTGTGCAGAAGAAGAACAACAAGAAGAAGAAATATCTCGAAATATGTCCGTCAGGCCCCTTCCCGTGAGATAAATCTGCAAATATCTCGGAAACGAAGCGAGCTATGGCAAAATGTTAAGAGACCTTTTTTGTAGAGAATTATGTTTCCTACAATTTATGTTCTATGATATTTTTTGATCAGAAGCGTAGTTTTCGAGATATATCGAGATATTTAAAAGTTCCGAAGCCGCACCAACATAATAGAGATACAGAAACACCGTGGCCCCTTTCTTTGAGATAACTCTGCACTACTGCGGGCTACAAATGCCACTTCCAGCTTAGCTGTGCAGAAGAAGAACAACATGAAGAAGAAATATCTCGAAATATGTCCGTCAGTCCCCTTCCCTTGAGATAAATCTGCAAATATCTCAGAAACGAAGCGAGCTATGGCAAAATGTTAAGAGACCTTTTTTGTAGAGAATTAAGTTTCCTACTTTTTATGTTTATGATATTTTTTGATCAGATGCGGAGTTCTCGAGAAATATCAAGATATTTAAAAGTTCCGAAGCCGCACCAACATAATAGAGATACAGAAACACCGTGGCCCCTTTCTTTGAGATAACTCTGCACTATTGCGAGCTGGAAATGCCACTTCCAGTTTAGCTGTGCAGAGGAAGAACAACAAGAAGAAGAAATATCTCGAAATATGTCCGTCAGGCCCCTTCCCTTGAGATAAATCTGCAAATATCTCGGAAACGAAGCGAGCTATGGCAAAATGTTAAGAGACCTTTTTTGTAGAGAATTCTGTTTCCTACAATTTATGTTCTATGATATTTTTTGATCAGAAGCGTAGTTTTCGAGATATATCGAGATATTTAAAAGTTCCGAAGCCGCACCAACATAATAGAGATACAGAAACACCGTGGCCCCTTTCTTTGAGATAACTCTGCACTGTTGCGAGCTGCAAATGCCACTTCCAGCTTAGCTGTGCAGAAGAAGAACAACAAGGAGAAGAAATATCTCGAAATATGTTCGTCAGGCCCCTTCCCTTGAGATAAATCTGCAAATATCTCGGAAACGAAGCGAGCTATGGCAAAATGTTAGGAGACCTTTTTTGTAGAGAATTAAGTTTCCTACTATTTGTGTTCTATGATATTTTTTGATCAGATGCGTAGTTCTCGAGATATATCAAGATATTTAAATGTTCCGAAGCCGCACCAACATAATAGAGATACAGAAACACCGTGGCCCCTTTCTTTGAGATAACTCTGCACTACTGCGAGCTGCAAATGCCACTTCCAGCTTAGCTGTGCAGAAGAAGAACAACATGTAGAAGAATTATCTCGAAATATGTCCGTCAGTCCCCTTCCCTTGAGATAAATCTGCAAATATCTCGGAAACGAAGCGAGCTATGGCAAAATGTTAAGAGACCTTTTTTGTAGAGAATTAAGTTTCCTACTTTTTATGTTCTATGATATTTTTCGATCAGATGCGTAGTTCTCGAGATATATCAAGATATTTAAAAGTTCCGAAGCCGCACCAACATAATAGAGATACAGAAACACCGTGGCCCCTTTCTTTGAGATAACTCTGCACTATAGCGAGCTGCA